>NC_141254.1:3916999-4360498 GCF_054856555.1 Leptonotus elevatus
CATTACTACATGCTGTGTTCCACGGAAGAGTGACTGTGATAAGTGCCTTGAAGAGGAATAAGCAGCACTCAAAAACAGGAATTGGTCAGCTATTAAATTTGACATAAAAAAAACAAATCACAGGTCTCATGAGGAGAATTTTAGATGGATTAGGGGTTGTCTGTTGACAGCGGTCAAAGATCCAGTCAGACATGAGTCTCTGTGGACTAGTATATGTTGCTTGCAGATGACATTGTGATCTGTGGTGAAAATAGGAAGCTGATGCACAAAAACTTTGTGTGGACTGTAAATAAGAGGGAGGTAAGTGGAAGTGTGAGATTACAAAGCAAAGTACTTGTAATCAACCATTCAAAAGACGGTAGTGAGACCAGTTTTATGGTTTGTAGATGTGACCAATGACCAGAAGACATGAGACACAGCTGTGTAGCATGGACAGGATCAGAAACTATCTTACCAGAAGGACAGCACAAACTGGACGGTTTGCAGGCCAAACTGTGATGGAGGGGACAGTGGAAGTGGAAGGATGCTGTAAATTGTGACACCCTCAAGGGGGCAAAGAGGAGATTTATGGATGTGAAAAGACTTGTGCAGGGAGAGATGGAAGAGGATGATTCACTGTGGTGAAAGCTTAATAGAGTTAAGCTGAAAGTGAAAGAGGAACAGTATTTCTGTGTTCACTACTGATATTGCAAAATAAAGGGAAACCAATGAAGTTGAATTATCCTGAGGTCATACAATGAGGACTTCAACCACAAGTTCCAACATCATACCGGCAGAATTTATTAATATATTTTTTTTTTTGCTGGGCGGGGGGGGGGGGCAGTGGGGGTAATTCAGAATATATATATATATATATATATATACAAACAAAATGTTTGCTTTTTTTATATGGCTGGGAGCCAAAAGTTTTCTAGAAATTACACATGCAAAATATTTCTTCAATATATGATGGTTTAGGGGTGCCACCATATATTTGTTTTTTTGTGATTTGTGGTCAATGGGTGCCAAAGCGATGTGAGGTAAAACAAAAGGCTGCTTCTCAAGAAACTGAAGTGACCTTCATTGTTTCAGTTAGGTATGTATAGTCTTATTACATTTTATTGTCATATCTGTTGTATTTTTTGTTTGTTTGTTTTTTACTTCGACAGTCATAACAACAGATAGCAAATGTTTGCTAACCACAGTTAGGCTAGTAAAACAAACCTACTCAAGATAGGCAGAAGGTTTTTCTTACAGTATAATAAACCCTGATGGATATTAAATGATAAATTATTGACTGTTAATGGAAACAAAACCGTTTCATAGCTAAAATGGCACAGAATAGCTACTAGTAATTACCCAATTATTGTTGAGTACATATCTGTACTTGTGTGTTTGTTTGTTTTTTTTGCAGTCATTTAAGTTTTTATATAGTTATTTTGTGTTCATTCCATGAAGCTAACTAAGCTAGCAAAGGTTTGCTAACCACAGTTAGGTTAGTTAGTTACAAAACCAATTTTAAACATGGTTGCCTCATAACGTGTTAAGATGGACCAATAGGTTTTTCTTTTCATCTAATGAACACTGTTTGATATTAAAGTAGCACTAAGGAACTTTTCAACCATCATCAAATATTTTCATAACTCTTCTGATGAAACATCGACTTAAAACTAGTTGAATGGTACCTTTGCCAAGGCCTGAGGGGGTCTGTATCATTTTTACTGGCACACAGCAACTTTGAGGAGGATGGTAGGAACACTGCCACACAAAAAACGACAAATTTGCTGACTACTTTATGGCATACGTCACTTCCCCCTTTACCCATTCGTTACAAAGACAGAAGTCAATTTGAATGTCGACACACGATTACGATTACTTTCCTGGCAGATGCTGCACAACAACTTTTTAAAAGTTTTGTCTGAGGAGACAAAAAAAATGGAAAAATGGAAGCTACCCGTAAAAGGACAGTCAAGGATCAACACTGGTCCGGCTTTCACTCGCTGGCATGACTTAAAAAACAACGCAATGTGCTTGTCTTCATGCGAAATATGGTCTTCCTTTAGGCATAACATTACCGCTTGTGTCCATATGGTGCCGCCATAATCAGCATTAACTGAAAGTTCCTTAGTGTTGCTTTAAAGGAAAAATATTTTGAAGGATAAAATGGCACTGAAGTAAAAGAAATGACCCAATTATTGTTAGCAATATCATGCTAAGATAGGATTGTAGTCACTGGGGGGCCACCAAAAAGTTTTTTATTGAGGCCTAATTTGGTCAGGAACAAGCCCTACATTGACCTTACAGATTAATTTAAAGACCTACAACACATTTGGCTAAAGTCGGGCCCGAAAACCACATCCGGCCCGCGTCTCCAACTGACCCCTTGCAGCCTTTATAAAGACAAAATAAAAAGTCATGCACTACTTTTATTTGGATGCGCATGTGTAGCTCAATCCCCTATTCACTCTCAACTACTGGAAAAACATGCTGGAGACCCCATTTCTTTTAAAGGGATGGGATGTATCCCAATTTTCTTTAAGGGACAGCAACATTCACCGTCTTACAGTGAGCAACACAAACACTATCAAACAAATGTTTTACTTGACTTTTAACTACGTAACAAAACTGTTTTAATTAATTTTAGCATCCTTACAAGTAAAATACAGACTGCAAAAAAAGACTATGTTTTATATAAATTCAAATGTAATAATCTGCAAAACAATGTGCATACAAATAAAGTGACAAATGCCATAATGGAAACTCTCAATAAAAATGGTAATTACACAAATTCATTTTGTGAGGTACTATTTTATTGTTTTAATTTGCTATACTAATTTCTATGACGACGTATTAGGGTGGGGGCAATATTCAAAGAAAAAAATGATTTTATACTTTATAACGACTTTATAAAGTGGTGGATCTGCGAGAAAAAAACTCAGAAACTTACGAGAAATACACGTAGTGTAATACTCGGATATTTGTGCCAATACTTTTCGGTCGGGTTTTAAAATAGGAGATAGCACTAATGGCAACCATATCATACTAAACATTCGCACTTTATAAAGTGTTAGATACTGCCAGTGACAAAGACGCCTCGCTTTGCAAAGGTCCACACCTTGAGGAACAAACATTTAAGTTAATTTGTTAAAATAAATATTTACTTGTACATTTATGTTTCCACAATTATTATTTACACATTCATACATTTAGGTATTTTTTTGTACAAGTAGCTAAGTTGATGTGTCGAATCTGCTATTCTCCGTCATTTACCTAAAGTATGCTAGCTTCTGATTGGTTAGTGTTGGTTAGTGTCAGCTGATAGGGGATCAGGAAGTGTTGTCGCTCTAGCTGCCGTGTGTCACAAGTAAAGTTTAAATTAAGAATGAATCCATCTCCATCCTGCCTTTCTATTTTATAAACAATGTTCCATTAACCACCAACGAATCCTCACATTAGACTATAGCTACGCTACGTGTATTTCTCGTAAGTTACTGAGTTTTTTTCTCGCAAATCTGCCACTTTATAAAGTCGCAAATTTGCCACTTTATGAAGTAGAAATTTACGATTTTTTTCTCTGAATATTGCCCCCACCCTCTAAAAAATATATATTTATACATGGCCCTTATACGCCTTTGTACATTTCAATGCCTAAAGGGATTTACACTCTGCTGCATATTTTTGTTGCACACCAGATAGACGGCCAAACCACACACATGCCACCATGCAACGAGAGATATCCGTGATAACAACAAAACAATGGAATACTGTACAAATAAAGTGCAATAATAATAATAATAGTAATAGTAATAATTGAGGCTGCCATATAGACACTGATAAGATGATTTGGTTGTTGGTTTCCCTCCAACACGCAAGCACACAAAATGACAGACCGGTACAGCCATCAGTGACATGCATTCATTCCATTGACAATGGCAGCTTGTCAGACTGAGGACAGGTTCTAAAAGCACAAAGTTTGCTCTCAGCCCACGAAGGAAAAAGGGGTGAATGCATTTTGCACTGACAGAAGCACTGTCACAATATTTTTATGATAGAGCATACAGAAGGCTTTGATACTACTGACATGAAGAGGTGGCTTAAAGCAATGGTCGTTATTACAAAAAACGGCCAGCAGGTGGCAGCAGAGTATAAGAGATCCGCCAGGGCCAACAAGCTCTTTTTCTAAGTGTTTTCAACAGGTTTGTGAATAATGATGAAACTTAGCTATATTCTAATGCTAATTGCTGCAAAAACGGAAACAGATACAAACATACTTTTTTTTCCTGATGAAAGAAAATATTAGAATCTTTCTTTTGTTAGGTTCCATGTTTGTTTTTTGTTTTTTTAAGATTCCATGTTTTTATAGCAATAGAACACAATATTCTGTGGACCTTGCAAAATCAATAACATTTTTGTAAAACAGCCTCAAGTGAAGGGGGTTGCTTCAGTGAAAATGGCTTGGAGTGAATGAGTCATCAACATACACAAAAAAGCCCCTAATATACAAATATAGTTAATTCCTGCAACTTCTGACATGTAATTCTAGTTTTTATTTGAGCAGAAAACTAATTCCTTGCTTTAATTATTTAAAAAAGAAAAAAAGAAAAACCTAGAGTCTTTGGAATTATCTGACGTGGAATCATGTTGGCAATCCCGGAAGATGTCAGGATTAAGATGGAGAATAATGAAAAAACTTCTGGACAGGGCTGTCTTAAATTATTCCAGTTTTATTTTGATAACAAGCTTATGTCCGAACTGTGGAAAATCCAAAAAATAAAATAAAATAAATGGTGCACACACTCTCTTTGTCTGCATCCAATCTTATGGGGCTGGAAAATGAATAAATACTTCTTGAATATACATGCCATAGTGTCACAGAGTATCATATCCTACACTACAGGACCTTCAGGTCTTCTTGTCTTTGTTTCTCCCAGACCTGCAAACACCAGAGTTACACATTTGTGCATGCAGGTCACAAATTTAACAGCTACAGATGTCGACCTATAATGAGATAAAAACCTCCTTTCCTGTGCTTACTGGCTTCTTTGACTCTGGGTAAACTATTAAAGCTTTAGATCGTCCATTGAAAGATTAACTATGTGATTTATCCATGTCCATGAAAGAGTATTTTTCACTTTTATTTGTTACATTTTAACATGAGTATCTGCGAAATACACGCAGCAGACTGCTAGTTAACAATATGAAAGACATTTGAATCATGTCAGTGAGGAGTGAACTGAAAAAACAGCAACATGAGCGAGTGATACTCAACAACACTGTGGACTCGATGAAGAACAAGTCAGTCAACTGGCCGATTTCTACCCATGCCAAAAAATAGCAACATTTTGCTCTGTTAGCTAATATTCTTCAAATTATCTAGATATGACTTAGGAGGAAACATTAATGTGGTTTGAATTTGGCCATATATGCAATTTTAAATGTATCCAAGTGACTTTATATATTAAGTACTAAATATCTTGTGTTTATCAACTGTTCTATATTAAACACGAAACATTATTGCCAGCTAGATTCAAAGCCCAGCAAAATGAACTCATAATGCACAGTATATCAGCTGGCCGTCATAAAAATTATATTGTGACAACTGTAACCCATTAAGATGATTTAATAGTCATCAACGGCCAACAAAAAAAATATGAATTGGTCTCTTGGCCAATTTGTTCATACTATCATCAGGGAGCACGCTCATTTTTAAGTCTGATAAAGCGCAAAAAAACAACAACGAAGGTACAATAGATTATACCCTACTTGTATTGCAGTGATGCACAGAGCCAATGATCGTTACACAATGAAAGAAGAAACACAAGCCAAATCCATTTCACTCATCTATGACTTCTGCCTAACGCTATATTTAGCACTTTCCCTTTTCTTAGGAGCCATTCTGACTAAGCCCTTGTTTAGGAAAGGATTTGTGCGCCAACATCTTCCCTTCTTAACTCATTCACTCCCAGCCATTTTCACTGACGCAACCCCCATTGCTCCCGGCTGTTTTACTGGATTTTGACTGATTTTGCAAGGCTCACAGAATTCTGTTCTATTGCTATAAACACATGTAACCTACCAAAAGAAAGATTAGAGTCTCTTCTTTCATCAGGAAACTATCAACTATATTTGTATCTGTTTCCATTTTGCAGAAATTAGCATTAGAATATAGGTAAGTTTCATCATTATTCACATTCCTGTTGAAAACAATGGCAAAAAGAGCTTGTTGTAACATGGCCCTGGCTGATCTTTTATACTCTGCTGCCACCTGCTGGCCATTTTTTGTAATAAATACCATTGCTTTAAGCCACCTCTTCATGTCAGAAGCTGTATCAAAGCCTTCTGTATGCTGTTATAAAAAAAAAAACATAAAACGTATTTACACGTTTTTGGGTTTGAATGAGTTAAGTGTTAATTTTCTAACAATAGGAAAATGCGGGTCCCAGAATGAAAACAGTTGAGAACCACTGGTCTAGTGTGTATTTCAACTTGCACCCCAGGTCAGCTGCAATAGTCCCACGACCTCAAGAAGTATATGGAGAGATTGCACCAGACCACATATGATATGCAACTTATTTTTGAGAAAACATATTAAACGGTCAATACCTGATTATGCAATGTTTAAACTGAGAACAAGTATCTTAAAATTACTTAAGGCTCACCTTGACTGCTCCAGCAATAACATTTCTGAGTTACTGGTTCTGTCCACTACAGAGCCACACTCTTCCTGATTGTTGGAAATGAATATTCAGAGACAACGGCACTGGTTTAAATCCACCATAGTTCATTATAGTGTCTTTATAATTTGCTAATTATTTTAGGCTGAATTTAAATCACTTCAAAGTGAGATGGGTGAGGAATAGAAAAAAATATCATCCAGAAATTATATACAATGAACTGCCGCAGTTTCACAGTTCAGATAGTTTTCAGTTAAGAATCGTCTGGAGATAGGAGATTAAACTCATGAACAATACAGAAAGCTAAATATAGAACAAGCCATTTGCCAAAGCCTCTCCGTTCCCACTTTCACATACTGTAACTATCCATTAGTCTATGGTAATTATGTAAGATATAATTGCTTCATCTAACATCAAACAGTTTAACCATGTTTCAAGTGTCTGCCACAGTTTCCCTAATACGCATATTTGTTGAACATAAACAGCTTTGAGGTTTTGTTCGTGTGGCGTTTGCATGGATATTCATAGTAAGGCTGCTTGATTATGAAAAAAATAATCACAATTATTTTGGTAATAATACGCCAACCTACACCTTCAGCGACCAGTGAAAAAAAAAAATATATTTTAGAGTTTTAGTAGATGCTGGCGTGGTAGATCTGTCATGCATGAGAACCTCCACCAAAGGGGGGAGCCGTTGACTTCAGCCCGACGAAGCACGCACAGCCCCCAGGAGCCGCCCAGGCCACAGCAGCATTAGAGCACGACTTCCGGGTCATGCTGGGGCCACTTTGTAGGGCTACTTTGTATACACGATAATATCGGTGGCCAATAATCATCTACAATTATCAGCCAATTTGACGTCATACAGATTAACAAGATAATAAAGAAATTTGACGATTCGGGCTGCGCAATTTATTGAAAAAATATCGATATCGCAATATTGGCAAAGACATGCAATAAGTTCCATATAAAATGTTATGCTTTTATCTGACGCTAATTAAAATGTGCACCGCCATCCAATAGTTGAACATTATCGAGAGGTAATTACAATTAAATAACTAAGAATATAGAGTTTGCTTATTTATCTGCATGAAAATGTTTTATTATTTCATTAGATAATAAAAATTGCATTTATTTTGGTACATGTTAAATATCGCAATATCAATATCGCTATATTCAGCAACTATATCACATATCACATGATTTTCCAACATTGTGCAGACTTCTGCCAATAATAATAGACTTGCCACGTTGGTCCATCTGTTGTGGTTGTGGCTCAAGTTGTGCCCAAGTCCTCAACCCCTCCCCTCTCCTTTTGTAGTGTCACATATTTGTGACGTCACAATGCGCACGACCTCGTGTTCACAGAAGATGCATCATGGCGACATGGTAGTCGCCCGTGTGGGCTTTCTTTACTGGGTCTCCCCTAAATGTTACCCTCGTAGTTGTTCGTTGCATTTTTAAAACATGACTGCTTTGTTTTGGCAAAATCAAAATGAGTTACTGGTTGTCTTTGAAGCAGAGATATCAATACAATTCAGGTTCATGGTGCTTTACATGTTTCAATGTATTTGTACATGTTAGACTTACAGTGGGACTCGAAAGTATATTTATATTCAAGTTAATTTTGCAAATAATTATCGGCTTACTAATCGGTTATCAACATCGACACTTTCTTAATAATTGGTTTATTGGTATCGGTTAAAAATAGCATTATTGTGCATCCCTACTACTTTGGTAGCCACTTTTTTTAAACATGATTTTTACGGATGTGCAAACGCTATGCGCACTTTGCTTATACTCATGGTACAAACAAAATTAAATCATTGGTTTTATCTTTTCAGGCTGAGAGGGCCACTTCTTGACACTTCACTCATTATTGCACACCTGCAGCTGATCGGTAATTAACTCCAGAGTTAATGATTTCTGCCTAATCTACGTGCAGGTGCCAGATGATTCCCGCTTCCAAAAGTGGTACTTCGGCCAACACAACTGTGTTTTTGCTATGCTTTTTTTGTGGCGTGCTTTACCTGCTGACTTCTTTCTCTTGTCACCATTTCCTCCAGACCACTACTAGTTGTGGAGCCTTGTTCCACAAGTCATACTACCTCAACGCTTAACATCCACCTCTTTGCTTTTCTGTCCACATATAGCACATATGCACATATACAGAAATTAAATCAGCGTGACACATACTAAACGTATATACAGCACACAACAACTACTACTACTACTACAGGAAACAACAGTATTAAAAAAAAACACTTCCTTTTCAACACCATTCTACAAAATATAGCTAAGCATACTGGGAAGTGCAGATTCAATTGTGTTATGTTGGGGAAGATGACGCTGTAAATATTATAGCTAATCACATATTTTATCGTTAATGCTGATGTTTGTGTTTAATTAGATGTTTATGTGTTCCATTTGCTGTACATCAATTTCACTTAGTTTTCTGTTTAGTGGTGCCCATTTTCAAATGGTAATCCCAGAATAAGTATGATGTTAAACAAACCATATGAGAAGCTTTGTCCCAAATAAGGTGTTAGCATACTAACCGTTAGGGTAATTCTAATGTCACAGACTCCCATTGGAAAATAATTCTCATGTAATGGAGAGATGATTTTCCAAAGAAAGTACAAAGTATGTGCCAGTGTTTCCTCCACATTCATTGAGCAGTGGCGGCCCGCCCGCGGCTCCTAATTCTTAGCGGCCACTCCTTCTAGGTTGGAGGGTAGGGGAACGGGGAGGGGGTTGTAGGACGCGGCGGTACACCGGATGGATACATAAAAAGATGACCAGAAAGCATCGGGAAATTCACGAGTTTCGTGAACCAATGGTCCTTTTTTGCCCGGCAGTACCCAACCCCAACACCACCGTCGACAAAAATCTCCGGCCGCCTTCCACAGTTTGCACAGCTACGAACGAGAATAGTAATCACTGCTCATCTGACACGCACTTGACATGTCGTTAAAATATCCGTCAAGCAGACACAGTAAACATACAGCATAATTTACAATCAACATTGGAGTATTCAACACAGCATTTTCCAATTATATAAGAAGATCCATCATGTATTTTTCACCCAATAAACAAGACAACCTCAAATAAATTCTGTGATTATACTTATGTTAAGATTACATTCAAGATTCCCGAGAGCATTTGAAAGCAGCATAAATCCCTCTATGTCCAGTAAGCCTCTGAAGGCATAGAGGAGGGAAAAGGTCACCATTGGCAATCTCTTATAGAATTGCTTGTCTAGCATAGTATTATAACAATGTGACTTTTTCCTCTGTAGCATCACCCAACAGTCCTCTGCAGTGACAAGTATTTAGTTTCATTTGACCCAACCCACAAGCACACTTTTGCTGTAGTTACAGAAAAACGTACAAAAGTTAACGGTGTACCATGTGTGCATTGGCTGGTTTTGGAGAAGAAAAAAAATCAATTTAAGTATTAACATGTTGGAACAGACAGCATTTCAATTTTGCATCTGACTGAGAGAGGAAATGTATTATTATTTTTATTTTTTTAAGTGTGGTAACTCACCTGAGAAAGACTGTCTCTCCTTGTCTGACGGTGATATTGTCCATCATTTTTTTGTCGTATTGAGAATCGCCTTGACTGTGGACTGGCAAGCCTGTAGGCACAAAAAGCAAAATCCTCAGCGAGAGAAGGGTTGTGCACTTGCAAAAGATGACAATATGTCCAAGGACAGACATTATCTTGAGCTTTTAGATGCGTGGGAAAAAGTCCCATGTGAACAAGGAGTCCCCGGTGACCCAGTGAACATACTGCTGGAGATTATTCACCCCCCCCCCCCCAAGTTCATTGGTCTTAATCCAGATCTTGTTGTCGAATAGCTGTGGCTCATAATGCAGGGCAGACACAATCCCTTGTCCAAACTGTATTTAGAAGATTTTTTTTAAGAATCGTAATCCCTCTTGACAGATTGCAGATCCACCTACCTATAAAACTATCGTTACAAATACAATATATAAGTAATTTACAATTGTTGAACAACATCAGTATTGTAGAATAAATTAATCAGAGTATGTGAATAAATTGAGAACTCATCAAAAATGTTCTTGTATATTAAATTGTTAATTGTGTGAAGGCTGTAGCCTTCACGTTATAACTTTGTTTTGTTCCTCCCATTGTTTTGGGCATCCATCTACTTCCACATAATTCATCCGATTCTCGTCATTCCAATTTTAACATATTCCAAATATTCACGCCATTCTTGCTTTCATTTTTCTTATTCCAAATATTCAAGCCTAACCCACAATTCTCGATTTTGTACCCTAATTTCCCCATTCATTCTTAATAGCAGATTCAACATTTCATATTTACATTCAACTCATTCATTTCACTTTAGGGATGGTTATTAGTCAATTCCCTACTTCATTCTTCAAACCTCACTCAATTTCCTACCTGATATCTTAAACCTTACTCCATTTTCTACCTGATTCCTCACACCTTACTTCATTCACATAATTCATCCAATTTTCACCATTCCAATTTTAACATATTCCAAATATTCACGCCATGATTGTATCTATTTATTTATTTCAAATGTTCACACCTTACCCACATTTCTCGATGTTGTACCTACTATTACCCATTAATTTCCAATGGCAGATTCAACATTACACATTTACATCATTTCAAAGTGACATTCAAAACATTTAACTCATTCATTTCACTTTAGGGATGAATATTAGATCCATTCCCTACTTGATTCTTCACCCCTTACTTCAAACCCTATTTGATTTTAAACACCTTAACCCTTTCTTCTTTTTCCATTACAATTTCTACATTTATTCACCAATTGAAACCGTTCCAATTTACAACTGTTCAGCGTTTTACCTGCCGACTACTTGAACATTTCTTGATGGATTCAAACCATTTCAACTTCAACATGCTCAGATATTGTATTTCCAGTTCATTGTATATCATTCCATGTAATTCATTATACTTCAAAATCATTTGATATTCCTGTTCCTAATTCCTGTTTTTCATTCAGCCTCACAGCTTTCACACACAATTTTCTCAGAAATTGCACATTGTCTAATTTACAGTTGATTTACAGAAATGTTCCTTTGTTGGCTATTAGGAAGCTATGTTGTTGATATCAGAAGAAGTTGTGGGCCTGTATTTCTTAGTACTTTTGCTCTTGTTCAACACGTATACACAATAATGTATGAGTATGAACTGTATTGACTGTGAAGCTTCTGCACAGTCAACAAAGTCACTTATTGGCTATTACCTGTTGTGGACTCTTTTTGGCATTTCTGGCCATGATATTCAATAGAAGAAAGTATCAGCCATTGTTATTTTGCTCCTTCATATAGCGTTTGTTGAGAATGACAATAAAGAACATCAGCACTTTTGGACCCTCAAATGCACCAATACAGTCGCAGAATGATAGTTGTTTTGCACTTTAACAGCTTTGCTTCTTGTTGAGTGGAGAATGTCATAGTTGTTAGATTGTTCTGCAATTCTACAGCAGCAAGGATTGGAGCCGTGTGGAGTTCTGTGCCCCCAACGTCCCGGGGATAGATGTGGAGAGGAATAATGGTCGGTGATAGAAAGTGAAGTGAAGAAAAACAGATGACTCAGTGGGACGAGGAAAATTACTTTGTGAGTTGTTCATCAACGAATGAACTATCAGCGTTTGCTTTCAAAGTGAGTTTGTATAGGATGTGAGTGACATCATGCACGGTGGAGTATAATCATCATTCTTCGTAGTAGTACTACTATTACTAGTACTAGTAGAAGTATGAGTAGAAAAGTATTTTTATGTCTTTTTGTCTTTTTTTTCTGCATATGTATTCATTTTGTATTTGTTTATTTGCCTTGTTCTCCTTTGTATCTGCAGTCAGGTCGAAGAATGTGTTGAAGGTTAAATAAAGTAAAATGAACACACAGACACATTCATAAATACACGTCTTTAGAATACATAACGCAAATCTCCCCCAAAAATCAAAATGAATAATACATTTGACTTTGTTATACATAACTTTTTTAACATTCACCACAACATTTTTTTATGTCTTTTGAATAAACTCTCTTTAAACATAGATTATTGCAGTGGGCATGACATATTTGCATGTCTAAACCAATAAAACGCATAATTTGCATGAGTGTCAACACTTCTGGTTCATGATTTGATCCGAGCTAACCAATCACAATCGGAAGTTGATTTGCATAGTGTTCATGTTAAAAATGTTACATATACCGGTAAGATTGGTAAATTTACAACAGCAGCCATAATCCTGGCGTCCACTATAACAAATAAAACCATGACAAACTACAATCAAATTGCATACAGCTGTCATATTGTGATGATAAAAATATTACAAGTAAATAAAACAAAAGTTACATATGTAACTACGGTTCTATGAGGGACGAAATAGAACCACAAACGGCTGAGAACTACCCCGTTTTTTCCTATTATGAAAGTAAAAGATAGTTGTTCCTATTGATTGATGTAGGGTTTTGTTGTCCCTGAAATGTGACAAACTAAAATAAACTCGCATTAAATTACATTGTTCACAATTGACTGTCTGAATCAAACATACACTTTCTGTTGTAACTGACTGTCGTAAGGTGGCATTTATGACCTGTGTGTTAGTGTTTGCCGCCAAGTGACTAAAAACAAGTATATATTGACAACACTATGGTATACTCAATTAATTAAACCAATTTACCTGAAGTTTTTTCAATATTTTAGCCAATATTTATACTGACATTGAGCTAGTTTATATTGTATACAGAGAATAAATGCAGGCTAGTTTAAACAGCCAGCTGGGGCTGGTATACTTGCTGGATAATCAGAGGTGCCAAATCCAGGTCCAGAAAGTAAAAACCCTACCACAGTTTGGCTTTAGCCACTGATGCTAGCTAGCTAAATCCCTAGCAGGTAAACAAGCACTGTCAAGGCAGATCTGTGACCCCTGCACTATCTGTGACGCGAATGCGGAAAAGATCAGCCATCTTAGATCGCTAACTACGGCAACCACATAGGTCAAAACACGTTCACACACAAAAAAAAAAGGAAACAGACATTGCGAAAGGTACAGGAAAGATGCACGTTTGTTTATGTTAATTTTTTTTATTTAAGCAAAGTAGTTCTAACTATGAGAGTGGGTACGGTTTATTGTTATTGTCTTTAGAACAATGTGTGGCCATTATCATAGTGTAACACGTTTGCAAATGTGTATTTTTTTATTTACTTGCAATTGACTTATATTTGTTTTGTAAATTTTTACTTTTGTTTTTGTATTTATTTTAGTTTTACATGCTGAAGTGTTTTGTGTACTGCGCATGTCATGAGCGCAGAGAGAGGAGAGAGGTGCAACCGAGAGAGCCTCGTTCGAGAAGAGAGTTAAATAAGAGAGCTGTGCTTGAATCCTGTCCTGTCGTGTGGTTAATTAAGCAAGAAGATGCCAGAAAACATCAACTCGAAACTATTTATAGTTCACCAGCCTCCGGAAATGACAACAACATCTTAGGGTTACAATAGCATAGGGGTTGAGACTGGGTGAGGGTAATTTAAAACACAAACACCGCAGACCTACTGTAAAGTATAACAATGCAGACTCACTGGAAATATAATGGGGTCAAAAGTAAAATGTTCATCTTTAAAACATATAGGAGCAAAAGTTACTTAGTTACTTTAAAATTGAATCAAGAATCTAAGATTGTTTTAATGTATCATTTTACGAACGCGCAATATCGCGCAGGCATATGAAGGTATTTTGTTCTAGTGTTGTTGCCGTAGTTAGCGATCCAAGATGGCCGATCTTCCGCACATGCGCGTCACAGATCGTGCAGGGGTCACAGATAGCGCCTTGACAATCACCATGGGAGATAGCTAGGGAGCTTGCTAGCTAGCACCTGGGGCTAAAGTCAAACTGTGGCAGGGTTTTTACTTTCTAGACCTCGATTTGCTACCTCTGTGGATAATTAAGTATAGTAACAACCTATACAGTCCAATTATTGTCAAATTATTATCTTCTTACAGAGATGGCTCACACAAAAAAGGAAAACAGGCAAAAAGGAAAATGTTTTTCCTTTGACCAATGCAAGGAAAAGCAACACATGTAGGTTTGATCTTTACATTTTTTTAACTAAGACTGTTCTGAATTATGTAAGTATAATAGATGTCGCTCATTTATATTTATACAATTTAAATTTTTCTGCGGCGAGATGTCAGAGTGAAAGGGTGTCTTGTCCCAGAAATAAATACTACACCTGTTACTACACCCTGACTTCCAGGCACCATAATCACACTAGATATTGAATGTATCTGTTAGGTGTGATTAACTAGGTAATTAAAATATATTGAAGCCATATCAAAATGTAAGAAATAGTCAAGGAAATGTCAACTGATGGTTGTACTGTCTATTCTATCAAGCAATCAAGTTTCGATAGACTGCCCAAAGCACCCAAATGCCATCAGAATTCTGCAAGGAAAACAGGAACAATTCTTTCCTGCCTCAATCCTCTTTGCCAAACAGCAAACGGGTCAATACCCCATCATTATAGAGCTTCACACTTCGGTGGCTGCAAATCGACTGCCGGGAGGATGATGGAGTAAGGCAATGATGCCAATGCTGATGAAGAGACATCATCACTCATCTTCTGTGCCATCAAAAAAGAAAATAATAAAAACAACCTGGTAAAAATACTAGGATTCAGCTAAAGAAGCAGAACATAGAGCTGCCGTATATAATTCTGTCACCCAGGGTGTTTTAGGCATTATGGTGTTTATTTTTAGGTAGTTACTTGAATCAATATTATTTTAGTGGACAGGGGCACAATGAAAAGTAATGCATTCAATCAAAGTCAAACGTGGAACTTTTTTAAATGTTATTATTAATATGTACATTTAAATGTATTTATTTGCCCTGGATTGGCTTAACTTCACCAGCCAGATTGATGATTGTGATTCACTCGAGAGAGAGAGAGAGAGAGAGAGAGAGAGAGAGAGAGAGAGAGAGAGAGAGAGAGAGAGAGAGAGAGAGAGAGAGTTCTTCACATTATCAATCTGGTACTTCACTAGGCAGACCCGTTCGAGAAAGGTGGGACTTGCTGTACAATACTTCGAGCTGATTGGACGATGCGGCATCTTTGCATATTTGTTTTGAACAATCAAGGCAACGGATGAAAATCTCGTCTTCCGTCTCATGTTAGGGAGGGAGCACGGACATCTTTAACAGATATAAATGCACGAAACTGTGAGTAATATAGCGAGAACATAATTAATTGCAGCATCCATTCATCTGTTAGGTTTGGGGGGATTTCCCGCCGCCATTGGCGCTTATTGGTTTCGTCCTGGCTTAACATAGCCTGATTGGTCCAACCTAAAAAAGGTCGGCTGCAAACGTATCAGCGGGAGCGGTACAAGATGTATTTGTTGGAGTTTATGAACAAAAAGGTGTGAAAGGTGTGGTAAAACAGTGATTTTCAACATTTTTCTGACAGCAGCTACACTTTTCTTCCACCAGTCCACAAAGAAGGATATTGGTGTTTCAGTCTAGTTGTGTCTTGATGGGAGCTTAGTTAACATCTGACTCCTCCAGACAAAGATGAAGATTTAGTGTAGTTTGTCAACATCCTGGAACTCCTAACTAATTCCTCAGCTGTCCTTCAACAGGCACTGGACTACTACTGTCAACATTATACTACTCACCAGGCTTAGTGATCAACAAACAATCAACTGAAGTTCTCTGTCATCCTTCCGGTCTTCATCCCTAAAGGTAATTGAGCAGTTCTGCTACCATAAGCAGTATCCTGACTCCAACATGCCATATCTTCAATGACACCCAGGATCGAATCAACCGGGCTGCCTCCGCCTTGGGTATACTGTGCTCCCAAACAAGAGTTGCAGTACACAAACTAGTGTACCTTATTATTGTGAGTTATGGGTGAAGAAGGCTCCTCAGACGGGCGCTTGGGCAAATGGGATGGGAGACGGTGTCAAAAGCAAGGAAAAAAAGGTTAAAGATAAGGATACTGATATGTCTTGAGTTGGAAGCGATGGGAGAGGTCATTGGTGATTTTGGAAAGTAATGTCTTAGTGTTATGGTGAGGTTTGGAGCCAAATTAAGAGGTTGGACATAAGTAGATGACGTTGGTTGGCAACTTATCTTTCCAAGATCTTCCAAAGGAAACAAAGGTTGGAAACCTTACAATAGTTGTGGGGGGATTTTGCATCTAAAGCAATTTTGACCATGCCAGATTCAAGGGAGGAGTTCAGGTCATTAATTTGCATGCTTATTCTGTATAAACAAAGCTAGGTGCTTCTATGTTTGGCAGATCAATATATAAAGAGTAAATACAAAGAAAATGGATTTCATGGAACATGGGTTAGAGGAATTTATGAAATGACAGAAACGTAAAGGTCAATAAGGTGGGCTATGCGTCCTGTAGTATAGCTTAGCCCGGTGATGGGGCAAATGGAATTAGAATGCTGGGACCTCATCTCTCAAATGTGGAAAATTGTGTGCATGTCAGGCCTGATGGATCGCTGTGGCTGATGCCTCACTTGACAGTCAAGCTCAGCTGATGAATTGTGAAATGAGACAGACGTACAAAAGCAATGGACAGCCCAGAGCCAGACTGAAATGAACCCCCCCCCCCCCACCACCACCACCCATCTTCCGAGCCGATGCTGAACCACCGGTCTTTTTTTCTGGCTGAGGAACAAAAAACCTAACCCTAAAGAAAACTACCGATGTTAAGATGAAAACAAACTACCGATCCATCATTTCGGTTTAATTCCGTCAATTTAAATTGTAAATTGGTGAATGTCCTATTATGGTATTATAATTAGTATAACGGTATATTTAAATATTTAAAATTATCTTGAATTGCAGTGAAACTGAAACAACTGCACTGAAGATCTTGTTTTAGATTCTAAATTTGTATTTCTACATCTGACTTCAAGATAATTTTTGTCTCCCTTTATGAATGTTCCAAGTTGCATGCGATTCTGGTTTAAACTTCTCTGTGGAGTTTGCATGCTGGCCTTGTGCTTCGTGTCTTTTCTCCAGATATTTAAACTTTGTACTTCAATCAGTAATTGACTGTCTGCATTTCCGTGTAACTTGGGATTAACAGAACAATAGAAAACGGTCTATTGTGCTTCATTTCTAATGTCATCAGGGAATCTCTTCACAGATTACCTTTGAATCATTAAACTAAAGCTCTTTTATATGCTTTTGATTTGTAAAACAGATACACACCATTCATACACGACATTAGTACATAAAACATTTAGATGACAGTGTCTAAAACCATCATACAAGTGTATTTAAAATATGTCCCTCAGGGCTCTAAATAAAAGAAAAACCTTCCAGAAAAAAATTAAATAGTTTCCCCCCCACCCGGGTTTTCATACTCTTGTTAACATAAAAGTGGAAAAATGTTAATCTAATACAAATATGGTGGCATCTTTTAGTTCATTGATATAGTAATTTCATACTAATTCATAAAGTTATTTGAAGTTAGTTAAAAAGATGTACTGCACTGTAAAAAATAGTTTGAGACATTACACTATGTGAGTAGGCCAAATATTGAATTTTTTTTGCTGATTTTTAATGACATGCAGGACAAACATAGCACCTCAATCATATAAAAAGTTTGAGTGAGTTGATTTTTCTGAACAAAAAAAATGCACTAAAATTCTTGCACTTAATGATGGTTTGCCGTTCAGAAATGTTGTGCCATCCTTGAATGGTAAATTAAAAAATTAACTTTTTATGCACGAGACCCCCTTGCAGTTGTGAGTGGAGGTGGTGAGGGAAATCACAGAATGTGTGTTTTTTGTTTTTTTAAATTCAAACCCTTTGTTGTTGAAGGCTGGATTTTTATACATGCATTGAGACATATATTATGAAAAATGAAATATATTAAGAAGATGAATTTTTGACCGCATGCATGTTTTATGTCCATGTTTAAAATGGCATTTTTGTCATTGTTTTGAAGTGTACGGTCCTATGTGGCAACCTAGTAGCTGTCATGTTTGGGTTGTGTGTCTCCCTTGGTCTTGTTGAGTGTAGTCCTGCCCTTCTTCGTGTCAACCAATCAGTGCCCTCAGCCACTTGTCTTGCCCCAGGTGTGTCTTGTTGTGTCGTTAGTGTGTGTATTTAGTCTCCTGTCTCCCCTCTGTCTGGGTTGGATCATTGTCACTGTCACCACTCTTGTGTTTTGTTGTTTTTGGTCTTTTCATAACTTTGCTGGTTTTGTTTATTTTGAGTTGTACCCAGTTCCCCTGTTAGTGTTTTTGTTAAATAAATTGTTTTCAGTATTACATGCATCCCTGCCGTGGTTCTCCTGCCTCCCTGCATTTGGGTCCTCCACCCCTTCGTGACAGAATGATCCAACCAAAAACGGACCCAGCAGCGCAAGAGGCAGGTACCAGTTTCTGTTCCGGCGGCGCAAGTCCTGCGGCCGCCACCAGTTCCCGTTCCGGCGGCGCAAGTCCTGCGGCCGCCATCAGTTCCCGTTCCGGCGGCGCAAGTCCTGCGGCCGCCACCAGTTCCCGTTCCGGCGGCGCAAGTCCTGCGGCCGCCACCAGTTCCCGTTCCGGCGGCGCACGTCCTGCGGCCGCCACCAGTACCCGTTCCGGCGGCGCACGTCCTGCGGCCGCCACCAGTTCGCGTTTCTGGCGCCACACGTGCTGCAGCCGCCACCAGTTCGCGTTTCCGGCGCCGCACGTGCTGCGGCCGCCACCAGTTCCCGTTTCTGGCGGCGCACGTGCTGCCGCTGCAGCCCATGGCCTTGTATTGTTATGATTGGTGTCCTGTCTTGCTTGTTAGGTTTTGTCTGCACTTGCACTTGTACTCGTCATCCTGTTCCCTTGTGTCATCCAATCATCTCCCCCAGCCACTTGTGTCTTGTCCAGATATCTCTCGTTGTCTCGTCAGTTGGCTTGTATTTAGTTCTCTGGTTTTGTTCAGTCTGGGATGGATCATTCTGTCACGAAGGGGTGGAGGACCCAAATGCAGGAGAACCACGGCAGGGATGCATGTAATACTGAAAAAATTTATTTAACAAAAACACTAACAGGGGAACTGGGTAAAACTCGAAATAAACAAAACCAGCAAAGTTTTGAAAATACCAAAAATCTAAGTAACAACAAAACACAAGAGTGGTGACAGCGACAATGATCCAACCCAGACAGAGGGGAGACAGTAGACTAAATATACACACTAACGAGGAAGGACTATACTCAACAAGACCAAGGGAGACACACAACCAAAAACAGAACCCAAACATGATAGCAGCACTGATGAAAAATGTGGCAGGACAACACTTTACCTTCACTGAATGTCCATGCATTGTTACAGTGCCAAATCTACACAAAAGTAATTTAGACCAACATTTGCTTGAAAGATCACACAATCGGGGATGCTATAATTGTATACCCACAGTAGCTCTCCCCCAACTGTGAAATTCCCTTCCCAGTGGGATCAATTAAAAATGGGATGCATAATCTATTTCAGCCTAGGAAAAGAAAACAGAGGGTGGTGGAAAACTTGTCACATGTATTTCACCTTAGAAACTGAAGAGAGCCGAACAGATTATTATGTAAACTCATTCATTACAAGTTCCCATTGTTCTCAATCGGTTTAAAAGAAAGTAGACTTGCCAAATGGATCAGTTATGGCAAAATTAAGGTGAATCATCACTAAAAAGATTATAATAAATGCAGGTCCTGTAGTTACCACACCCAACTGCAAGTCACTTTGTGCAATTACACTAGGTCCAGCTGTAGAGCAGGTGGTATAATGTTTAAGACCTATTTAAAAAATAATAATAATAATAATTCCCCCACAGATGCAACATAGCAAAAAATAAAGAAATAAATGGGCTGTGATAATACTGTACACTGGCAGCAGTCCAATTACATGCAGCTGTCTAAGCGTATTTCAAGAAGCTTCCATCAGTGCTGTAAAGTGGATAAAAATAAAAAAATAACTGTTGACCAAGGATATGTGTTTGTCTGTTTGATTTTGCATGCATTCTTGAAATTACAAAGTGTATCATAGCAGAATCGAAAGAAATGCTATTTTGGACCCGCTTTCAAATGAAAACAAGCCTACACTTTTTTACAGGAAGACATTTCAGTATGCATGCATGGTCACTTCCTGTTGATATTAGGCCACTTCTGGGTCACTTCCTGTTGAAATCAGGTCACTTCCTGGAAGTGGCTACAACCACCAGAAATGAGGCCTGCTGAAAAGGTGTTAATCACATAAAAATACTCTCTGCCAGAAGTAAAATATTTATTGGGAGAATTCTATGTGTGAAAAAAACAACATTGAATTGGTATGCTCTTATAAACATTTAAAATATTGTCAAGTCTGAGTGTGAGTATGTTCTCTTTAGGGGTGTGTCAAAAAAAACGATTCTCACAAGAATCGCAATTCTCATTTAGTACGATTCAGAATCGATTTTATTTAAATTATTTTATACTGTCTTGCCCTTGTGTGTGCCTTTATTTGGAGCGCTGTTCATGTTATACCCGATTTGACTAGATTTGATTCGAGAGTAGAAGGAAAAAGTCACGATCAAGTTATTCCAATAAAAGTTGTTTTTTTTGCAGTGTGGAGCCGTTCTTTTGAGTGATAAAAGTGCAGCGAGTAGCGTGCTAATTACCATTAGCGATTCAGACTGGAGTAGATCATTACAATTCCTTGCAACTCTACAGATTGAAGCAAAAATCATTGTCAATCAAATCATTTTGAATCAAAAAGCGTTCTTAATTGAAAATCGATTCTGAATCGAATCGCAGGCCCAAAAATCGGAATCGAATCGAATCGTGAGACATTCAAAGATTCCCACCCCTAGTTCCCATTGTAAGAGTGCACACAGTGTCCTGACATTCGCCAATATTTGCACTCGAAAAACTACAAACTTCAGACAAACATAAAACTATATTTTCCAATGAGAAATGAAAGAAAGCTACGGTTGAAGTGGAAAGAAAAGGTAAAATCTATTGGAGGTAATGTATGCATCAATAATTGTGTATAAAACAACGCAAACATTGCTTCAAAATATAATCTCTCTATTTTGAGTGTGTTCACACAGAAGTAGTATGATAAATTCATCCATTCATTCCGTATCACCCTGTTCACAATGTTGCCACTAGGGTCACGGGTGTGCTGGAGCTTACAGCAGCTGACTTTGGGCACCAGCAAATCACAGGGAAAATGCAGACTAACAACCTATCACGCTCACATTGCCATCTACGGACAATTTAGAATCAGAATTAGGGATGGACGATAATGCTATTTTCAACCAATAGGGCCTACCAATAAACAAATAATTTAGAAAGTGTCGATGTTGATAACGGATAAGTAAATATAAAGTAAATTAGTTTAATTCTAATATTTAATTATTTACATAACGCCATATACACACTGTGCATTGCATCACAATTCATGTGCCGATTCCACCAATATCGTCACCAATTTTCAATTTATCAAAAGCCACTGAATCCACCATCACTCATTATTATAATCCTCATGGTCATACTCATCTCTGGTTTGGTTGCCACACTCTTTTGTTCCACTACAGTCTAATTTGTTTCCATCCACATTTGGTGACCTTGAGGTGCAGGTGCCGATAAATGAAGGCATCTGGTGGAATGTACATGCCATCCTTCACTTCCCACCCGTTTTGTTCAACTGGTGGGAGGTTTGGCACCTGATAGGATACGTCTTGTCTCTCATTGGTATGTAGTTGGCCAGGATTGTGGCAGCAGGGCTACTCGGGTAGGTGGTAGCATCTCTCCTTTAAATCTTTTTAGATTTGACTTTCTATTGTACCAGATGAGGAGTACACTTGTCATGCAAATGCTCTTTGTGACTATTTTTTAGCTGCAAATCCATCACAAGGTTGAAGGGTGTGAAATCCTCAAACAGTCATTCAGCAAGAATGGTGGTCAAGTTTGCTTTTGTTGTTTTTTGCTGAGGATGACAGTCGATGTTTTAAGGTCATGGTCAGTCACATGTCACAATGCATGTCATATGTTGACTGATGATGTCAACCCTCTTTGTCCTCGCTTTGTACACTAAAGACTCAATTGCTTACAACGAACAAACATTTCTTCACTGTTACTGTGCTGAATGGACCAAGCATGTACTCTAGCCACTTCATCAAGCTGACACAGTCACACTGGCCCTCTAGATGCTCGTACAAGCCAATACTAGCTTGAAAGCATTCACTCATACAAGTGCTCATGAACTCTTATGATGTTCTTACTATTCTTACCAGCTATATTAAAAATAATAAAGAAAACATAGCCTGTTAAATACTACAGTAAACATCATGAACATATTATAAAATTAATTAATTAAACACATTTAAAAAAAAATAACACATTGAGCAGCTGAATTTACTCGTAGTTTTAAACTGCATTCTGAAGAAAGCAACTTATCACATTTAAAACGTATAACATGAAAAACATTCTGAAGAGCTGTATGCAATGTAGTTTAAATCTTGTATACCTTAATTGCATGCACGATATGTAAAGAAATGACTGAAATTTATATAATAGCTGAAAATGTGTTCATATATCAATTAAAATCAGTGAAGGGAAAACTGATTTCCACTATAGGTTATTGAATGTAGTCGAATATAAAATTCTAGACAAAGCTATTCATCACAGCACTTAATTGAAAACGATGGAAGATTTAACATTTTTTGGTGGCCACCAGAGATGGGAAAAGTACTAACATTCTCTACTTGAGTAAAAGTACAATTACTTGTATATAAAACAACTTTGGTAAAAGTAAAAGTACTCACTCAAATAATTACCGGGTATTTCAGTAAAAGCAAAAAAGTACAGGCTCTGAAATATACTTGACGAGTAGAAGTATAAAAAAAATGTTTTTAATTATTTTTAGGGGATGTTTCCTCCTACATCAACTTGAAAGATATTAGCTAATGGAGCAGAACTTGGTATACATCAACCAGTTGACTCTCTGATCTGCCCTGTGTCGAGTCCAACGTGTTGAGTATTACTCGCTCATCTTGCTGGTCCACTCCTCACTGACATGATTGAACCTTCCTTCATATTGTTGACTGGAAGTTTGCAGCGTTGTTCTTATCAAGTTCAAATTATCCTCTGTTGTGTCGGCATGCATTGCCCTCAAATTAAGGGTTGTTCTACTCTATCCAATTGCACGTCATGTGATAGTGTGTTGTAAAGCCAATCCCAAGCTAGGATGTAGGGGACCGTGTGTAAGGCTTTATATGATTGGCGGACCCAGGAGACCTTGATGGCTGCTTTTTCTTCCAGGTCAAGTATTGTAATTGTTTTCATGCATTAAAAAACAAAAGTAACGACCTTGTCTTAAAAATGTATAGAGTAAAAAGTAGTCTAAAAAATAAATGGTAAAGTAAAAAACTACTCAAGTACAGTAACAAAGTATGTGTACTTTGTTACTTCCCATCTCTGGTGGCCATTTTGAATTTTTAACTCTTTGACCGCCATAAACGTTATAAAACGTTTAGTAAAAACCTACGGAAGGGCGCCGAGGACGTTAAAAGACGTTCACTATGTTTTTTTTGTTTTTTTTTGGAAACGGGTGGAGAAAAGCCTTGGGCAGCTGTGCTGAAAGTATCAAGCAGATCAAGTTAGTAAAATGACTCGTTTTGGCCCCTAGATGGCAGCGATGACTCTCTTTGCACAAGGTTGAATGGGCCGCCCACCGTGGGCGTCAGTAGAAGACGTGAGGCGGAGCTAGAGTGTTGAGGAGACAATGGCTGATCATGACACAATGGCTGATGAAGCAACCAGTTGCAAGCAGCTCACGCTTGAGCATTTTTTTCAAAAACGGAAAGCATCGATCAATACTAAAAAGCGCATTGATGTCGACGATGATGATGACTCCGAGCTTGACGCCAAAGTTGGAAGCCTTGACGCAACCGTTATGATCACGTAGTAAGCCTCACCGGCTAGCTCGGCTAGCGCGGCTAGCGCTGCTAACGCCGGAAAACGCGCAGCACAACCGACCGGGTATTCGATCGGGCGAAGGAGAGTTGTCGAAAATCATCGACCAATGCACATTGATGATGATGATGATGGTGAATCCCGATGATGATGGTGAATCCCGAGGTTGACGCCACAGTTGGACGCCACAGTTGGACGCGGCCTTTATTATCACGTCATAAAGCATCACCGGCTAGCGCTGCTAACGCCGGAGCTGCACATGCGGACTTTCGGTCGGACAATGAAGAGTACCCCGAGTCCAATGCATATTCATCGGAGGAGCGGGTACAGTCTGATCACGGAGAAGACACTGTTTCTGGACTACGATGCCACCATGAATGGAGTGGATAAGATAGATCAGAACATCTCTTACCACCCGGTATAGCAACTGAAGGACATGAGGAAGCCAGACGTAACACCACCGTAACGTAACCGTAACAAATATCCTGATATTAGATTTTATGGCAACACACACTGCAGTATATACTTGCTATTACCCGGAAAAAACGGCCGGCAAGAAAGTGTAGCTTCTGCACGCGAAGAGGCAATCGCAGTGAAACTGTTGTGCAAATCATGTTGCGTCTCCTTGCACGCAGGGGAGTGTTTCACAAAAAGAAAAACTGTCGTTGAAACATCCACATAATTGTAAATAGCACCACAGTTGCACACATTTGTAAATAGTTTGCCAAATTGTTGTCAAATTGTTGTCAAATTGTTACATTGTTGAATGTAAATAAACGTATTTTGCTATCAAAAAACACTTTTTCAATCTTGGTGGTAGTATTTTATAAAAGTAAAGCACTATTTAGGTGTTTGTGGCATCATTCATGGACAAAAAGAAGTGTAAAATTCACTAGAGTGCATGAAATAATATAGTTTCACTAAAAGCTAGATTTCTCCGTATTTTGGTCCAAACCAAGCGAAATCGGGTAAAACTAACCATTTTCTATTGTTGATTACTAAAGAACGGAATAAGGTAGAAACAAACTGTTTTTTTCTGATGAAAGATGAAAGTTCAATCTTTCATTTGGTAGTATGTGTGTTTCCATAGTCCAAACAGAACATTTTCTGTGGACCTTGAAAGATCAGTCAAAATGCTTAAATCGGCTGGTACTGACGGCATCCCTTTTCTGAAAACGTCTGGCAGTCAAAGAGTTAAGATGTCAGCCCCAACATAATAATAATGGGTTTAGGCACTAATTAGGATCGTATGTAAATTATAAGGGTCATTATATGCCATATTCAACCTGTAGACAGTCATTTTTAAAATGGTGTCATAAAATTAGGTTGAGGGGTGGGAAAATTTCAACCCTGATATTTCAGGCTTATTTGATCCCTATACAAGGCAACAACCCAAAAACTTTTTCAAGAACTTTTAATTTTAGGCATATTTCTGACATACTGCACCACACGAAAATGAAACGGCTGAATTTGGAGCAGGATACACCAAAACATGGCAGATAGATAGACTACGCCACCTGAGCCAATATGGTTAGAAGAGGGAGGGTGATGCTAAGGGAGATGCCAGCTGGTTTAAAGATGGAGTCAGTATTCCTTGCAGCAGCTGAAACCCTGCCTGGGTCCCACCTTTGGCAAACAACACTTTTTGGTGTAGGGAAATGATCATCATGTTATTTCTATGTAATAAAGTTTTTCTCCTTTACAGTATATTGGCACCTCCAGTTTTGAATGTCCCTGTTTACGAACATTTGGAGTTACGCATAAATGAGGGATTTCGAGAACTGCTGCAAAGCGTTGGAGCCCAAATCATACACCAAATCCTTCCAATGCTATTTCACAGTCACTAGCTAAGCACATTTGAATTGACTTGTGACCTGTCTTTTGGGTTTTTGTAGCAATGGCCTGTTGAAAGCACTTTTATGTTTTGCCATTTGAAGCGATTCTGCGCCAAGCATTTACTCTGTAGTAAAGTTAATATCTTTGTAAGTAGGAGCCACATTTTATGTTACAGTTTGAAAATACAATTGAGCCCAAGGTACAGAATGATACATTTATGTAACTCAGGACAGGCTTTTTAGTTTGCTGAAGATTGAATTTACTGTTGAGCTTAATATATGAGCAGATGTGTGCTGTGAAAAAGTGCATCAATATACATAGATTAAATAATGAACCAATAATAATAATTTAATTGTAGTCCCTGAATCCTAATCATAATTGAATCATGAGGTGTCCAAATATTCCTACACATTTTGCGTACTATTTTCAGTATACAAGCGGTCTTGGCATGAACTAGCAGATACAGCTATGTTGGTATCATTGACAATGAGCATGACGCATTGCTGTAAACTGAAAAATAGTTGTATCCTTCAGCGGTAGAATCCGTTACATATGTAGGTGGAAGTTCCGCCTCCACATCCTCAATCATCCAATTACATTGACGTTGGTAGCCTAATAATCGTCAGAAAATCTGTTTATTTTCTTCAGAAAATACTATTTATAGTATTTATGTTATTAATTGAATTGTTGTGTCTTTTAAAAAGCAACAAACGGTTAATGTTGGTCTAATCACGTCAATACAATAGCCTGGGGCAGAAGTTCCCACCTACATACAATACATAACATTCACCCAGTCACAGACATCAGAAGCAGTCGTGTCCACTCCAAAACAGCACTGCCTTCCTTAAATAGAAAGCATTCGCTGGTGATAGCAGGAGCAAGACAATCAAAAAAGTATGCAATGACCAAAAGAAATGTGTTATAAAAGAAACTAATTTTTTTTTATCCCCATGCTAATTACATTTTTTATTATACAAGAAGACTTTTTTTCAATCGAGGTGCTGCAGTCCTGCTTCCCTTTTTTGCCCCTCCTTACTTAGTTAATGAGCATTAATTATTTAATTATTATCTTTTATTTCTTTATAATAGTGTGTTTCCACTTATTTCTTTAAAGGTGCATTGTGCAGTTTAAAAAGGTAATATTAAAGCTTTTTCTACATCATGCATGCTGCACCAATGCCCAGATGAGTACGAAGAGCCCTGACTGTTTTACTCTGACTGCATCTATCAGCTTTTATCGTCCCTTTATAGTAGAGTGTGCGGACCCTCACACTCCAAAATGTCTTTGGGGAGGGGAGGGGCGGAGTACTTGCATGCGCACCATGAACGAGCCTGACACATGTTATTGCGAGTTACGCTTTAGGCCGTGGCAAGTGAGTTATCTTGATTTATGAATGTTTCAGGTTTAAACGACTCACGGAACCAAATAGGCTTGTAGTTTGAGGTTCCACTGTATTTCTATTTTGTAATCTATTTATTTTCAACTACACATGGATTAAAAGCAAGGTACACATAACTTTGTTCTAGGGTTGCATTCACTTCAATGGCAAACATTGCTTCGGTTCGCAAATGTTTCATGAGTCTTGGTTTTGAATAAAGTTTGTGACTTGAGGTTCCACTGTATATTAAAATATAAAAAAAATAAATAGACTGCTATGACTTAAATGTGTTCATTTTCACAAATGTAATGCAAATGCCCTATATCGTTTGTTCTTTTGATTTGTGCAAGACAACCTTTTGGCCAGCTTTCTCCTCCTCTCACTGGTTGCTATGCAGGGGACAGAGATGCATGTTAGTTCTTCAGCTGCGCCCTTGATGAGTGCAACATACACTTTTTCATCTCACACTTTACCCCAGGCTAATTGACTGTAATGAAATTGCCTGAGACAACCTTGAGAGGTGGCCTAATTGATGGGGGGGAATTGTGGAACTGGAAAAACAGATGGCAAAGTGGAAAAAAAATTGGGATATAGCTGCCTCATATGATAATTGAATGTGTTGAAAATAATATGCTTATGTTTAGTGAAAATGCTAGAATGACTAGAAGAGCTTTTCACTGAGCTGTGAACGCTGCCAAACATTGCGAGTTTCGTCAGGGTTCGGAAAATGTCGCATTTGCATTGCCATGCAATGGCGGATGATAAAGTAAGGTATGTTTGTGGGGGACGATGAAACAGAAATATTTTTGGAATTAATTTAAGAAGTGCATATTAATGCAATATTATATGGAAAACAGAAGAAAAAAACTACGGTTTATCAAGAATTACAAAAGCAAACTCATACGATGTCATCGCACGACAGTCATTTCCTGTTTTTCTTCTTCTTCTTTTAAATTACTGGTGGATCACATCTCTATGGAGTATACCGCCACCTACAGCAGCGGAGTCCCCTCTCAATATTCGCAAAAGAAGGACAGATGGAAACGGGCATAAGTCGTATGTCCGTTTTGTGTATTTTCAGTAAATTTGTTTAAAAATTTCGAAACAAATGGATGGAAACCAGACTATTGTCGCCATTATCGCAAGGATACTTTGAACATGTTTAAAATGTCCTTACCGTTCTAATCCGTCATAAGACACGTCAGCAAAGTTGTTGTTTTTACTAGGGCCCATTCAGAAATTCACTGTGACGCTGCTGCTACTACTACTCAGAGTGCTTGTATTTCAAAAATGAAAATCTAGCTTCGAGACGTGTTGAACATGTTTTCTAGTTTGTGTTTCATGTTTTACAAGTGCTCAATGTGCCCACCACAGGCAGCATGGACAGTCAAGTCAATGAAAATTCCTCTAAAACCACAAATGTTGTTGCGTCCCACCGTGCTGAGTGCAGTGGTGAAACATCAACATTGTCTTTAAACACACAACTCAAAATTCCTTGTCCTTCATTCTATGAGGCAGTAAATGAACATTAATATATCAATGTCATCTGACTTCCTGAAAAAAGGTTTAAGTCGCTTAACTCATTCACTCCCAGCTATTTTCATTGAAGCAACCCCCTTCACTCCCAGCTGTTTTTCTGGATTTTGACTGATTTTGAATATTCTGTTCCACTGCTATAAAAACATGGAACCTACCAAAATAAAGATTAGAGGGTGGTACTTGCTTTAGTGGAGAAACCTAGGGCTTTATTTTCGTAGACTGGCACACGCCTAAAAAGCCATACTCTTCTTTCATCAGGAAAAAAAAGTATATTTGTATCTGTTTCAGTTTTGCAGCAATTAGCGTTAGAATATAGCAAAATGTTGTCAATATTCACATTCCTGGTGAAAACACTGGGAAAAGGAGCTTTTTGCAACATGGCCCTGGCTGATCTCTTATACTCTGCTGCCACCTGCTGGGCCTGGCTACTACCATTGCTTAAGTCACCATTTCAGAAGCTGCCTCAAAGCCTTCTGTATGCTCTTGCATAAAAAACAAAAACGTTTTTACACGTTTTTGGGGATTAAATGAGTTAGGTATAAAAAATTTAAAAAAGACATACAAAATACGCTGTCATACTGGACATTTTTGTGCAGTCCAAGTCATCGCTGTGACGAGTGTGACGTGTTGCATGCATTAACATGGCTCTGTTCATTTTGGACTTATTTCCTGGTCTATTTATTGTACTATAAAAATGCTGTATTCCGCCATCAAGTATTGCCATAATTAAAATGGCACTTCTCTCAGGTTTCATATTCTTCCTTCAAGAGAGAAGGAAAAAAATACATTCATTGCGGAAGTGCTTCTGAACGCAGCCAACTGGTCTATTACGGTGGCATATATATGAAAACGATAACGTCAGAAGCGTTTGCAACAGTCATATTCATATATGCATAATAATGCTTCCGACGTGGCAGTGTATCAACGCCTCTGTTGTCACTTAACTGTCGGCCTCTGACGCCATCCTAGGGAGTTTGCAATCTTGGACATTGGACCAGAGAGTCGAACACAGCAAAAATTGGAGAGTTAAAATTTCAAGGTTAAATTTTGGGGAGTTGATTTTAACTCCTAAGTGTAATTTTAATATTTTCAGAGTTAAATGGAGTTGTAGATTGGACCTTTTACATTTGTAATTGAGAACCCCTGGTCTAGACTGTCTAAAAGGAAGTCTATTTTGAAGTAGGGCTCGGCAATTAGATTTTTATTTTCACAGTGCACTTCTCTCACAAGGTTTTAAGAGCGTGTGACAGTATTTTGTATTATTATTACTATACATTATTATACATAACTTTTACATACATTTAATAGTATAACCAATTTTAAAAAACTAAAAATTTTGTTGGCTGGTTTTGGACACAGCCTGTCAGTAAATCAATATTTGTAAAGGTATGACCATTGTCAAGTTTCTCATCACATTTTCATCACATTGCACAATGACAAGAGAGAGTTTAGTTATGGACTTGAGCAGTTTTATATAAATGTGTACACACATACATAAAACAAATGTAATTAATAAAATGGGTGGATATCTGGTTAATGGGTTAAACATTAAACATTTAGCTATGCCATTACTAAAGTTTTTTGGGGGGAAAGATACGTTTTTTGTAGCTTACAAACAATTATTATTTAAGAAGAATTAAACATTTTTAATATACCGACACAGCTAAACTTGGGGTGGATGTCCTCAACTGCAGATAAAGGCAAAGAAACTTGACTGAGTTAAGGGCAAAAACAATAACATCTTAATGTCTATCCACTGTCGCGATTCACAGCAGTTAGCACAAGCAGAGCAACAACGTGGGGTAAATACAGGGCTGTATTAAGAATGTAGCATCAACGAGCATGGCTGGCTCTGTGATTGCAAATGTGAATCTGGAAAAGCAAGATGAAAGTCAGACAGTCTACTGGGTGTTGTGTTTGATGCTAGTTAGAGTGATGGAAACATATGATCATCATCCATTAGCTACCCTCCTTTCAGTGCAATCTACTTTCCCCACTGCTGCATTGATTGTGGCTACTGAATGTTGCCATTAAATCAATTCTTTGCAGCAGAGAGGTGGTTTGTGTATGAACAGTCCTTGCGCCAAGTATCACTGACAGCTCAGGCACCAAAGCTGGAATGGATAAGGATGAAACCGGAGACATCTGGGATGATGGAGCAGGAAATGTATTCTCTGTCTGCTGGAGCCATAGACATTTGTTTCCAAAGAGGAGGGTGTGTGCAACATGCACCACGAGGCAAAATATTTCCGCAGTCACAGTCATATGTTTCTGCGATTCACAGAAGGAAGTCATTCAAAAGAACATCGAGGCTCAGTTTGCCTTGTTTTTTAAACGCATGACTATTAGGTTCAAGGTGATAATGGACACATTCCCCAGTGCACAACACAATCACTTTACTTTAACAAAGTGCGATTTCTGCTGAAATTTGCGTGAAAAGCTGAACGCCATAAGCTGAATGCTAAGATTTGAATGCATGTGCTTATGAAGTAAATTATAAAGTAAAGATAAATTATGCAAAAATTACACATTTTTACTTGTAGTTAAATGACAAATGAATAAAAAGAAAACTTGAACTGCAATCTGTCTAAAGTGGTATTTAATCATTTCAGAGAAATTATAATCCATTTCCTGATATGATAGTCAGTTGGTATCGAACCATTGAATGTACTGAAATGTGGTCCAAGCAGGGTTTGAACCCAGGTTCTCCGTCGTGTGCGGCAATTGCTATAAGCACTGAGCTAAGTAAATTGTTGCAGCTCATGGCTCAGGGCATAGTTATATTTAAAAGTTTTGTACAAAGCTGAAAGCAATGAATGCAGAATGGGGACACATGTTTAAGCATTTCAGTGAAATTATGCATTTCCTGATATGATAATGAGTTGGTTTACATGTATATCACTTAACATAATGGCCATGGGTATATTTGCAATGTACAGTCAAAAGTGGGATTCAAACCTGTGATCTCCTGGTTACTGGACAATGCACTTTACCAACTGCGCTACTAATCAGTATCAGAGAGATGGTAATGATGATCACTTGTATGTATGGAAGTGGTGCGTGGAAAGTGTGTCCCATTGAAAATGAATGGAGAAAAGTTTATATTTAACGTTAAATTGTGTGAATACTGTAAGTAATGTGGAATCAGACGATATATACCCCGGGAGGCGTTAAATTTGAACGGCGTAAATCATGAGTATTAGCTGGGAGGTGTTACATGGCAAAAAAAGTATGTGGAGAATAAAAATCACAATAATGCATTCCCACAATCCTGCCAATTATTACTAGGTTAGCGTGGTCTCACCTTCCATTAATTATTTTCAAGTATTAGCAGCAAACACATAATAGACTTCTCCACTGCCTTATTTTAACAGAAAGTCCTTATGTAAACAAACAACAGCAATGTATTTGGCATTATCTAAACAATAGTGCAGGCATGCCAGCCTGTGCAGATCTCACAGAACATCCTACATCCTTTGCTTATTTTTTTCTGTATTTTCCTATTTCACACACACACACACACACACACACACACACGAGAGAGAAAGGTGTATGATGTAGAATAAGTAGTAGTCTCCTGCCACCAAGTGGAGAACTGCTATATTTTAAATTCTAATGATGTTTTGAAATCATCCTCATCACACACACTACAACACATGATATTGATACACATTAAAAAATACACAGTTTAAACCCCCTAGTCTAATTTTGCCGAAGGGGAAGAATAACAGGGGCTCCCTGATAATGTTCATTGCAGAAAACACAAAGACTTTCATAGAAGGCAGTAATATTAGCTTTGCTATGAAAAGATTCACTCAATCTGCTTGCTCAGAGACCCCCTTTACTTTTAATTAGCATGTCTAAAGGGTACCCTAATCTATAGTGGACTATGGTTATAATGAACAAAGTCGTTTTCTACTGGCCTAATGAAATTTCAGTTACCTAATGATAATATTAAAACTTGGGTAATTCAAATTCTCTTTCAGGTCTTTCATGTCACAGTCTGGATGTTTTAATCCTCTGGTGTGTTACCACACAGATAGACGTGATGTAAAAAAAAAAAAATTGTACTCTATGAGGGCAAAAACCTGATAAGGATTAAATGAAGAAAGAGGAATGGACTTTCGATCCCAGAGAGAGGTCTAATAAATGAAGAGGATGCTGAGCATGGCTCCCCTCGCCTTTCAGAGATCTTCATGGCTTGTTCGTTGGCTGGTATGATATTCACTAATGAATGGAACGTGAAATGAATGGAAGCTTTCATGGGGAGAACAGGCAATCTTAGATGGCAGGGTTCTGCATCAGGGCCAACATGGTGGGGAGGCCATCTGGTGCCCATGGATCATGCACAGAATGTATTATTTAAAGGGTGAATGGAGGTGTTATATTTGCGTTACACAAACCAGAAGATTTGAGTAGGTGTAGTGATTGGCTCACAGCAGAGATGCAAAAATTAAAAAAAAGTCACATCTGAACCCTTCAGTGTCTGGAGATATGAAAGGTGACACTAATACGGGACGCCACAGGTGGTTGGGGAACCAATGAGTAGTACACACACACTTTTCTAGCCCCTTCCTCTAACCCCAACCATCAAAAATGATTGCCAACCCGCATTCCTTACCCAAACCTCAACAATAATCCAATTCAAACCTAAACTCTAAAACCAATTATTGACCCTCAAACAGAGGTCTAAACGTGTGGGGCCCAGCAAAATGGCTCCACAAGGACCGGTGGGCCCCAAAACTCTATGAAATCCCGAAATATTGGCTCCATCATGTAACAAAAACAAGACCACACACACACACACGCACACACTCACACGGATGGGCCCCACAACTCTGTGGAATCCAGATATATTGGCCCCACCATGTAAAAAAAAATAAGACCACACACACACACATGAATACATTACTTCACTGTTGTTAATTCAGGTGTATCAATATATTTTTCTTAATTAAAATCCACCCATCCATTACATGTCTAAATTGGTCATCCTGTTAAGAGTTGCTGGAGGCTGGAACCAAAGCAGACATCCGTTTTAACTCACATCTAGGAAAATAACAAAGAAAAAATATAATCACGATAATATTGATGAATGTTTCAAGTGTGACTCCAACACTCTTGACACTTAAATATCTGATAGGTTTGCACTCTTTAAAGCAGGGGTGTTAAACTCAAATTATCTCAGGGGCCACGTGGAGGAAAATATGTATATTACCAAGTTTACCACGTGTTTTTAACACGATACAGTATTGGAGTAACGGAGGTTAAGTATGGAAAAAAAGTCACACTTTGAAAAGTGTAAGATTTACACTCATTGGTGTGTCAACAAACACTTTTCTATTGTTAGATTTAACGCTCTCAGTGTTTATCTAACACTGGTGATTTTGCTGTGGAGAGCTCAAACCAAATCAGTGTGACTATGATCGTGTCTTGCTAGTGTGACAAGAATTCCGTTTTAGGGTTCTGGAAAAACTGAAAATGTTTTGAGAATTGGTGTTTATTTTATATTTGTGGTAATTAGGGAGTGAAATATACTGCCATTGTATGCAGGTATATAATAGTATAGGTGCAAGTTACAAGTGATGTCCGTCTAGTAAAGCGACACTGGCGCTGTTGGTGTGTGTTCAAAATGTAAATAAAGTTCCTCTAAGCAGGATTGTTGTCTACAAGCTATTGGACAATTTTTAGCATTCTGGCAGTGAAAATCGAGCTTCTCTTGACTCTGCTGTCCTCATTTCTCACTCTGCCCTATGAGCCGCCAGTCCGGCATTCCTGCAGGTATGACTTTTAAAACACTCCTCACAGCAATCGAACTAGGCAAAGCTAGTGATGTGATCATCCACCACCTGAGTAGCGAGGGCCCACACAGTGTTTGTACTCGTACCCACGCCGACTTATGACGAATGTTTCACCTGGTTTGCCAGACATTTCTCTGATCCGCAGCGACAGCAGCAGATGAACGAGTCAGTATATAGTATAATGTAGCTGACCTATGGTGCTTGGTTAGCTTCTGCAAATTTGGCCGAATGTAAGACAAGATGATTCGGGACCAGAAAGCAAATCACTCGGTAACCAGCGCAGGAGCATCAAACTACTATGTGATACTACATTTACCAAAGGCAACACAAGATTAACAGGGATATCGGAAAATCAGAAATAGAATCATAACACAAATAGAACACCCTACCTTTTAACCATATGGAAGCTAACTTAGCATTAGAAGCTAGTATAGCATCAGTACTCCTTGTCCAACATCACAAACATCTTTACATGCATTCATTTTCATTTCCGCTAAAATTCTAAAAATGCAGACACAAATCAAGATTTACAAACATTTATTTAAAAAAAATGAAAGTTGTACACAATGGAAAAAGTATAAACATAAAATGCTTACCAAAAGAACAAGAGGGCAAAAATGAAAACTGCACGCAAAGTATAAGTAGAAGAACCAGAAGTAAATCACTTAACAACAACAAACACTTGAAGAAAAAAGTGCAAGGAATCACGGCGTGGTACAAGACACGGTCGAGGCGAAGCGAGGTACTGAGATACAAAAGAGTCTAAACTAACCATTGAAATACGGAGGTGAGCAAGTGAATAGTCTAACAATTGACAAGCGGGTTGAGCTGTTGAGACCGGCTAGTCAACAAATTTGAACATCTGAAAGATAGACAAGAAGGGGCTTTTATTGTCATACTAACTCACATTTCCACATGATATAGCACAAAATGCAATCCCTAAGGTCCCAGGTCAGCCCACTAAGCCCCAAGACTTAAGAATGCAAAAGATGAAAAAAAATTGGGTATTTTGTACTTGAGAAAAAGGGAAGTGTTCAAGAAGATAGGATCTGTGCTGAGCGATGTGTTGACAATAGATGTGCCTCAAGCTATGCTAAGCTACATTTAGCATCTTTCAGTTTAACCCATTAAGGCAGAGAGCGCATGACCACGCTTCTACCGTTACTGTCGGGAGCGCTCCAGCGCTCTTCTCCCTTTAAAGCCGGGAGATCAGATATGTCATTTTGTTTTGTTTTCACCAAATCTTGGTGTCTTAGCCATTAAATGCATCAGAATATACACACGAGGATGACGTGGGCCTCGTAGCATGTCCTGGAATTTTATTTGAGCCTTTATGGCTGACGCAGATTCACAGGAGTTACGAAATAAATTATGCAATTGACGACGGCGGGGGAGGAATTTGAATTAGTGTAACGAGTCAACAGTGATATTGACATATTGTTGTTGAAAATTTTGACGGCTTTGTAACGAAATGGACGATGAATAATTACCACTCGATCTGCTTCAGGATCTAAGATATCACTTATTTAGTAGGCATTGACAATATTGTTACATTTCTAGGAAAACTTTTCGGTTTTCGGGGTGACTGTAAAGCCACCCATAGGTTTTAGGCCTTGATGGGTTAAAACAAATGAGTTTCCATTTCACACATGTTAACATGATATCTAATCTACAACCACCATGCGGTACTTTCCAACTAGCGATGAACTACGTTCTAACCAGCAATGATAGATAAAAAACACGGACTTTTGTAAAAACTATGCTGAACACTGTAGCGACAGCTGACAAGATGTGCTCCTTAACTCTTTGACTGCCAAGCATTTTCAGAAAAGAGGATGTGTGGGTGCCAGCTGATTTAAGCATTTTGACTGATCTTTCAAGGTCCACAGAAAATGTTGTGTTTGGACTATGGAAACACAGATACTACCAAATGAACTCTCATCTTTCATCAGAAAAAAAAAGTTTGTTTCTACCTTATTTCGTTCTTCAGTAATCAACAATAGAAAATAGGTTATTTTCATCTAAATGCTCTGTTTTGGACCAAAATACGGAGAAATCAAGCTTTTTGTGAAACGATATTATTTCATGCAATCTAGTGAATTTGAGTTTTTCTTTTTGTGAGATATATTGTGTAAAAATCCCCTGCGTGCAAGGGGACGCAGCAGGATTTGCACCACAGATTAGTTTCACTGCGATTGCCCCTTGGCATGCACTTTCTTGCCGGCTTTTTTTTCCGGGGAGTAGCAGGTATATACTGCAGTGTGTGTTTGGCCATGTTGTCATCAAGTCTACTCTCAGGATCATGATTCGGTGACCTGGTGTTACGTCTGGCTTCCTCATGTCCTTCAGTTCCTATACCGGGTGGTAAGAGATGTTCTGATCCATCTTATCCACTCCATTCATGGTGGCATCGTAGTCCAGAACCAGTGTCTTCTCGGTGATCAGACTGTACCCACTCCTCTGATGAATATGCATTGGACTCGAGGTACTCTTCATCGTCCGATTGAACGTCCGCCTGTGCAGAAGTGCTCGTTTTCCGGCGTTAGCATCGCTAGCCGGTGAGGCTTTACGACGCGATCGAAGCCGCCGCGTCAACGCTTCCAACTTCGGCGTCAACACTTCCAACTTCGGCGTCAACCTCGGAGTCACCATCATCATCATCATCATCAATGTGCTCTTTAGCATTGGTCGATGCTTTTCGTCTTTGAAAAAAATGCTCAAGCGTGAGCTGCTTGCAACCGGTCGCCATTTTCGCCTCCTCAGCCATTCTCCCCTCAACACTCTAGCCCCGCCTCACGTCTTCTACTGACGCCTACCCGATCTTGTCCAAAGAGTCATCGCTGCCATCTAGTGCCCACTAACTAACTCAACCTGCTTGATACTTTCAGCACAGCTTGCCAAGGCTTTCCGCCACCCGTTTAAAAAAAATAAAAATACAATTTTTAAAAAAAACATAGTGAACGTCTTTTAACGTCTTTGGCGGCCCTCATTTGGATTTTACTAAACGTTATTAAACGTTTTTGGCGGTCAAAGAGTTAATATATGGAATATCTCATTGACTGGAGTGTCCTCTTTCCATCAAGAGAGGCCACTAATAGACTGTGAATAGGTAATGAAATGGACCTTATGTGCCCTGGCAATTACTGTGTGGAGGGCGTACAATGGTGCCGGCAATGCCTCGGGGCAAAATAATATTAGTCGACCATTATTTTTGGTCGACTTTTTTCCCCCAGCCCTAGTCGAGTTAGCCATTTTTCCTACCCGGTGTCATGAGTGTTACTAGCCTGGCAAACCACACCTACAGGCCACATACCAATCAAATTTGTCTATTTGCGTGACGTCGTCTTCATGAGCAACTTCACTCCAAGTTTTTCCCGCAACGACATAAATCATTCACTACTGTCTCTCTTCGGCTAGTAAATGTGTTGGCTTTTTACTTCGTAGACGAAGAAAATAAAAGACTTCAACAAGTCACTTTTCTGCCGTCACATCCGCTCTTCACTCATTGGTTCATTCCACTGTCTATTAGCTCAGGTTTGCCCCCCCTCAAAAATGTGACATGATATCGCGGTTGACCAGACTCACTCTCCGGCAAAGCTGTGAGTCTGGAATTCCAGGCTAGACAAGGTCTCAAGTGCGAATAGGAAACAGGTGTTAAAGGCGCTGTTTAAAAAGGTAATATTAAAGCTTTTTCTCCATCATGCATGCTCCACCAATGCCCAGATGAGTACGAAGAGCCCCGACTGTTTTACTCTGACTTAAGAGTGTGCGGATCCTCACACTCCACAGTTATTTTGGGGAGGGGAGGGGTCGAGTGGTTGAGGGTGACGTCATATGCACTTAAGATCTTGCATGTACTCGCATGCGCACCATGAACGAGCCTGACACAGATGCTGCAGTTACGATTTGGGCCAGAGGTGGCGGTCGCGAGTATAAAAAAAAAAGGTGACAAACTGCACAAAGATCCTTGAAATGTTGTGAAATCACTATCACACTCTTTTATACTGGTCACTGGAAGCTCAATATGGCACCTTATGATTATGAGGATCTGGGGAAAAAAATGTGGGGTTGGCAAACTTAAATACTCAATCATAAGAACCGTCTCACAAAACAAATAAATAAATATCACTGGGAGCCACAAAATCCTTTGGCTATCAAAAGTATGTGTAACACTTTTTCATATATATTTATTTTATATTTAACTCGTATGAATAAAAAAAAACTGATGCATTTATGAAATCAGTGAGCTGCTACAAAGAATGTGAATTTAATTTCTGTTTGAAACAAAACAATTTGGAACTTTAAAAAATTATGACGCTTTAAAGTAAAAAATTAAATGTCTACTTGAGTCCTCGTATTAATGAAATGAAAACAAAACTTAAACGATCCACCTGCAGACAACCAAATATATGTCCATTATAATTTTATCGCATGTGCTCTCAGTGGCTTTAGAAAGGTGTGTTGATGTACAATGCGAACATGCGGACTTGGCATACATATGCAATTGGTCTGCATGGCTGTCATCCCAGAAGAAAGATTCTTTGGAATATGATGCACCAAAATAGACAACAAACAACTTAGACACAGAGTGGTGATCAGACCAAGGGTGTATTCAGGCCTGCCCTGTCTGGTCTGCTGTAAATGGAGCCGTTTGTTTCACGCTGGTCCGGACCTTTTATGCAGGTGTGTAACCACATAAACGAATCCGGGGGCAGATCAAATAACTGGACCGAGTCCGAGACACGCTTTTCGGGTGTGAATACATTCCAAGATAAACTCATTTGATTCAAATGGTATCAAGTGTTTGTGGTAGCAACCAGGTGAGAAGTATAAATACTTGCCTTATGTTTGAGATAGATAATGTTCCTTACACTGTTCTAATGTTTGAGTAGAGCCACACTATTCACTATCAGCATACAAGCTTGTGCATTTAAAGAGGCCGTAACAGAATCAATTTACTCTACACATTCAACTGCCATATAGGACCTTGGATTTCTCACTGTCTCTTTCATTTCACACCTTCATTCTAAAGCGCTGCAAGATGCTTAGTGTTTTTTCAGCAGCCTTCAGTATATGCTTCCTCATCTCTCCTTGTAAGGTCCAAGCTACCTGTCATCAGTCAGACAAAGTCCTTCCGAATTTCACATTTGAAATGATAAGCTTCTGCTGGTATGGTTCCGCAGACCATGACAAAGATAGCACCGGTGAAAGTATGGTTTTATGATGGCTCTCATCCTCTCATTTGCTCTGCTCTCAACACCCTCTGCCCAGGACTCCATATAAACTCTGTCACTCTGCCATCTGGCCCCATCTGTTAATCTCTCCTTCATTACTTTTCTCTGTTGCTCCCCATTTGCCCTCCACCACCCTGGTATTTAATTTAGAAAGTACAAGCTTGTATCTTGATAGCTCAGATTTGCATTTGTGTAGCAGGCTTTGATCATTTCATTGATGGATGCAAAGAAACAAACGTTCACGAAACTTGGTGTGTCTTTGTGAAACAGTGATTGGACTGAAAACAAAATAGGCCAAAATTTATAACCTTCAAAGTCATAACAAATCTGTCAGTTTTGGGCCGTGTTTACGCGACAATGTATTGGTTTCATTTTCAGTCTCTGTTTTAAACAGAAGTGGGTGGAGGAGCCAAAACTTAGTAAGAATACTGTGACTTCAGAATGAATTGAGTAAAAGTAAACTGTAATCCTACAATTACTTGAGTAAGAGTATATATTCAGTCCCCCAAAAATACTTAAGTAATGAGAAACTGTTGAGTAACCTCTGTTTTTTTTGTTTGTTTGGTTGATTGTTTGGTGTTTTTTTGGGTGGGTAAGTAAAATTACACTTAACATTATTTTTTACACACGAGAAACAGCACAATACGCAAACCTGGTCAAGGTTATTAATTATATAATTGTATACTGTGTTTAATTTGATTGAATTGAACTTTGGCAGGTGGATTCATGTTCTTTTATGAGCAATGCTGACATTTCATTACTCAAAAACAATTTAAATTTTTACTAGGGCTGTCCCAAACAATTATTTTTCCCCTGATTAATCTATCGACTATCTTTGCGACAATTAATTAACAGTTCATTTTTTAACCAAGCGATTATTTTGGGGTTGATGTAGGGCTACTTGATTATGGAAAAAATTATTATCATTATTATTTTTGGTAATAATCCAAATCACGATTATTCAAATGATTATTTATTGGGTACAAAACAAGAAAATGTTTTAACATTTAAAAATATTAAGACAAATAAAATTCTTTGAAACACTATAACTATTTAAAAGATATATTGAAATGAGTTTCTCTCACCGTGTTAAAGCGCCGTGTACTGTCATGCATACTGGCGTTCACTTGACTACGACTTCCTCAGTAAACAGATGTCACGTCCAATTTCTGCTGTTCTCCTTTTTAAATAAATAAAAAAACACTCAACGTCGACGGTATGTTGTGCGCGCTGACGTATTTACGTAATCGGCGACATCGACTATGTTTATGATGGTATGTTGTGCGTTACGTATTATTATTGACTGATTTTGCAAGGCCCACAGAATATTGCATTCTATTGCTATAAAAAAAACATGAAACCTACTAAAATAAACATTAAAGTCTCTTCTTTCATCAGGAAAAAAAGTATATATCTATCTGTTTCCGTTTTGCAGCAATTAGCATTAGAATACAGCTAAGTTTCATCATTATTCACAAATCTATTTAGAATTCTGAGTAATTGAGGGGGGTTTTCAACATGGTCCTGGTTCATTTCCTATGCTCTGCTGCCACCTGTTGGCCATTTGTGTAATAACTACCATGTATCCAACCGTTCTTTGCAGTTGAGAGGCTGCATCAAAGCCTTCTGTATGCTCTAGCATAAAAAAAACATATAAATATGTCTTTGGGACATTTAAAACATTTAAAATAGAACATATGTATAAGTTTTTGGGAGCAATGAGTGAATCCTGACCCAACAATTATGGGTGCGACTTCCTGTAAGACACAGGAAGTAGCAGTGAGCCATCTGTTACAACAGCTTTATTATTTGAGCTTTTTGTGTTTGTTTGTCACTAAACAATCATAAGCCCCGGTAGCAATTACAAATGTCTTGAACAGCTCGGGAATTAGTTGGTTTGCATTCGGCCGAAATAAAATTAAAGCAGAAAGAATATGGCCAAGCAAGCGTCTGTTTGAATTAAACAGCGAACGCGGGGGTGAGTGGCCGCCTCGCTTCTCGCTGGCTTTTCACTGTGTTAGTTTGCACTGGTCGGTCGCAGCAGCTCCCAGGGTCATTGCACACACCGGAGGAGAGGGGCATCGTTTGGTGTACAACATTTAAGCGGGTCGAAAAAAGACAGAACTGCCGTGTACTGCAGTACAGGTGAGCCACTCTTTCTTCTGCAGCGCCTTCCCTTTTTTTTTTTTTTTATAAGAACCCCTTGAATGCTTCCACTTTTTCACTGGCCGTGCTAAATACTTAAGCCAATACTAGCACTATTGCTATCAACAGTTTTAAACACGAAAAACACGTAACGCTATCTCCAGGTGGCTACAGGATGATGTGTGTGACTTTGCAGTCCTTTCCCAAAGCCGATTAGCTGGTGCGAACAAATGTATTTATTTATTTTTAAACGTTGGTGAATATGTGAATGTGCGAATTTTAACCTTGTCCTGCCGCACGCACCCGTGCTCGCCTGTGCGAACTACATTGACTATAAAGTGCAATCGCACCGCCAGGAAATGCTCAAACCTCGTTTGTTTTGTATTTTCTTGTTTTTATTTTTTCTTAAGAAAAAGTTTGTTGTTTAATGTACCATTAGCCAACATGTCTGTGGTGTGGGCACATTTCAATTTATATTGTGCTTTGTTAAAATTCCAGTGCTAAATAAATATGTTATAATAATTTTATTATTTTAATTAATTATAAGAAATGCAATGAGAGTAAAAATAAACCAAATTTTTTTTGGGGGGGGTTCGGTTTTCGGCCATGCATTTTTCATTTTCGGTTTTCGGTTTCGGCCAAAATATTTCATTTCGGTGCATCCCTACTAACAACCAGAATAAGTTGAACTTGTGGCCAATCATGTACCCTGAAATAAGAACCGTACACTTTTTAGCGCCTACCTGATCTCCATGTTAAAGCTAATTAATAGTCTTGCAAGAAGCTAGTCCTGTTAAATTACAGCTCTTATTGTGGAGCTTCCCAACTAAGACGGCATTACATAAGTTGAAAAATAAAAAAATAATCAAATCCTCTTTACGTCTTTTAAAATTACAGGCCCGGTGAGTGAAAAGTAGGCTTACAGTTGTTTCATGTTTTAGATCTATGCATTTTGTTTAAATTATAGATGGTGGTGTGATGACAACCCCCCCCCCCCCCCAATCATCATGTTAAAGGGACAGTGTGGATTATTTAGTGCCATCTAGTGGTGAACTAATAGAATGCAACAGCGCTCTAGGGTACCTCAGAGAGACCACATTTCAAAAGCCAACCACCAATTACTACCAATTATTATTATTTGGAGCAAGCGAGCAGGAGCAGCGAGCAATAATGGGTAGCAATAACTCACTGAAGTGGCTATTAAGAGCAATTAGCCGGAGCAGCTAGCAAGAGCAAAACAGAGGGAGACAAGCGAAGCCCAAATGACTCGGCGATGACCACCTGCAGGCTCCAGCTGTGGAGGGTAAGCAGCAGTCAACCCATTGGGTCCGACACTAGCTACGTTCTTCTCCTTTGGGTACCCATAGCAGAAAGATGTCAGCCTCCTTTAAGGCGCAGCGCGACCTATGTAATATAATTAGCGATTACTAGCCCCTACGATTATATAAAAACATGATGTGATAGAACTTTTTTTTTTGCATATTATTGAAATTATTAGTGGGTTTTTAAAATGAATGAATGATTAGTTCACCCCTATATGGCGCTAAATAATACACATTGTCCCTTTAAACAAGTACGTAAGTGTATCAGGATAGCCCAAGAGAATGAACACTCCCACCCACTGACCGTGTACACAAAGCTACCTTTATCATCAATCAATTTGACAGGGGTATCCACAGAGCACAGCCTTCCAGCTACTTGTCTCTCCCTTTCTGGACTCCACCTGCCCTATACAGCCCCTCACCCACAATTTATCAAATCCTCCGTCTGTGACTGAAAACACCAGCGCCATACTGCAGTAAAACTAACACAATGAAGGAAATATAAAACAGGGAGACCAAAATGAAAACAAAACCCAAAGGCAATGCCAGTGACTATCCATGCAGAATGAAAAGAAAAATGAAGGTGAAGTATTTGAGACTCAAAAAGTAGTCATGAACAAGGTATTCTCTGTTGACATTGTTGCATTGTTATAGTCAAATTAGAAAATGCAATTTTTACAGAAATGAAGGCTGTGAGGCTGAAGGAAAACTGTGGAATTATGTAGAATTATATTGAATGGCATGGATTTTGAATGACCTGGAAAGAGCTAAGCAGTTGAAAGTTAGAATGGTTCGAATCTGTGAATAAATGAAGAAATTATAGCAGAAACACCAAAAATGGTGTAGGGTGTGAAGAATCAAATAGGGAATGGCCTAATAATCATCCCTAAAGTGAAATGAAACAGTTGAATGTTTTGAATGTTGAATCCGTCATTAGGAATGAATAGGGGAAAAAGAATGGAATGAATATTTTAAAATGTTAAAATTGGAATGACAAGAATCGGATGAATTATGTGGAAGTAGATAGATGCCAAAAAAAATGGGTGGAATAATATTAATAAGTTTAAAGTATAGGAATAACATGTGTGAAGGCCACAGTCTTCACACAATTAGCGTGCCACTACTATGTCAGTAAATGTTGACACGAACACTGTTTTTGTTTGTTTGATGAGTCATGAGGGGTGAGGGGCAGAGCACAAACTAAATGGAAAAAAAACTGCTGATCACAACACAAATTGTACAAATAGAGTGGAAAAACACTAGTGATCAGAATAACTAATAACAATTTGGCAATTGCTTCCTTTCCGTCTTACAAAAAGGATTTTAATTTTGTGTTGTGTAATGCCCTTGACTACGTAGCAACAAACTCATTCACTACCACCAGTAGATGACATAATTGCCCCATTGTACACGAAATCCTAGCGAGTAATGGCTGCATTTTTGTGCTGCCTACATCTTTCTACTATTGGTTATAAAAGAACGGAAAAGGCAGAAAGAGTCTATTCTGTGATTTGGCAGTCTTGACAGTCTTCCCTCGTTTATCGCGGGTTCAACTTTCGCGGCCTCGTTTTGTGGATTTTTATACAGCATGCTCTTTTTTACAGCGTGCTTTTTGGTTGTTGTTTTTTTACAGTGTATGCACGCGCCATCTGTTGCCGCCGGCAGTCCCGGTCAAAATGGGTTTACATGTTCTGCCTCGTATATTCATATCATGTATTGGCCTACTGTATTTAAATAAAAGATACAGTATGTGAGAAAATGCCTATGGGAGAAAAGTGCATCACCAAAGTGGTGTTTTCCTGCATTCGCCCCTGTATGAGAAATTCTAGATCATTCTGCTCTCCAAGCACCTGCCCCTCCCAACCTGAGAAAACGAGCTGTTGGCACTGTTTGACGTCATTGGGTGCGGCCCCACCCCCGCACCGCCTCTGCGATTCGATTCACACTTCACATTGATTTTCAATTCAGTTAAGGATTTCATGCAGTTTTCCAATACTCCAGTGGTGATGCATGCCGAGAGATGGGTAGCTCTGAGAGGTAGATGATCATCTCCGATGGTGCTGCACGGTCTGTGTTAGCCTTCTCCTGCTAGAATCTCACCAACCATTGAAGACAAGGATCCAGGACGCAAAACTTTCTCTGCTGGCTGGCCTGTGTTCTCCTCTTCAGGTTCTTGGTTTGCGTACCCATAAGTGGCGTTTGTCATCATACCAAGAAGCAGTCCGTGCGTGGGGAAATCACATTAATTTGATATGAAACTCAATGTTGCAGAATGATTGAGAAATAAGACATTTAACTATGAATAAATCAATAGCCTTATACCTTAATCATTACTTTTCAGGAGACCAATAGAAAAACGTTTGTGCTTCATCAAAGAGAGTAGGACATTTTCAATACTTTGCAAGTAGTCAATTAAAATGTGAGGACTGAGCAATTGTATATTTGTCGGGGGGAACCCTAACATATAAAACATTTTTTAAATATATTATTAACATTTTGATATAGAAGGTATCAGGCCAATGTCAGTGATATGTAAATATTTTTCCCCCATTGTTATATTGTTGATCATTTTCTCACCTTGGATCTACAATGGTTGCCACACTGTAGAGGGACTCATTTTCAATGTCAGCAAATCTTTCGGTGACAGCTTCCAGCAAAGTGGACTTGGTTGTCTTAACACCGTGATCTACTGCAGTGTCTTTGGAAAGGAGACGCTTTAAAACCATCACAGAGGGTATCACATCAGCGGCTGATGAAGTTGATGAGCATATTTCCTTGGTCAGTTCGTCAAAATGTTCCAGGAGGTTTGTTATATTTTCAATCAATACCCACTGTGATGATGTAAAGGTAGCAGGTAGTTCATAGTCATCTGCATAAACGCCCAATGCCGTTTAAAAAAAGGGGCCAGATTAAACCCCTTTGTGGGCCTGATCCAGCCCGCAGGCTGTATGTTTGACACCCCTGGTCTAGTGGTTAGCACGCTCGCCTTGTAAGCAGCAGGCTCTGGTTCGCAACCCTCTCATGGTTGTCCTTTTTTTCCCTTCTTTTCATTCTTTCTTCTCTCTTCAACCTCCAATAACTCCCGCTGTTCAGCTCAGTTTTTTACTCAAAAGATTCAGCTCATTAGGAACAAGTTTAAGGATGCAATGCCGACAACCCAGTTAAGTCCTGCAATAACAACCATTAATATAAACGTTTAGGCAAGTACTGGTCTGACTACTCTCTCGCATCTTAATTATCACTTGAAAGCCTTACACAACTCATCAGTGCGGCAAAACAGACGCCGCGTGCTTGACCTTCTTCCTGCGAAACTCCATTTCCAATTCTAGGACCTTCCATTTTAAATAGTAAATACTTTTTCTTTTTTTTCTTTTCTTTTTTTTCTCCTACAGTAAATACATTTAAATAGTAAATACTAACTTATCGCTCTTGACTGGCACTGTACCCGCAGCTTTTAAGACTGCGCTCATTCAACCTTTGCTTAAGCAACCCAACTTCAACCAGGCGAGCCTCTATAATAATAGGTCGATCTATAATAATAGGTCGATGTAAAATATCCCAATTATCTTGAAAATATCTTTAAATAGTGGTCACGCAACATCTTAATGATGAAATGGCTGCTCTTTGGACTTTTTAGTCTGGATTCACAGCCAATCACTATGGACTTTGACACCTCATCAGTGCTATTATTACTCGATCTCAGCACTGCCTTTAACTTTTTTTCAATTTCAAGGTTTTGTTACTTACGCACAAAGTATTACACGGCTTAGTACCTTCTTATCTTGTTGACTTAGTGGTACCATACGTTCCTTTCCGAATCCTTTGTGATCCAGAGAGCCAAAATTAAGTCTGCAGGTTTAAAAGTGTTCTCTATTCGGGCACCAGTGCTCTGGAACACCCTACCCACGGAAGTTAGAGCCGCTACCTCAGTAGAAATGTTTAAATGTCGACTTAGGACCTATTTTTATACTCTTGAATTTGAACTTCTCTCTCCTGCCCCCTCCTCTCCTGGTTAGACAACCAAATCTGATGCTGCTGTAGCTTCGTCTTATTAAATGGGCTCTCACGCTGTTCTAGTTAACATTATATAGCACCACGTTATGGGCTCTATTTTTGTAGACTGATGCACGTGCACTCTGAGTAAAAATGGGCACATCTCAGTTTTCGTGGCGGGGCAAGTGGCTCTCGGGGCTCAAAGTTCCCTAGCCCTGGTCTAGCGTGTTTGTGAATGTGGTAGACGCTTCGCCTCTCTAGGCGTTCCAGCCTGTCGAACTGCCGCACCCATCAGTGCATCGCCAATTTGGTCACAAAAAATAGACAAAATTCTAGATTGCCTAAAAATAAGTCTATTTTGCAGCACAGGTGATTCAACATGCCGCTGATCTGTGTATCGGTGGATGTCATTGTAATTAATTCATAAACTTGACAAGAGCTTTGGACAGTCCATCTGAATCATTGTGGAAATCAATTAATTGACTGGATTGTGATCATTGTCATCCTAAATGTATTTTTAATACAGCAACGCGGTACAATAATGAGTAGGGCCCGACCGATTAATCGGCCGCCGATTATAACTGGCCGATTATTGCCCTTCAAACATCTGCCAAAACTATCGGGCATTTGGACCAAATGGCTGATTATTTTCCCCTTAAAACGTTATAATTGAAGATAACCGAAGTTTCCGACGCTGTGAAAGTACCCTGAATGCACCATTTTGCTTGCGTAGCATTACTAACTAGCAAGTGTGTAGCGTATGTATTCTGGTTATTCTGTTGTCCCTAAGCGTCCTTTAAGCTGTTTAATGACACCTAAGTTGGAGTTAACTGTAAAACTAAACACACGACGATAAGAATAACATCAACTGTATATTTAAATACAAAACATGCTTCGTTTTTTAAAACATCGCTAGCCTAGGTGCTAATGCTAAAAGCGAAGGGAGGATCCAATTCATGGGGAGTGAGGGGATAAGGGTGGACATTCGGCCACAGGCAATGTCAGTCCACTAATTTTGTGTTTTCTGTCTGCAGATTTGTCACAACCTACATCATAATTGTTCAACTGCATCATTGTTTAATTCTTCAATATGTGAAACAAATTATAAACAACAAAGTATTGTCACTCACTACACTAAGAGTATATTAGCAGTATGACAGTGCAACATATATGAACCCAAGCTCATGTCTGAGATACACATGACATAAAGCAATTTTGTTTAAAAGTTGTTTTTAATCAGTACACTATTCAGCTGCAATGAGTATCAATCTGTCTTTGTTTGGCTTCGACTGGCTCACAATCAAAGGCAGTATTAGTCGTCAGCATGGGACATGCTTGAGAACAAAACAAAATGAAAAGACATTGGGGGAAAAGTGGGAGAGCAATAGCTGGCGTGGCAGGCGTCATTATTGATTTATCTGCCCGTGAAAGGCATTGTATTCATTTTCTGGTAAGAGCACATTTCAGTCCTTAGTTTGGGAGCATACAATCTTACAATGTAGAAGCCCTGAAACCTTTGGGTGAGAGAGAGGGAAAAAAAGGTCATAGACTGCTGTCTCTCCTTGGATTCTCTATATCCCCTTCTTTCATATGCTCTATGCAACCCTATTACTGTAGTGGGCTCTTACTGTAGTTGCCAGAAATTGCAGATATGACCTTGCCAACACACATAGGCACACTGCAACGTCCCTGCTGAGCAAATTTCTCTAGCCACTCTCTCAAGTGGCAGGTGACATTGTAATCCAGGCAGGACAAAGCCTGTAACTTTTTTTTGTCCCAGATCCAAGTCATTGGGATGATACGTAAAGAGAAAAAGAGAAAGGGAAAATCTTTACACAACAAGTACATACAGTACAGAAGTTGTTCAAAGCAATAAGCCAATGCCACAAGCCCTAGGTGGGAGTAAGTCATTGTTTTGCAAATCACAAGTCTCAAGTATTTGCCTTCAAGTCCCGAGTCAAGACTGACAAGTCTCATGTCTATTCACAAGTACTACACTTTGAGTTTCAAGTCCTTTCGAGTCATTTTAACTCTTTGACTGCCAAGCATTTTCAGAAAACAGGATGTGTGGGTGCCAGCTGATTTAAGCATTTTAACTGATCTTTCAAGGTCCACAGAAAACAATTTGGCAAACTATTTACAAATGTGTGCAACTGTGGTACTATTACAATTGTGTGGATGTTTCAACTACACAGTTTTTCTTTTTGTGAGGTATATTGTGTAAAACTCCCCTGCGTGCAAGGGGACGCAGCAGGATTTTCACCACAGATTAGTTTCACTGCGATTGCCCCTTCGCGTGCACGTTCTTGCTGGCCTTTTTTTCCGGGGAATAGCAAGTATATACTGCAGTGTGTGTTTGGCCATGTTGTCATCAAGTCTACTCTCAGGATCATGATACGGTGACCTGGTGTTACGTCTGGCTTCCTTATGTCCTTCGGTTCCTATACCGGGTGGTAAGAGATGTTCTGATCCATCTTATCCACTCCATTCATGGCGGCATCATAGTCCAGAACCAGTGTCTTCTCCGTGATCAGACTGTACCCACTCCTCCGATGAATATGCATTGGACTCGGGGTACTTTTCATCGTCCGATTGAACGTCCGCCTGTGCAGAAGTGCTCGTTTTCCGGTGTTAGCATCGCTAGCCGGTGAGGCTTTACGACGCGATCGAAGCCGCCGCGTCAACGCTTCCAACTTCCGCGTCAACGCTTCCAACTTCGGCGTCAACCTCGGAGTCACCATCATCATCATCAATGTACTCTTTAGCATTGGTCGATGCTTTTCGTCTTTGAAAAAAATGCTCAAGCGTGAGCTGCTTGCAACCGGTCGCCATTTTCGCCTCCTCAGCCATTCTCCCCTCAACACTCTAGCTCCGCCTCACGTCTTCTACTGACGCCTACCCGATCTTGCCCAAAGAGAGTCATCGCTGCCATCTAGTGCCCAAAAATAGGCATTATTCTAACTTGACCTGCTTGATACTTTCAGCACAGCTTGCCAAGGCTTTCCTCCACCCGTTTTCAAAAAAAAAACATAGTGAACGTCTTTTAACGCCTTTGGCGGCACTCATTTGGATTTTACTAAATGTTATTAAACGTTTTTGGCGGTCAAATAGTTAAAATTGTAGCGTATATTATTTCAGGTGACCATCAAATCAAAGTAGTAGTCAGGGAGTGAACCTGGAGTGGTGCAACAGATTTTGTTTGCAATGTGTTACCAGTGAGTTTAGATTTGCATTAACTACGCAGCTAGCAACGATAATTAGCTGCTAAATTGACATTGGCTTATTTACCGTTCTTTGTGCAACTTTAGATGTTGAACGAAGTTTTGAAGTCGTTGCCTCTCCTTTAGGGATCTAATATTGGACATTTTTGTTGGCCACCTCATAGTTTTTGTACCCAAACAACTAGTGGTGCAACGGATCACAAAAGTCACGGATCGGCTCATGGATGGGATTGTTTTTCAGATCAGCAAAAACTAAAATGAAATCAGATAAATACAACTTTGTCTTCATTTATTTTATAAAATGCTTTTGCCCATTGCATTTAAAAAATATATATAACAACTCAAAATGTCTAATATGGCTGTTAGGATTTAGTACAATATAAGGCAAGATACATAATTATTTTATACATGGTCCATGTATAAAATAAAAAGGTAGACTGCCTTGCGTTATCTTGCACTTGTGTTCCTAAAATCCAAATGACCATATTGGACATTTTGAGTTAAATGTTTTTTTTTAAAGCTAATCTTTTATATAATAATTATAAATTAAGACAAAGTTCAATTTATCTTTTTCTTTCAAATAATGAAAAATACCTCTAAGTGCTATTTAAGGCACATTCTCTTTGTTTAAACATGTAGTGTGAATTACAAAGTAGCATTGGTCCACAATATTGAAAAGACAATAAAGAAAAGCAAGTAAGCCAAGCAACAACTACTGTAAAATACTGTTGCCAGCCAGGCACCCAATGCCGGAGACTTGTACCGTATGATACAATGACGCCGTGATTAACTTGCATTTTTTTCGCATCCTAAGTTTGTTATTGAATATACTTTTGGGGTTGCATTATAATGGTGGTAGAAAACATGTAATTTCAATAAAAACGTCAATAATGCAAGCCGAAATGTCAAAGGGGAAGTCAAACTGGCATTCACGCCACCATGCAGGCGGCCCACTTCTAAGTAAAATCCCACCAAGGCTGTTGCATTATTGTCAATGTATAATTTGGTCAGCTTTATTTTGAAGTTAGCCTTAGCGTATGCGGCGTGTGTTTGCGGCTTCCCTGACATGTCTGAATGACGTGTGCTAGCCCAGCTTGCACACGTACACACACGCACGCACGCGTACACACAGAAACGGAACGTTAACATACATTTTAATCTTTCTGTTTTGGTGGAAGAAGCTAGTCTTTTCAAGTCAAAGGGCTCAAGTCCAAGAGAAATCAAAAGTCATTATTGGTAAAGTCCAAGTCGAGTTGCAAGTCTTTAACATGTTGTCAAGTCGAGTCTTAAGTTGTCAAATTCATGACTCGAGTCTGACTCGAGTCCACACCTATGCCACAAGAACACCAGTCGTGATGGGTGCCCGCTGCACAAAATGCTTGTGCCCTCCAATTTGAGGCAGATACTAGTAGTCTGAACTAGTGTTGTTCCAATACCGTTTTTTGCCCCCCCGATACCGATTCCGATACTCAGCTTTGCAGTATCGGATACCATACCGATACCTAAGTTGTTTTTTTCTCAACATGAAAAAGCTGCCCTGTCATTGGTTCAGAGCATTCAAGGGCCAATAGGATATCTTAGCTCGGCATGCAGTGAACATGTCACACATCAGTAAATGTCGTGCATGAGCAAGACACAAGATGCTGCATCCAAAGTCCTATATTAGCGTCAGAATTAATGCTATCGGCATGCTACTTGTTAGTACTCACCGATACCACTGTTTTAATGCAGTATCGGGGCCTCCGCCGATACCAGTATTGGTGTCGGAACAACACTAGTCTGAACAGTCACAAAGTACATGAAATCCAATTTTTGTTGGATGGATTGAAACCATATTAGGGAAATAGTTTCATATCGGATGTGGACAGGATGTGTCTCAGTCTGAAGAGCTCCAAACACACAGATCAGATTTGACTGTCCGTGAAAACACTCTCCACCCGGCTTCCCCAATCCTGGTCCTCGAGGGCCGGAGTCTTGCAGGTTTAGATGTTTCCAGACACACCTGATTCTGAAGATCAGGATCATTATCAGTATTTTGCAGAGCTTGCTGATGAGCTGATTATATGAGGCAGATCTGCTGGATTCCCTCGAGGACCAGGAATAAAGTGACAGTTTGCGTTATTTACTCAAACAGTGAAGCCTGTTCCGCTACACTGCGCGACGCCTCCGTTCGACGTTGTTGCTACAGCAACCTGCCAGATGGATCAGTAATGTGGCCCAGTCTGTAAAGTGCCAGATCCGAATTGGACACTTGCTAAAAACAGTGTTGGCAGTCAGCCCTAAAAATTTGATTTGAGGAGAAATCCGATTGGAATCAGATATGCCTGCAGTCTGAACGCAGCCAATATGGCCATAATTCTATAGAGCTCCATATGCCACATTACTAAAGTTGTTCACACCTCCATGTTGTAAGGAGAAGCAGCAGTTAAAATGAATGGCGCCAGCATCAACTTCATTCTTTCAGAATTTACTACGGCCTGACTCTTTATAATCGGTGATTATTGGCCTTCTAACATCAGCCATAACAACCGGCCAATTGGGTCAAATGGCAGATTATTTTCCCCTTAAAACGTTATTGAAGAAAACTGAAGTTTCCAAAGCTGTAAAAGTACCCTGAATGCCCCAATTATGCTTGCGTAGCATTAGCAACTAGCAAGTGTGTAGCGTATGTTATTCTGGTTATTCTGTTGTCCCCCAAGCGTTCTTTAAGCTGTTTAATGAAACCGCAGTTGGAGTTAACTGTAAAACTACACACATGATGATAAGAATTACATCCACTGTATATTTAAATACAAAACATGCTTTGTTTTTAAAACATTGCTAGCCTAGCGCTAATGCTAAACGCGAAGGGAGGATACCATTCAAATGCTAACAGCATCGACTTTGGTAGTGTTTTTTCTTCAAATAACGATTATTGACACACAAATGCTGTGGGAACACATAACACATAAAGATAACACTACACTACGCAAGGGCACAAATTCTTCCCAATCTGTGAAAAACTAGTTACTTTTACAACTTTCTTCTGTCGTCACTTTAATGCTACATTCACACCAAAACCGAAAAGGCGATCTGGAACGCTTCCTTTGCTAGCGTTTCACCGCATAGATTTTTGGAACGATTGCCGCTCATTCGTGCATCTGCGCACACCGGAGAGGAGGAGGCGCGTCACTTGGTGAACAACGACTGTAGATCACTTTAGCAAGGCAACAAAAACAGAGCACCGCCGACTACTTACACTTCTTTCCTGGGACTATACAGCCGGGCCACTATTGTCTCCAGCAGCATCTTTTTTGAGGTACGTGATAGCACTTCTGCTTTTTTAGTGGCAATCCGGTGGCGCTAAATAATTTGGCATGGATGATAAACACTGCTGCTACCTTGGTACAGTTCAACAGCAAGTAAATACACTTACCAGCACTTGTATGCTATTGTATGCTCACCATTCAGTCCTGGCTGGCCGTGTTGTTGCGCTCTGGTTGACAACAGACAGGACGCTGTGTGTGACATAGCCCGTACTCGAAACTGATTGGCTACCGCTAGGCGAAACATGAAAAAAGTTCCATTTTTTAAACTTTTGTCACGAATGTGCGGATTTCACTGTGCCGCACCGCATCCCAAGATTAAGATCAAGATTACTTCATTAGGCCATTAGTGTAAACACATACAAAATTGTTGCGGCATTATAATACAATATGTACCCCAAATCCCAATAGCCTGGCAGCTAAGGGGAAAAAGCTCTGTCTGTGCCGGGTTTTCACCGCCCTGGGCAGACGGAGCCTTTCTCCCAGAAGGGAGCAGAGTGAAGATACCATGACCAGGGTTGGAAGGGTCGGCGATAATCTTCCTTGCCCTCCTTAACGCCCTGGAGTCGTGCAGGCACTTGAGGGAAGGCAGGGAGCAGCCGATCACCTTTTTTCCGCAGAACCAATCACCCGCTGCAGCTTGGCAAGGTCTCTTGCTGCTGTGGCGGGGAACCAGATGATGATGGATTTTGTGAGGATGGTTTCATTGATGCCCGTATAAAACTGGGCCATCATCCCAGCGCTCCCAACGCGTCCTCCGCGCTGCCCCACGCACTTTCGTTCTGGTCCACGTAAAGTACATTGACTACAATGCAAAAGCGGCACCGAAACGCCTCCCCCCGGTTTTGGTGTGAATGCAGCATAAGTGTGGTACGCCTCGGATGCAGCGCACCACACTGCCCCCAAGAGGCCAAAACGTACAGGAACAGTCAGTATTTGTTCTTACTGTTTTTTCAGTTGCTATTATATTAGTTTACTCTTTTTTTATTTCACTTTCTTATTGTTTTATTTTTTCATTGTCCTTTTAAAGTTATATTTAAAGTTGATATTTCAAGGATTCAAAGACTTACTTTTCTCAAAATTCAAGTTTGGTTTTTTTAACACACATTTCCACATGACAAGGCACAAAATACAATCCCCGAGGTCCCAGGTTAGCCCAGTAAGTCCCAAGACTTGTGAAAATAACACAAGATAATAATATATAAAATAAATAGTTAATGCTTTCCAGCAGTTGTAAACAAGTAAGAATGGTTTTATTATTGACATAAATCTATACAATAACCTTGTATATGTCATGAAATTTGTTGATAAAGTCATACTATGGACTTGTCATTCAAGGCAGAGAATCTAAATAGCGAAAGCTTGTGCATCCAGCATGTGACATCCATTGAAAATGAATTGGGGGGGGGTCGGTGGAATTTTATGCATAATATATATATTTTAAATAATCGGCAGATTATTAATAAGTAATCAGTATTTTTTCTGCCAAAATTCAGTATCGGCATCGGCCTCAAAAAATGCTGGTTCTGGTAGGGCCAGCATAATTTGGCTGCTGGTGGCCCTACAGCGGCTGTGAAAGCGTGCACATTACTTGGTACTTCTAAAGTTCTTGTGCTTAATAATCAAGCATCAATTTGCACCTTTATACACGCTTAATCTTATTTAAGCTCATTATAAACAAGATTGCAGCCATGCTGTCATTCTTCCCCAACACATTACCAGGGTCCAGTAAGGTGACAGTGCCATCTATGGGTGACATGTCACGTATGTTAATATACATCACCACAGAAGGAACCAGGTCGCACTTTTGACAATTTGACAATTTTTTAGAGTGTAAGTAAACTTGCTATGTTCAACAAATGAACTAATTATGCTGTTATCACAGCAACACACATTTATTGGCCAATTACTCTCTGCAACATCTTAAGTACAAATACAGTATAATGCCAGACTACCACTTGTATATGACATGCTCCTGTACATATTAAAAAGTTAAAGTTAAAGTACCACTTGATTGTCACACCCACCTGAGTGGGGCGAAATTTGTTCTCCGTATGTTTTTCTTTGGTTCCATCCTATTTTAAATCCATAAACGTCATGAGTACTCGCTTAATGTAGCTTTGTACTTGATAATGCTACTAGGGAATGCTAACCTAGCCAATGGTATTGTGAAGTGAGTTTGTTTCTAAGGTCTGCCAGCGTCCATGTTTGCAAACTCCCTTGCGTGTGCATTGTGGCCATCTGGGTTAATTTGACTCGGTTATTACACACTTTGGTGGCGTAAAACTAATAATAGTCTTTATGTCAAATGCTGGATGACTTAGCCTGCACGCAACTGGGAGGATTGAGGAGTAAACAAACTTGGAGTTGCCGCTGTATCGGGAGGAGTGAGGTTTGGTCTATGCTATAGTAGAGACCGCCTTCCTGTTGTTGACGCACGTAGAGCCGCCATCTTACGTGTGTTTGGCTCCAATAAATTCATTTGAACTCTTATTTATTTAGCGATTTTGACGTGGATTGTTTTGTTACAAACATAAGACATGTAGCGATGCTAATTTTCTCCCTTTTCAGTTTAAAGAGACCACAAACAAATTTTCCCCCCAGCCCTATTTGGCGTTCCTAGGCCAGCCGAGAGACATAGTCTCTCCAGCGTCGCCTGGATCGTCCCCAAGGCCTCTGTAAAGGAGCAGCCACCCTACTCTGAACCACTGCTCGATGGCTGAACTTCTCACCCTATCTCTAAGGGGAGCCGAGACACCCTGCGGATGTCACCAGGTCGGATACATAAGACAGAAATTAAGAGAAACTAGATGTTTTTTTTTAAAGAGAGATATGCAGAGTAGTGATAGACTGGTAAGGTTTTTTTCAGGGCCTATACTAATTATTAGTAGTCAAGGAGGCCGATATTTCAAGCCACTATTAATTTGCAGTAAAAGAGAAAATATTAGCGGCAAAATAAAAAATAAAAAACTTTTTAAATATGTTTGTTAAAACAACTTTTCAAATTGTTAACACTTTGAAGGTTTTTATTATTCTTTTAAATATATAAAGAATCGACAACTTACTTTTAAAAAAAAAATGTAAATGCGGGGAGCTTCCCAAGTCATCACCATTTGTTAAACTCAATTAAAAACTAAGCAAGTAGATAGCTCCCTAAGTTTTCTACAGTAAAAAAATATATATAAAAAATTCCAAAATGTCAACACAATTTATTCATTTTAAAAAAATAAAAAAATTAAAAGTGTATTCCGAGTGTCAGCATCATCTTTCATAAAGTAAATTGGAAATGTAAATAAATGCATAAATTAAAAGTTCCCTGTATCTTACTGAGCGACAAATGCATAGGAATGTAGCTAATTTGGGGTTTTCCTCAGGGTTCGTAAAAGATCTTCGCAGACAAGTGTCTGTGAACATCTTACAAATCCTGATGAAAACCCAAAATTTGCTCTGTTTGCAAGCATTCACCGCTCAATGAGATGCCAGCTTTATCGGCCTTCAGAGTCATAAAAAGGTTGATGCCAATATTTGTCAAAATGTCAAATATCTGCACCGATAATCGGCCCATCCAATAACCATTCTATCCCTAATGCAGAGTTTATCAAAATGTGCCCCAGGGAGATATCATGATATTATTGCCACTTGTATTGTATTTTTTTATGTAATCAAACATACAGAGTAGAAATAGTTGTACTGCAAAAAAAAAAAACACACAGAAAAGTAGATTTGGGGTTGATCATATCCTGAAGCAAGGGTTAACTACAGACTAAAGAGGATTAAAAGCATTTGTTTCAACCTTAGATCCTAGAGCACAGTAGTTTCCATTCATGTTGTATTTTCGTCGCCAGAACGTTAAATGACATTCATTGAACATTTTAGGCAGTGTGTGTCAGAGAAACTCCAGAATCCAGAGCCAGTCTCCTCTCTGGATGCAAACAGTCGAATTTGTACGGCTTAACTTCAACGATTTGATCTCAAAGTCCGTTTGGATTAGGAACTACTACTTAATTTGTCAGGCAAGAGCTCCATTCAAGAGACTTATCATGCGTCAAAACAAACCCCAACAGTTGACAGACAATTAAACCAGTGGCTACTGCAATCTACCAGTTTTTAAATATTCACCTGAAAATGCTCAGAAGGGCAGTCTTCCTCGCAGATGACAAATCATCAGGCAACCAAAGGCAAATCGAGGAAAGACTTTTCATGTGAGACGCAGAACTAGCCTAATATAACTGACTAAGTGGTGTAAAAATACATTCAAAGCAGCTAGTTAGAGACTTGAGTGAGTCAAGACTCTAATCTCTTTATTTAAGCTTCACCTTAGTCATGTCAGACGAAGGCGCAAATATCACCCGCATGCGGACTTGGGTGAGAACATCATATAAACCCGGCGACAGCCGCATCCAATCAAACCGTTCGTGAGCAACAACAAGTGCTGGAAGGATGAAAACTGTTACCTTACCTTGCCCCATCAACAGGATGGCCATCCCGACCAGTATAGCCCAATACATTGCTTGTGTCATCCTTATTGATCTGTTTGTTTTGTGTGTGATGTCTAAAAATCCTATAAAGTGTTTTTTCCCCCCCCCACGTCCTCCTGTTACAGGGTATATAATCCACGGACACGACGCTCTAAATCTCCTTCAACTATGAGGTTATTGGTAGCGGCGCTGCAAACAAGTTGGCGTGCATAAACTCAAGCTATTCCGGTCCGAGCTTGTCAAAGTAAAACGCACGATGTGGGATGAGGCAGTTACGACATAAATTGCTGCCACCTTCTCCTCACTTCCTGGATATGCATTGGTAGCTTGATGATCTAACTCTTGTACTATTACCTGAACAGGCACTGCAGTGTGGTTCAGACTTTTCCTGAAGAAATTTGAATCACAGTGTTTCTTTTGAATTGAATGAATGAATTAATTAATAATTAATTAATTAATTAATTAATTAATTAAATTAATTTTGATCAGTCATAAGAGAAAAAAAATACAACACACAGGTCAGTCATAAAATGAATCATACAGACCGAAAAGGCATAGGCTGAAGTTCACGCTTATTTTTGCCTAACCTTTTAACAAAATCAGACCACACAAAACGATTAACTCAAATATCACACATAAATTAAAATAAAATTAACAAAAACAAGATCCAGATTTACATTTCATATGTTACAATAACTTTACTTTTAAACAAACGTTTAAAGTTAAAAATGGTCTGACACCCTTTTAATTTATCATCAAGGTGATTCCATACTTTCACACCACTTATAGTAATACATTGATTTTTTGATTTAGTCCTAGATTTTATTCTTTCAAAATGTACCTTCCTTCAGAGTTGTGTCTATATTCTTTTATCTTAAACATATTCTTTATACGACTAGGTAACTGTTTATAATACAATTTATACATTCAAAGTGCAATTTTATAATTAACCAAGTCCTCAAATTTCAAAGCTCTTAACTTAATAAATAACCCATTCGATGGTTTTCTACTATTTTACTTTGTTATTATCTTTATAGCTCTCTTTTGTAGGATAAATATTGACCTTGTATGTGTGGGATATGCATTCCCCCATATTTCCAAACAATATGTTATGATTGGCAAACCCAAAGAATAATACAAAATATACAAAGCATGATGTTTCAAAAGATCCTTCCCCTTATATAATATGGCAATTGATTTTGCTATCTTTAATTTAACATAATCTATATGCATTTTCCATCACAATTTGTGATCCAAAATAACACCTAAAAAGGTCATACCAAAACTCTTTCAATTTCCACTTCCCCTATTCTCAATTTAACTGTTGAATCCCTTTTACGATTACCAAATATCATCCATCAATTTTGTTTACTTGTATTTAAAGATAATTTATTCAGGTCAAACCATTTTTTAACCAATATTATTTCACATTCAACATTGGTAATCAAATCATTTAAGTAGGTCCCTGAACAGAAAAAAAGTTGCAATTAACAAATTTAGATACAAAACATGCATCATTCAAATACAAAATAAATCATTTTGACCCAAGGAGTGACCCTTCTGCGACTCCACATGTTACCTTTAAAGACACAGAATTGAATTGTAATCTGGATTTTACAAAACTGTTTTTATACAGATGTAAATTATATTGTGTTTATTTATTTATTTTTAAAGATAGTATTTGTGTAGGTACTTTGCATATTACACTGTATTGTTACAATGAGGAAATAAAAATGTTAAACAACATTAAACGCAGTAATGTCAAACTACATACATTTTCATCACATTATGTACATCGCTTTTTTTCCCTACATTTTTTTTAATGTGTTGACTGAGCACCAACTACGAGGCCCGGAGAGAGTAACCAAGACATTCTGGTGTATTCCCGCAGGGCAGCTGTAGTATACAGGATATTGACTACACAGTAAATTCGAAAACATTTCAAAATTTGACTCTATTTAGAGTAAATTTGACTCTATTTTGAGTGGGACCAAATAGACTCAGTTTAGAGTAATATTTACACTTGGAAGAGAGTAAAATAAAGAATTGACAACGGCAAAAAAAAAAAAAGTCACTGCAGGGTTGAGGAACCTTCAGGTTGGGGGACGGCAGAATTTACTGTGTAGTAAAGGTGTTACAGTAGTTGGTTCTTCATTTACGCTGTGTGCTAGGTATAATTTTAGTTATTAGTTTTTTATGAATATGCCAATTTTGGCTTACACTTTCTTTTGTTGCACTCTAATGTGTAAGTAACTTTGTGTCAATAAAAAGTGTCGCAATTTCCTTGACTGTGAGTGGAGTATGTCAAACCGCAAACTTTGAAAACTGCTCTTGTAAAATCCTTTTTCCCCTCAGTTTTACATATAATTGTATTTTGTTAGCTGTTGTGAGAAAACATCTGATGATTTTGACCTGTGGTGCTCACAGAATGACAAAGGGACGATGCATTTTGGGGGCACTGACATAGAAATTGGATTTTGACACATAGGTGAGCTGTTTTGGAAGATATATGAGCTTTTGCAGATGATCCAAAGAGTTTTACTAAATCATCCAAGTTATTTTTGGCAAAAGAACTAAGTGAATGCAGATGAGCCAAATAAATTGAGAAGGATCTTTTCAGTTGTGACTGTACCGACTCTTTGTTTGGGAAAGGAACTTGGAATAAAGCATGTGAGAACAGTTTTGGGATAGATATGTGCTTTTGCTAATGAACTGATAGGTTGTGCACAAATGTAAGTCTGTTTGGCCATTTTCAAAACTGCAAGCTCAGTTTTGAAAATGTCATGTCAGTTTCAAGAAAAGTGCCAAACCTATGGAGAAAAACTGTAAATGATTATGTCCAATTTTCTGCTGCTTCAGCATTATCAATTGCTTATGCACTTTGAGATTGTTGAAATATAAAGTGCATTACAAATCAAATGTATTATTATTATTACGTTGTGTTGATTCATCATCATCATCACTGCTCCTACATTGGGGCTGGTGTCCCGTCCCGTTGCGTAGAGCCAACCAGGTGAGCCAGGCCCCTCCAATACCTGCGGTCTAGTGCCAGCAGATCTGTATCCTTCATGGCAACTCCGTGCTGTTGGAGGTCGTCCACTATGATGTCTAGCCATCGGGTTTCCTTGTGGCCGTCTTCAGCCTGCAGCCTTTGGGTCAAACTTCAGAATGGCTCTTGTCGGCTGGTCAGGGGGAAGGCGAAGAACATGGGCGAACCAGCGGATGCGGCGTTGTGCAACCAGGCGAGAGGCTCTAGGCTGGTTTGTGCGGGCTCTAAGCGGTTCGTTGGAGATTCGCTGGGGCCACCTGATGTTCTCGATGGTTCTGAGAGCCCTACTGTCAAAGCCATCTATTCTTGCGGCTAAGGTCTTACTTAAGGGCCATGTTTCAAAGCCATAAAAGGAGAATGGAGAGTATGGCGGTGTTATAGATTGGAGCTTCGTCGTGCGTGAGATGGTTTGGTGCTGCCAGAGTGGTTTCCAAAGGGACTGAAGGGCAGAGGCTTCCAGGGCTCTCCTGCGGAGAATCTCTGGTTTAAGATTTCCGTTATCAGTCACCATGCCCCCCAAGTACACAAAGTTCTTCACAGGCTCTACGGTGTCATTACCAAGCAGGATGGGCGGCGGATCAGGTCCCTCACCAACATGCATGAACTTGGTCTTGGTCCAGCTCACATGGAGACTAAGCTTTTCTGCCTCTTCACTGCATACACTCAAGGCGTCCCTCAGCTGGCTGTAGGAGGTGCTGAGCAGGATGGTGTCATCAGCGTATTCCAGGTCAGTTAGTTGGTATTTGCCAAGGGACACTCCGGGTACACGCTCACAGACCCTGCACATCAAAGGTCTGGAGCAGCTACGCAGCCCTGGCAAACACTGCAGGAGATGGAAAACCAGTCGGAGTCTCGGCCGTTGACGCAGACACAGCTCTGTTGACTCAGCTTGAAGAGGGTGATGATCTTTGGAGGTGCGCCGAGGGCTTGTAGGATACTCCACAGTGATGAGTGGTGGACTGTATCAAATGCGGCCTTGAGGTCTAGGAATCCAATGTAGAGATGCTGGTCTCTCCGGAATTCATAGACCTTCTCAATTAGCAGACGAACAGCGGAGACGTGATCAGATGTGGAGCGGTTTGGCATGAAGCCAGCCTGCTGAGGGCGGCAACCACTTCTAATGGCTGGGAGAGCACGGGTCAGCAAGATCTTTGTAAACAGCTTGCCAGGGATGGAGAGCAGAGTGATGCCTCTGTAGTTTCCACAGACAAGCCTGTCACCTTTGTGTTTCCAAAAGGGCAGGATCACCCCTTTGGTCCAGTCGCTGAAGTCCATTGCGATGTTGGGGTTTCTGAGGGCAGAGGAGTCGAGGCAACTGTGTTGATTAAAATGTATTATAATGGTTCTCCGTTAAATATTTTCACACCTCACAGCATTTTTGCATTCGCTCATTGTTTTTACATGCAAAATGTTTGAAGAAATTGGCATAATATGGCGAGCATATGTCTATACATTTCAATTAGATTTATTTCCCAGGTGATTTGTGACTTTTTCTAACGGAGGGACATGTGTGAAACTTTAGCTCAACCAATGATCAATCAGTTTTCTGAAATAGCTCAAAGTAAGTGAAGATAATTGCTGTGATGTGGATGACAATTTGTAGCCTAAATGAAGTAGGAAGACTACACTGTAATACCTGCAGTAGATAGATAGATAGACAGACAGACAGACGGACGGACGGACGGACGGAGGGACGGACGGACAGACAGACAGACAGACAGACAGACAGACAGCTAGATAGATAGATAGATAGATAGATAGATAGATAGATAGATAGATAGATAGATAGATAGATAGATAGATAGATAGATAGATAGATAGATAGATAGATAGATAGATAGATAGATAGATAGATAGATGCAATCAACTGAATACTTCACCTTGAGTTAAGTTCATACACAGAGGCCTGATATGTCGATTCACCATGGCAACAGAGAGAAAAATGCCAAGATAGTTTTCTACCTTGGAGTTGGAGATGCTAATGCAGGCATATAGTGACTATAAACATATATTTAATAAAGAGCAACACCGCTGCGGCAGTGAAGGACAAAGAAATGGTGTGGGAACAAATTGCTGTACTACAGAATGCGCACGTATGAATGCACTACTATTTAACCACTTGAAATCATAACACATACATTAAACCCCAGCTTATTAACAGTTTGACATTGCAAATTCACAGATTTTTTAGGGGGGACACTATCATCTGTTATCACTGATTTTGTGTACAAGTCAAGCCAATGTCTACTATTAAAAATATATACATTATTTTAGCGTCATCTGGTGGCCTCTTGCCAAGCACCATCATGAAGTGATGGGCTTCATTTACTCAAGCCATAGCTTTGTCTAATAGGAGAAAAAAATGTTTCTCTGCTTGTGGCATCTTAATCAATTACAAACTATTTTGTGTGATCAGCAATTACTTGCAGTCTTTGTTATTATTAACAACAGCATTCATGCCTCATCCCTCGCTAATAGCACTCATTCACTGCAGGTGAAAAAATTATTGAATAACGTCTGATTCTCATTCAAGTACAATCCAGCGTCGGTGAAATATAATAGGAAGCATTTTAAAATCCAATATAAAAACATAATTCAGAAAGGCAATTTGCTTGGCCTAGATTGGACCTCATTTTGATTTTATTAGTCAAAGAAATATTAATTCAATGTTCAACACATACTGATTCAACGCAATTGTATTTACAAATGTATGTAGTTGCTTTGAAGACAAAACATTAGTGTCTCTGTACAAAAAATAAATATTCTGCGTGAGGAATCAGTCAGTACTGGTTGGCATTGTGAGTCCCCCAGACCCAATAAAACAAAACAAAATTGCACCTTTCAGAGTGACCTTTTATTGTGGGCAGTCTAAGGCACACCTGTGCACTAATCATGGTGTCTAATCAGCATCTTGATATGGCACACCTGTGAGGTGGGATGGATTATCTCGGCAAAGGAGAAGTGCTCACTATCACAGATTGAGACTGGTTCGCGAGCAATATTTGAGAGAAATGGTGATATTGTGTATGAAATAAGTTTTAGATCTTTTAGTTTAGCGCAAAAAAAATGGGAGCAAAACCAAAAATGTTGCATTTATATTTTTGTTGAGTATATGTTATGCATGATAAAATATCAATAAACTTTCTTGACACCGGCCACAAGTTACAACAAATAGAAAATCCATCCATCCATCCATCCATCATCTACTGCTTATCCGGGGTCGGGTCGCGGGGGCAGCAGCTTTAGCAGGGAAGCCCAGACTTCCCTCTCCCCAGCCACTTCAGCCAGCTCCTCCGACAGGATCCCAAAGCGCTCCCAGGCCAGCCGAGAGACGTAGTCTCTCCAGCGTGTCCTGGGTTGTCCCCAGGGCCTCCCACCGGTGGGACATGCCCGGAACACCTCCCCAGGGAGGTGTCCAGGAGGCATCCACACCAGATGCCCGAGCCACCTCAACTGGTTCCTCTCAACGCGGAGGAGTAGCGGCTCAACACTGAGTCCCTCCCGGATGACTGAGTTTCTCACCCTATCTCTAAGGGAGAGCCCGGCTACCCTGCGGAGGAAACTCATTTCGGCCGCTTGTATCCGGGATCTTGTTCTTTCGGTAACGACCCACAGCTCGTAACTATAGGTGAGGGCAGGAACATAGATCGACCAGTAAATCAAGAGCTTTGCCTTTCGACTCAGCTCCTTCTTTACCACAACGGACTGATACAGAGTCCGCATCACTGCAGACGCTGCACCAATCCGCCTGTCGATCTCCCGCTCCAACCCACCCTCACTCGTGATGAAGGCCCCAAGATACTTGAACTCCTCCACTTGGGGCAGGATCTCATCCCAGACCCGGAGAGGGCACTCCACCCTTTTCCGACTGAGGACCATGGTCTCGGATTTGTAGGTGCTTATCTTCATCCCGACCGCTTCACACTCAGCCGCGAACCGCTCCAGTGAGAGCTGGAGATCACGGCTTGAAGAAGCCAGCAGCACCACATCATCTGCAAAAAGCAGAGATGCAATGTTGAGGCCACCAAACCGGACCCCCTCAACGCCTAGAAATTCTGTCCACAAAAGTTATGAACAGAATCGGTGACAAAGGGCAACCTTGACGGAGTCCAACCCTCACAGGAAATGCAGACCAAACTCTGACATCGGTCGTACAGGGACCGAATAGCCCGTATCAGGGGGCTCGGTACCCCATACTCCCAAAGCACCCCCCACAGGACTCCCCGAGGGACACGTTCAAACGCTTTCTCCAAGTCCACAAAGCACATGTGGACTGGTTGGGCGAACTCCCACACACCTCGAGGACCCTGCCAAGGGTGTAGCGCTGGTCCACTGTTCCACGGCCGGGACGAAAACCACACTGCTCCTCCTGAATCCGAGATTCGACTTCCCGACGGACCCTCCTCTCCAGCACCCATGAATAGACATTACCTGGGAGGGTGAGGAGTGTGATCCCTCTATAGTTGGAACACACCCTCCAGTCCTTCTTCTTAAAAAGACCGGGGTCTGCCAATCCAAAGGCATTGTCCCCGATGTCCACGCGATGTTGTAGAGGCGTGTCAACCACGAAAGCCCCACAACATCCAGAGTCCTTAGGAACTCCGGGCGGATCTCATCCACCCCCGGGGCCCTGCCACAGAGGAGCTTTCCAACCACCTCAGTGACTTCGACCCCAGAGATAGGGGAGCCCACCTCAGAGTCACCAGACCCTGCTTCCTCAAAGGAAAGCCTGTCGGTGGAATTGAGGAGGTCTTCGAAGTATTCTCCCCACCGATTCACGACGTCCCGAGTCAAGGTCAGCAGCACCCCATCTCCACTATACACAGTGTTAATGACGCACTGCTTTCCTCTCCTGAGACGCCAGATGATGGACCAGAATTTCTTCGAAGCCATCCGGAAGTCGTTTTCCATGACCTCACCGTACTCCTCCCATGTCCGAGTTTTTGCCTCAACGACCGCCAAAGCCGCATTCCGCTTGGCCAGCCGGTACCTGTCAGCAGCCTCCGGAGTCCCACAGGCCAAAAAGGCCCAATAGGACTCCTTCTTCAGCTTGACGGCATCTCTTACCGCTGGTGTCCACCAGCGGGTTCGAGGATTGCCGCCACGACAGTCGCCAACAACCTTACGGCCACAGCTCCGATTGGCCGCCTCAACAATGGAAGCGCGGAATATGGTCCAATCTGACTCAATGTCCCCCATGTGTTGAAACTCTTTCTGACAGGGGATTCTGCCAGACGTTCCCAGCAGAACCTCACAATACGTTTGGGTCTGCCCGGTCGGACCAGCATCTTACCCCGCCATCGGGGCCAACACACCACCAGGTGGTGATCAGTTGACAGCTCCGCCCCTCTCTTAACCCGAGTGTCCAATACATACGGCCGCAAACCCGATGACACGACTACAAAGTCGATCATCGAACTGCGGCCTAGGGTGTCCTGTTGCCAAGTGCACATATGGACACCCTTGTGTTTGAACATGGTGTTCGTTATGGTCAGCCGTGGCGAGCACAGAAGTCTAATAACAAAACACCGCTCGGGTTTTGATCGGGTGTGGGCTGTTCCTCCCAATCACGCCCCTCCAGGTCTCACTGTCATTACCCACGTGAGCGTTGAAGTCCCCCAGTAGAACGAGGGAGTCCCCAGGGGGAGCGCTCTCCAGCACACCCTCCAAGGACTCCAGAAAGGGTGGGTACTCTGAGCTGCTGTTCGGTGCATAAGCACAAACAACAGTCAGGGCCCGTCCCCCCACCCAAAGGCGGAGGGAGGCCATGGGTATGGGCCGGGCCACCAGACGCTCGCCTTCGAGCCCACCTCCAGGCCTGGCTCCAGAGGGGGGCCCCGGTGACCCGCGTCCGGGCAAGGGAAACGAAGATCCAAAGTTTGCATTCATCATTGGGGTCTTTTGAGCCATGCTTTGTCTGGTCCCTCACCTAGGACCTGTTTGCCATGGGTGACCGTACCAGGGGCATGAAGCCCCAGACAACATAGCTCCTAGGCTCATTGGGACACACAAAATAAATAGAAATAACCCTTTTAATTGGCACAAAATTCTTAAATCTAATTTTCCATTTCATTTGACCTCATTTAAAAAGGGACACAAGTAGCAACCATTAAAAAACAACCAAACTTTGGCTGAGGAGAGTCGTGTCCAGGCCATTTTTTGGGGTGCTGAAGCATCCCTAAAGAGACTCCAAGCACCCCCAAATTTTTTTAGATCTTCATTTTAAAGGGATTACACCACGGTATTTTAAGCCCTTTAGTTAACTATAGGCATATAATGATTAAATCTTACCTATGACACCATGGCAAAGTAATTTTTAATGAAATATTAGGTGTTTTGCTGGTTAGTGTTTTCTAATGCGGAAGAAAAACGCCTCTCCCCGTGTGCTTACCGCTCTCCCGGCGAGCTGGCTGCAGCCTGCTGTTGGGACTCTGCGTTTGAAAACTCGTTTGAATATTCACGCAACGCAAGTCATCAATTTTTATTATTTGCCACTTCTGACTACATGTGGACATTCAGCCCATTTTTGCTCCCTGCTTGGCTATCCAGTATCACCCGTCCATGGCTGTACTCGGCCCAAACCAATCACGCGTTACACTGAAAAGGCAACTTGCCAGAGATGGGTTGGTTTGTTGTGCAGGGATGAACTCAGCCCTATTGACAATTACGAGATAACGTCACAATAGCGGTCAATTTGGTAAAATAAATCTCTCCACTCATTGAAAAGCATTGGATTGTTTGTTTGGATTGTTGATTTGTAAGGATTATTTTGATTTTAAAATATGATGAGATTTCGTTTGACTACTTCAACAATCTGTGTGGTTAGTATGATCGTCACAGGCAAAAGCAATACAATCCACCATTTGTTTTCACCGTATAATGGAAGTACCAATGTTGTTCCGGATGTTCGGAATTGCCAATTGACAATGAAAGACAGATTGGCATCAGAAAGTTTTCAGTCACACATTTTTTCCTTTTTTTGAACAAGAGGTTCACTTTTTACAACGTTGTCATCACAGAACATGAATGAATCAAACTGTCGTGTATTTATTTTCTTTCCTTTCTCTATTTTAACTGTTTGATTGAAAGGCGCTGTCATGGGTTGGGGTCCTTGATGTCAGTTCCTATGGACTATGGTTCTTAATTTTGTCATGCAGGGTTGGGTGTGGCCTGGTGGTTTTCAGTATTTAAACTCTGGTTGCTTAGTGACATGTCACTAGAATAGCAATTTTAATCACTTCTTTGTTTTTAGAGTATGGTACTCATTTGTTGTCTAGTTTCATTCTTAAAACGTAAAAAAAAAATGAGGTTTTGAATGACTAATTTTTAATTATTAAACCAAAAAATATTTTTTTTCGAATGAAGAGTGGAGTGGCAGTCAAATTTATCAATAATACAGTATTTGTTATATATCTTTGCAGACTTTATTGGCATAGGAACAATGACAGAATGCCAGGTGGACCAGAGTTGCAAGGGACCTTTCACAAAACAAATAATCAACACAAATTACTTAATTTAACAAAATGTTCAGTGTAGTAGTGTCAGAGAGACAATTGTTTTGTGACACACCAATGATGCAGGGTCGCTTTTCACCGCCATCTCTGAAAAATGACATCAGAAAGTAATGATTTGTAATGATCATGTTATAATTTCTCCAATAATAGCCCCTCCTCACTTATTTGTTGTTTTTAGGTGGGATACTCATGTAAAGAAAGTAGTGGAGGAAGTAGGACCTAGGAGTTGAAAGCTGCAAAGAAAGAAAGAACATTTCCCCAAAGATTGTGTTGCTATTTCCAGTGATAGCCTCTAGAGGTCAGTCATAACTTGCAAAACAACTCACCAACAACTCCAAGTTACTTTAGAACAGAGGTGGGGATCGAGGGCCGGAGTCCTGCAGGTTTTGCATGTTGCCCTTCTCCAACACAGCTGATCTATGATCAGCTCATCAGCAAGCTCTGCATAAGCCTGATAACGATCCTGTTGAAATGTTGTTTGACTACTATAACAATTTGCCTGGTTTGTTTGCTAGTCACAGGTAAAAGCAATACAATCTGCCGTTTGTTTTCACCATGTAAAGGAAGCATTTGCGTTGCGGAAATATGAGAAATGCCCGGATGTTCGGAATTGTCAATTGGCCAGCTGCCACTGGTGAAAATAGTAATGCATCAGATTTATGTCATGTAATGTATGTATATTAATTTTAAATAATTAAATAAATAATAAATAATAAATAATAAATAATAAATAATAAATAATAAATAATAAATAATAAATAATAAATAATAAATAATAAATAATAAATAATAAATACATTTAAAAACGTATGCATAGATTGAACTTTGACACACGCACACACACACACACACACACACACACGCACACGCACACACACACACACACACACACACACACACTTTTTTGGTGGGGACTATACAACCTTTGTGCTAACTTTTATCCCACTTTCCACTTGGCTCTGTGTAATCACATTACAGACTTCACAGTGCAAAGGGGATTTAATTAATGCATTTTGAGGAGCAAACAAGCAGACGCTTGGGGCGGCAGTCAGCTTCAATGTTTTTTTTTTTTTTCCTTATTGATTTTGTTAAGCCGGCATCTCACTCAGCGGCAAATGTTTGCAAACGAAGTGAATTATGGGTTTTTGTCAGGATTTGTAAATGTTGCAAAAGATGTTCGCAGACAGTTTTTTCTTGTTGCAAATTTGTCGCACAAAAAAAACATTTTAAATTTCTTTACAAACAGAAAAATGTCAGGAGACTTTACTAGAAATGCGAACATTTTGGGGGGGATAATCAGATAAATACTAACTTTATATGATGACGGATGTGTGATGGCTCCATTTTAATGTGTTTGAATGTGATTGGTTCATTTTGATCACAGATAAAAAACCCAGTTAGGGGGTGCACACTTGTGCAAAAATGAGGTCAAACTTAAAATAACTTGACAATGTTATCTCAATTATTTAGTTTTAATTTGCTTCTCTATAAGATTTCAGTTTTACAGATTAATTGAGTTTTACAGGATATGGGTTGAAATATTGGTGAATTTTTTTTTCAAATTATTTATCTTTGTCTCATTTTTTTTATTCCACAAACACCTGGCAACTTAACAGGGGTGTGTAGAGTTTTTTATTTCCAATAAATAGTTACTGGAAGATTGACACTTTTGACACCTTGAGGTACTGTAGCTGCATTGTACAGTATTATTATTGTTTGTGTGCGTGCATGTCTGCATGTGTCGTTTGAAGGAGCAGTGGATGAAAGTTCTGAGTCATAACTCCAGCCGGATCTGCAGTAAAGCAGGTTAAGACAGAGAAGCTTGACTAAGGGGATTTTAGGGTGAAGCACATCACAGATGTCTTATCCCTCTACTTTAACCCTGGTTGGTCTGTCTGCAATGGCAGACAAGCATGTGTGGATTTAGTTTTTTCATTGGGTAAAACTAATTCTCAAAAGTGACATTTATTATAGTCCTTATTGACTAATGCCATTCAAGTTAACTTGTTGAATATGTGAATACAAATATAAATCAGTCGATTGAATACTGTATTGAACTGAAACATGAATGTATCAAAGTCAATATATATTATTATTAGACATAGTTATCATTATATTTAGTGATATTATGTTGACATCTTACCACACAAACTTGGCTGCATTTTAGGAACATGCAAACATTTTTCCAAGTGTTACAGTGAAACTGACTGTACACTAGAGGGCTCTCTTGCGCTTTGATTATGTCTAAACCAAGTTGACGTTGAGTCTGGTTGTGAATGTGTTGTAGCCTCCGACAAATTTACGAATTTAATTACTTTGATTTAGTTTATTGATTAATTATTTTCATTGTAACTTTTTTTTTATCTAACTTTCAAATGAAATACAGTTTTGTTGTGCTTCCCCCCCCCCCCCCCCCATGTGCTGCTTGCTAACTGCACATGTGGGTTAAACCAAGTTGACTCTAAGTTGTGCATGTGTTGTCGACTCTAACGAATTTACGAATTTAATTACCTTTTTTTAGTTTATTGATTAATTATTTTCGTTGTGACTTTTATTTTTTAATCTATTTTTTTCAACTGAAATACAGTTTTGTTTTGTTTTTTTCCCCATGTGCTGCTTGCTAACTGCACATGTGGGTTAACCCAAGTTGACGTTGAGTCTGGTTGTACATGTGTTGTAGCCTCTGACAAATTTACGAATTTAATTAATTTTCTTTAGTTTATGACTAATTATTTTTGTTGTGACTCTTTTAATTAATCTAACTTTTCCTACAGTATCCTTTTTCATGTGCTGCTTGCTAACGGCACATGTGGGTAAAGCAAAGACAGAATAAACAGGTGCTTGTTTTTCTTCATTACATGTTCCACTAGCTAACTGTGACGTCTTTGTTGAAATTTCTGCTGCTCTGATGTCAAACTATTTACAGAAATTGTGCAGCACACACCCCACGTACAACTACGTGAATAAAACTGAACTTTACTAGAAATGTGGCTTTCAGTAAAGGTAAGCTATGGTGGCAGTGGCACAACGTTTTTTTGTTGTTGTTTTTTTAAACTCTGCCACAGACCGACTTTAGTCACAGGTGCTTCTACTCAACTGTCAGGTAAACGAGCTCGTCTCCACCTGCTGAGTAACTGTTTCTGGGTTTTTAATTTCTGGACCTGGATTCCCCAATCCTGAATAATAGGATATGTCAATCAAGACCAGAGGTGACAAATCCAGGTGCGGAAAGTAAAAACCCTGCCACAGGTTGGCTTAACCCTTGGTGCTAGCTCGCTACCTTGCTAGGCAGCAGGCAAATGAGCACCATGGGAGCTAGCTAGCTAGCACCTGGGGCTAAACCAAAACTGTGGCAGGGTTTTTACTTTCTGGACCTGGATTTGCCACCTCAAGACATAAAATGTTAAGTTAAGTTGTTGGTGTTACTTCCACTCTTGATTTTACAATAAGTTTGTATTGTTGTTTTGTCTGTTTGAGAAATAATCTTGCTCCCCAAAGAAAATGTAGAACTCATTGAAAGCACCTAGCTAAAATTCTGCTGTGAGTAAAAACTACTAACCAATGTACCACTGTGGTGTGAGAATTGGTCAGTAATTCATGTCTTGTCAGTATTGACAGACAGCTCTGCTCATCCTCATTCCAGTGTCTGCTGCTCATATTGACTCCCCTGCAAAGCATAATTCCATTAATCAGGCCAATTTCCCTGTAGGCAGTGGTTTATTTCCATCATGAAATGCCTGATGAAATCTTTAGACACTGTGTATTAGAGAACAATCCCGACAAATAGCTGATACTGTTAACCAGTCACAAGCTGCGCCGAGGCATCGCTCAGCTCTAATTTGAAAGGGAGTGAGGTGATAATGCGATGTGTCATCCTTTTGTGGGTGTGCATTAATGGCACCAGCCACGATGGCAATTGATGGCAAATCAACTTCTTTCAGCAAGAAGAGAACAGAGTAGGAAGGGAGCACTTGCATTGGAGGAGAGCGAAAGAGCATTGACTGGCAAACTGCAGAGCCACAGCACCCTTTAATCCATTACTTCTCCTAATGGGGAAGGTTTAATGCATCCGAGCCGCCGATGGCATGGACTTTTCACTCACTCTGTGTCTTTCAAACTGAGTTCTCTCTAAATATGACAATTATAGGACTTCATGGCTCCTCTCATTGTATTCTTCTTCTTTTTGGATGTTTAGAAATGTGTGTAAAAGGACACAAAAGATAAAAACACTTTTATTATAATAAATATTACATGATCGTCCCATTTGAAAAGCCATAAGACAGAACGTTCAATGGAAAATTGAATAAATGTATTGTTTAAGAAATACAAATCCAGTATTCAGTAAATAGAAAAAGGACAAGCAGCAAGGTTGCTGTCAGATGACGACCAATCACTGCATCCCAGCCATATTACACTGTTAAGACAATAAAAAATTGTAGTGCAACAATTGTGCTATGGGGATGGTGCTGGCAGGGATCAGGGATTGGACAGAATATGTCAAAATTAGGGATGTCACTATCAAATAATTTTACAATGAATTATTCTATTGATTTTTCCATTGAATAATTTGGGAAAAATGTATTTTACATTAAAGTGTAATACAAAATATTTTTTTTCCTAATTTCTGTTATTGTTGCTTATTTGGTACTGTTTAGTGATCGTAAAAAATAAACTATACAACATTTAGGCATTATCACATGAGAGGGATGGATGTTGTAATCACCAACGGATTAAATGGATTCAGTTACTGTTTCGGTCATTGCTATCCAAATTAATATCAGATGTCTGCAAATGTCTTTTATTTTATTTATTTATTTTTATAATTTTTAATATTAAAAAATAGCAAATATCTTATTTTGAAGGATAACAGAAATCACAGAATAATAATAAAAAAAACACACACAAAATTTTGCTTTTAAGATTCTCTGCTTTGAATGACAAGTCCATAGTATGACCTTATTAAAAAATTCATGAAGTATACAAGGTTATTGTATAGATTTATGTGTCAATAATAAAACCATTCTTTCTCTCATTTTTTATCTTGTGTTATTTTCACAAGTCTTGGGACTTACTGGGCTAACCTGGGACCTTGGGGATTGTATTTCGTGCCATGTCATGTGGAAATGTGTGTTAAGAAAAAAAAATCCTTGGAAGTTTCCATCCTTGAATTCCGAGGAAAAAAAGTATTTGAATCCTTGAAATATCAACTTTCAATAAAACTTGGAAGGCCAATGACAAAATAAAACAATAAGAAAGTGAAATAAGGTTTCATTAATCTAGCTGTAAATCGATGTTATGAAAATATTAATTGAATGTTGAAATGTTAATGTGGGGCTTAAAGTATTAGTTTCAGTGCTTTATTAATTAATGGAGTAATTGCCGAGTGCAAATAAGTGGTGTGCATGTGCACTCGAAATTTTAGGATATGCACCAGATTTCAGATGTCACTCTTAATTTGTGTACCGAGCATTTTGCATTTTATTTTATTTTTTTCCCCAGTAGACGAGGCTCAAGTAATATCTTTCGAGGATATGCACCAGATTTCAGATGTCACTGCGCATTTGTGTACCGAGCATTTTGCGTTTTCTTTTCTTTTTTTCCCCAGTAGACGAGGCTCAAGTAATATCTTTCATCACCGACTTGTTTAAATGAATGAGTTTTTTTGAGTGAGCAAACTAAATTGAATTACTTTATGAATTGATTCGTTCCTCTCTAAGTTCAGTTGATCTTGGCCGCAAGCACACAACTTAAATGCATCTCTTCTGTTTGGCGCGCACATTACAAAAAGCCCATAATCCAACTGAGGGGCAAATATTTGCGACGCTAACAAATATTGATTTCACGCCAGGGTTTTTTCAAGGTTGCAGAAATTCCTAAAGATTCTGTAATCGTCTTAATTTTTTTCTAAACAATCTTAATGGTCTTTCTGGTCACAAGGACATTTTTAATATGTTCAAAGTTTCCTTCCGACAGGGAAGAGGGGGTGTTTGCGCCACTAGCTTTATGTTTTTATGACGAATTAGTAAAGATGCCACTTCACTTTGCCAGTGACAACTACACAAATCTACAATATTTGTTTGAGTGTAATATTTTATTTATGGGAATCTGTTAAATCTGGGCAAAATTATTTATTTAAAGAATATTTTGTAAACAATTACTTCCTGTTTGGGCACATACGTACACAGTAAATTCTGTAGAGTAAATTTGACTCTATTTAGAGTTGGAACAAATAGACTCAGTTTTAGAGTAATATTTACACTTGGAAGAATGCAAAATAAAATATTGAGAAAAAAAGTCACTCAAGGGTTGAGGAACGAAGTCACGACCTTCAGCTTGGGAGACTGCCACACTACCACCTGAGCTATGCCACGGCGTTACAGAGATTCCAGCTGACACGAGCGATATACCGGAGACTGCAGCTGCGATATACAGTGCATAGAGAGAGAGAGAGAGAGAGAGAGAGAGAGAGAGAGAGAGAGAGAGAGAGAGAGAGAGAGAGAGAGAGAGAGAGAGAGAGACTACTAGGTTACGTGGTGTATGCAGTAGACTAAGGGGAGTATCCGGGGGGGGTTCGAGTTAAAGGACCACTGACGCCAGTGATGGACGGAATGCCCACCTTTGTCTGTTGGTCCTAAAATAGCGGTGATGAAGTGACACACACACACACACGCACCCCCCTCCCCCTCCACACACACACTGCTCTGTATATGCAAAGATTAGTATTCTATTTCTATTTAATATACTTACAAATAACAAAAATTCACACACGGATCTATACGACTGTAATCTTGACTAAATAAGGAATCCACTTTTCAAGCAACTTGCGGGTGCTTCCCAAGGAGTGGTAAACCAATTTATCAGCAGGAGGCTAGGTCCTATTTTGTTCACCAAGTTGGATCACAGAGGTGCCCAGAACAATGGCTACGTTTACATGCAGGCAATAATTCTTTAAAAACCCAAATATTGGTAATAATCAGGTTTTTTAAGGCCATGTAAACATGCGCAATAACCCAAATATGCTCTTATTCGAGTTTTGAAAAACCCGAATAAAACCCCTGGCCTACTCCTTTCATAACCCGAATTCTTGCTCATATAAACGCATTTGGAATACCTCGATTAAATGTGCTTTATTTTCTTCTTTGTCTTCTTTTCTTCTTCTTTGCTTCTTTTAATTCACAAGGAATCTTGGTCTATGTAGTAACAACTTCTATGCGCAGCTTAAAGGAGCCTCGCTTGAACACATTGATTTCTCTGCTGCATTTTCACGCCACTGTCCGCGCCTATCTACACATATATACAAGCATAGAAGTCCATGCTTCTGGCGTGTAACCCACTGGAAATACTCAAGCCGGTGTCAACAAACAGGACGCTCGCAGCAAAGAACCGACTACTTTATTTAACGTGGTGAGTGACATAAATAGAATGTCTTTTGTTGAACGTAGTAAGTTAAAAGCGGAAATGACGTTATTTACGTAATTACGTTGTCCGGGCGTCGCGGTCGGAACGGGATATTCCAATCGAGCACATCTGAGCATTTCAACGTGTTACCTCGATTGTGTCACAAACCGGAATACCTACCTTAACCTGACCCACTAAGGAGAAGTTGGTGTGGTCGTGTTTGGAATGTGCTTTGGGTCTTGGGTTGGCTTTGTTGAACTGGCATCCATAGTCGTTGCAATAGGAAGGTATTTAATGGTTAAATTCCCTTTTAATGGGTTCATCGTATGAATCGCTATGACAACTGTGTGGTTGACATTCACGTGGCAAAAAAAAAGGGTACACTCACAGGGACGGGACCTGCGTAATATGGGGACAAAACAATGAAATTGGCAAAATCCACCAAGATGTGGGAGCCGAGGCTCAAAATGAGATAATTGGTCACCCTAGCTTGACTTTACTCTGCTTTCTTTGAGTTGTTTTCTGAAGCTGAGCCATGATTGATCCCTGAGCAACTGTGATGTCATTCTTAGCCGACACCATGTGGTAAAATGGCCGCCCGCTGAGGTGGATAAAAACGGGTGGATTTTGCTGCTTAACTCATAATCTACCAACACAATATTAATCAGAATGTCGTGTTTAGATTAATGGGGGCCCATGCAACATATTAATGTAAAGATCATTTTTGGGTTGACGTCCCCTTTCTGTGTACATTTTTTGCCATAGCTTTGTTTCGCACTGTTTTGTTTTGTTTTTTAAATGAATGTCTGTTGACTGTGTTTTATTATTTGTGCAGATGGGTCTGTATACATCAGTGTTTGGTGTGTTTGGTGTATTTACAGTATTTCAATGACGTCAAGCTCACCTAGACAGTATATGATCCAATCTGCCTGTTTATGTCACAGTCACATTGGCAGACGCATTATACATATTGGATTTGTATCCATATTTGGCAAAAAGAAAAGGGAATTGCACTATGTGGTAGGCGTGGAAATCTTTGGACACCTTACAATTACATTCCGATTACAATTCAGGGACTATGATTCAATTATAAAATGATTATTGGTGAAATTTTAATTTAGTATATTAGCACACTTTCTTTCTTTTTTTACAACATTTCTATTTGTCTCACTGGGCGTTAATCACTTGCAATTTCCCCCCCCCATGAAAAGTAGTGATGTCCCGATCCGATTACTTGATCGGAAATCAGGCCCGATCTCGTGGTGTCTGACTCGATTGGAATCAGACATTGTCTCCCGATCCGGACTCAGATAAATATATTAGTTTTATTTTATTTATTTTTATAACTTTTTATTAAATCTGGAGTTGGGCAGTGGCACATAGTGACACGTAATTTTTCCACAAAGGGCGTGCGGCATGGCGTCACTTTACTAAAGTGAAACTATTTATGCCATTGAGCGGCGGGGCTAAACAAGGAAATGGCGCCAAGGTATTTGGAAGTAGATGATAATAAGTTATTACCATCTTTAGTGTGGAAAGCGGAGACGGTGCGACTTCCACTGTGTGCAAAGTGAGCATTTCGGGTGGCAGAAAGGATGTATCGTAGATGCATTGCACACTTCCCCACTGCACCGCTGAACTTCATTGACGGGCAGTCAAGCAGCAATGCCGCTATTAGGCACTGGCAACTTGGAAGTGCTTTCGTATACTGATAAAATGTAGTTACCCATCTCGAATTGTCTAGAGCTCCGGAATCTGACTTTTGGATTCAAGTTTGTGAAATCGTATTTAAAATGACAAAACACACAAATTTACAACTTTTTTTTGGTTTGGAAGCCTGGAGGCGGCTGGGGCTGGTTTGTGGTGGGTGGCGGGTGTGGGTGGGGGCGTGGGGGGAGCGGGGGTTGTGGGCCGGTGGGGTGCCTGGCGGGCCTGCCGTGCCCCGTTCTGCTGCGTTGGGCTGGGGGTGCGGGCCGTGTTGGGGTGGGGGGCGCTCCTGGGTTTTCGCTCCTGGGTTTGCTCTCCGGCCGGGGTTGTGCCTTGGCGCTGCCGTGGCCTGGAGGGCCCTGGGGGGTTGTGCTTGCTCTGTCCTGGCCGGGGTCGACGGCTCCTCTTTTTGGTGGAGGTTTTCATGCATGCCAGATCCACCACACCAGCATCTATCATAATTCAAACACAATCTGCTTCTTCCTCTGGTCGTTGAATCGGTGGAAGCTGATGTCTGTGGATCTCACTCTGCTTCATCTATCCTTCTTTCCTTTCCTCAGTCTCTCCTTTGGTCTCTTGAGGTCTCCCTAATTTGTTGGAATTTAGATGTTTCTGGGGTTGGTGAAAGACTATGGTTGGTAACCCGGTGGGTAGTAGGTAATGTCTGGTCGGTGCTGGATTTCACTTTCCTTTCTTTTCTTTGATCCTTCCTCGGGTCTCCTGACAACCTCACGTCTCTAGCTGGATTCTGAAGTATTCGGTTTAGGTGAACGGTATGGGATTTTTAATAGGTTTTAGGTGAATTAATGAGTCCACACACCCACACATGCACATACTCATGCACATACAAAATATAAATTTTAAATAATAAAATAAGAGAGCGCAATGATGATGACATGTCGAATCGGTAAAATTACCGAATGAACAATACTGAGCTCTCCCAAAAAAAGAAAAGAAAAAAGGAAGTGCTTCGTGCCATCCCTTATATCCAGCTGCGGGCGCGCTTCGTTACCTCCCTGCGGATCTAGCTGCGGCGACTGCGGACGTCTTTCAATCAATCAATCTTTATTTGTATAGCACTTAACATAAAAAAAAATGCAACTCAAAGTACTTTACATAGTTTAAAAACAAATCCCCAGCCCACCGCCCACCCACAATACCGACTCTTTTTTTTTTAAAGCATAAACAAACAGTCATACAAAACAAAACAGATGATCTAAGGCTCAGCACAGGGCAATCTAGCAACGAAAACACTATCTCAGGGAGCCGCGAAAATCTGTGGCTGCAGACCCAACCCCAACTTCTGCCGCAGAGGGATCCCTCTGAGGAAACACCGGAAAAGTAAAATTACCAGGCGAAAACATTTTTTTAAAACATAAGACCAAGCTAAAACTATAAAAAGAAAATACTAAAAGAATAAAAAGAAAAGAGGAATAATAATATAAAATACTAAATGGGATGTCACCCTTTTATTTCTCTCAACAAACGCCACTGTTGGCCTTAGCCTTAGCGGGGTCGCCAAATCCCGCCCGGCCGACAGTCTAGCCTGGTGCGATTCCAGACCCAAAGTCATGATATGGTAAGATTAAATACTGTAACGAACTAAGTATGTTGTGTGTTCCGGGGTTCCCATTTCTGTTTACCACTCTTATGTCCGACTGTTAGTGAACGCAACACAGGTCTCGCGGGAGGGGAGGGACGTGACGTGCGGTTTGGTTGCGTGTGTTGTCTGTTTTTTTTTCTGCTAGCCTCGTGAGTTTTCCGGCGTTGGCTATGGCCAACAGTGGCGTTTGTTGAGAGATCCAGAGGTATGGACTCGAGTCATGTGACTTGGACTCGAGTCAGACTCGAGTCATGAATTTGACGACTTTAGACTCGACTTGACAAAATGTAAAAGACTTGCAACTCGACTTGGACTTTACCAACAATGGCTTGTGACTTCACTCGGACTTAAGCCCTTTGACTTGAAAAGACTAGCTTCTTCCACCAAAACAAAAAGATTAAAATATATGTTAACGAGCAAGTTCCTCTTTGTGTGTGTCCGCGTGTGAGTATGTGTGCGAGCTCGGCTGACAGTGACACAGCGCCGTCATTCAAACATGTCAGGGAAGCCGCAAAGGCGCAAACACACGCTACGCTAAGGCAAACTTCAAAATAAAGCTGACCAAATAATACATTGACACCCATGCAACAGCCTTGTCGGATTTTACTTTGAAGTCTGCATGCATGGTGGCGTGAACGTGAGCTTGACTACTTCCCTTTGACATTTTGGCTTGCATTATCGATGTTTTTATTGAAATTACATATTTTCCACCACCATTATCATAATGCCACCCCGAAAGTATATTAAATAGCTAATTTAAGGTAAGGGGCGAAGAAACCACAAGTTAATTATTCCGTCATTGCACGACGGTACAAGTCTCCTGCGTTCGTGCCTAGTAGCTAACTGTTAGCGTTAGCATTGGGTGCCTGGCTGCCAACAGTAGTTTGACAGCTGTTGCTTGGTTTGCTTGTTTTCTTTACTTTGTTCAATATTGTGGACCTATGCTACTTTGTAATCCACTCTTCCTGTTTAAACGAAGAGAATGTGCCTTAAATTGCACCTTTTTTTGTTTAATCATGAGAAATACATCTACGTAGAACTTTGCCTTTATAATTATTTTATAAAACACTAGCTTTATATAAAAATGTAAAAAAACATTCAAAATGTCCAATATGGCCATTTGAAAACCCCAAAGACAGGCCACAAATTGATTCAAATGTGATTAGCTAGTGAATGTTGTGCAAATTTGCAAGTTCCTGTAGAACAAAACTTAATCAACATGCTCAGATAATAGTATACTGTAAAACGTGATTTGCAGCACTGCTTAAAATCCCTCATTTTCCACAACGAAGTAAGGACGCAAATCCTTGGCAATAAATGGCGAGAGGGCCTTCGTAATTCACTTTGTTTTTTCCAATGAGGCTGGCAGCTTTGGAATTGCTTCTTTGATTGTTCTCTGATCGTACATCAATCGTCTTCCTGACTCCTCCGTAGGGTATAATTAAGTAAATGACTTCTCCTGTTAGTTGTAGTATTTTAGTAGTATTTTATTTTAGCGTGACGCAGCTTATATATAAAACGTGGCTCTTGTCCAGTTCACTTCTGCTCTCGATAATGTAGAAGCCGAAGTGTTTCCACACGTCTGCTTTTAAATTAGAAGCAGCTTTTTGGATCTCTCGCGAAGGTGGGCGGCGGTCATCCAAGTTTGTTTTCGTCTGCACGTGCCGCGTGTGTCTGCGTGTGCGCTTGTCAAAGTGCCCAGGAGATGACGGGTACATCGCTTCTTAGTTCTGCATTACGTTGAAAGTTCTGTATAAAATTAACGTTTTTAATAATCGAAATGTGGTCGTTTGTGGATCGATTCAGATTGGTCAACGTCTGAATCGTGAAACATCTAAGAATCGGAAATGTTTCCCACCCCTACCATAAGTGTTGACAACCTTGAATTATGAAATAATGCTTTGAAAAGATGTGTGTGTGTGTGTATATATATATATATATATATATATATATATATATATATATATATATATATATATTCCATTAAACTGCTGCTTTGAGTGTTCCTTCAGAATTACAATGACATAGAAATGATGTATTATTAATAAAGTAAATATCAGAGCATGAAGTGAAGTGGTTGGGAAAACATCAACCCATAAATCTCATCATAAACCTGCCTAACAAGCTGTTTATGGTGGAGGTTTTGAAATACATTGCTGTTAAAGTATGTATTGCACACGAGAAAAAAAGAAATGTGACATACACGTTTTTCACTGGGCAGTGACGATACATTTTAATATAGTTTCTACCATGAGTGCAAATGAGAGCTGAAGTCCATATGCCAAAATCTGCACGATGGTTTATAAATGTTATGCCCACATCCTAAATGAAGAATGTCTCTGATTTATTTGTGAGTCATTTCACAGAGAATTGCGACAAACTGGAGAGTCCAATGATTGAACTTAATATTTGCATTAATACATGGACATGTCCTTAACACAAAATATGCTACACCAAATACAGATCACTTCACTTCTTTTTGAATGTACACATCTTTTTTCCCCATGAGAAGCATCTTTAAAATAGCCAATTGTTTCTCCATTACAGCAACAACAACAAAAAAGCAACAAAGCAATCTATGAGTAACCCTATATATGTATATTCCATCAAACTGCTACTTTGAGTGTTCCTTTGGAATCCTGACTCAAATATACAAGCTTCAGAGGTGAAAATTGAAAGCAATATGCATGGGTCCTGCCCTTAATTTGTACGCACATTCTTCTGCATTTACAAAGAACTGGTGGGGGTCCAAGGGTTGGGTTTTCACCACTTTGGCTGCTCACAACTGAGAAAGGCAACAGCTGTTCATTTCATGCTGCCTGCTCCTTTGTTGACCCCATTTCTGTCTATGCGGTGGCTGAGACAGTAGAGAAATTAGCTGCATTACTGCTGCAGGTCTAGCTGTGATTCTGCCCAGATTCTGTCCATTATGGTGGCCCCTCTGTCTGATTAGGCCCAACACACTCCCTAACATGCCAAATCACTACTTCGCTTCTACATGAACCTTCACTCACCAATAAAACAGAACAGTAACTTCCAAGCAAATGACAAATATGGTTATTCAAACGCAAACAAATTAACCAATTACTTTAATAGTCGGTTTGTGATGACTATTTTCGTGAAGTAATATTCTATTGTGTGAAGGCTGTGGTAAAAACCTATTTGCAAATTTGGGGCCCTTTATCGAATTTCTAGCATTTCCATTCAGTTTTATTTTCACATTTCTTCAGAATTTGAATAAAAATGGGTGGATGGAAACCCCACTACTGCCAACAGGCCAACGGGTGTTGTTTTGGAGCTCTTACAGTAGTGTTCCTTACTGGACAAAGGCTCTTGCTGTGTCCTTCGCCCAGGACTAGCTGAGGATGGGCTCAAGAGTTCCTCTCAACTGGCAATGGGGGCAAGCTGGTGTCTCTACCTTGCCCAAGGTGAAGAGGTTTGATATGCTGGGCAGCATGTCATAGACTTCCTAGACCTAGATCAAGAATTTAATCTGATGGGATTCAGCTTTTCACAGCTAGGTCTAAGATGCCTTTTGGCCCACAGTTTGTGGGCCATCTCGCCCAGCCTCCTTGCTGATGCATTCGTACTATCGAGCTGGCCCGCTAGTCCTCTCGTCCTGCTCGCACCTCCTCAAAGATCAGCAAGCTCCTCTCTTTCCACTGTGCTTTGTCATAGTATTAGCATGGTGTCCTGCCGATATGTAAGCCTGGTCTTTCCTGTGCCGCCATGCCCACCAGAGAAATTATCTAAAATTTAAATAGCACATCAAAGCACTTTAGCTTTACAGCCGTCTCGTTTGAGATTTTTTTTTTTCAGACGTTCCAGGAAATACAGAAATTATATGTAATATAAATAAATGTCACCATAATGAAAGTGAAATCACATAAATGGTTACATATGGAATTTCATGACAACATTGATATTTACTTACAGTTAATTGCAATGCCACAAATTGTGCTGCTTATTTTTTTGTAAACCATTACAAAATCTCAGAGGGAAAAGACTCAATGTGTTATGAGTAAATAGTAATAGCAGTTCATTTATCATCTTATGAGTATCAGGTAGATTTTTCCCCCCCACAAAGCATAAAGGAGTACTATAAAACAAAATGCAGTGGAATTATGGCTAATAAGATTTGACTAGAGTCTTTGGTATAATTAAAAAGAGAGATAATACAAAATAGAATAAGAAAGTGAAGATGGCCAAGGTGCTGTCATGTTGGAGAGAAACAGAGTCCCCTTGCCAACATTTTTCATAGCGTGCTACTATTGGTATTATACCTACCGGTATATTTTAATAGATAATGTCCCTCGCCGCCAAAGTAATGTCTCCCTCTCCATTTTATTGATGTCTTTCACAAAAAGTATTTTGCCAGGAATACTGTTTTTTAATATTCACTCTGAACACAACACCAGCCAAGTCGTATTGATTGTGTCTGAATTAAAAGTACCTGATGTAGGGCGTCTCTAATCCACTGGGTCTTTTAAGAGTCACCTGCTCCGACAAATGGGCCCTTTTAAAGGAGTCTAATGTGTTCTTAAATTATTTTATTGATAGGAGGGGGACAGCCACTCCAGGTACCCATACAAACTGACTTAACATGCTGTGCAAGGGTCAATTTGGCCTCCATTTTCCATTTCTTTATTATCTGTATTTTAAACCATACTGGGAGCCTCGTCGTTTGAGAGGGCTTGGAAATTTTGATATTTGCTTGCGTTTCAGAGGTACGCGCAATAGATTTGATAGTAAATATAGGAAAAATAGGTGTTTGCATTTTTCATTACTTTTTGGTTATACTGCTCTATTTATAACGAGTGAACGTTTTCACCTTTCACATCAATCTGTGATATAAATTTCAATCTAATTATAACCCGTTCCTTCACCATTTTTCACCAGAAACAAAAACAGAACAAGCAGAAACAATAAACACTTTAGAGGCTATTTAGTGTGCACAATGAACTGTAACCCCATACAATGCTAAAAAATATATATCAACAATACTATCTATATATTTATTGCCTTTTCTTTCTCACTTTTGTTATGTCATATTATGCTAAAGTGTGGGGAAATGTATATAAAACTAGACAATGAAATTTCTGGAAAAAAAAGCTGACAGCTGAATGCTAAGATTTGAATGCATGTGAAATGCTTATAAAGTTAATTGAAAAATAAATTGTGTAAAAATTACAAATTGTTAATTGTCGTTGAATGATAAATGAATAAAAAGAAAAATTGAAATGCAATCTGTCTAAGGTGGGATTCAAACCATTGCCTCCTGTTTACCGGTCTGTCCCATTGAAAATAAATGGAGAACAATTTATATTTAACATTAAATTGTGGGAAAACTAATGTATTGTGGAATCGGACGATATATTCCCAGGAAGGCGTGAATTTTGGAAGCAAGTTGAAATTTGAAGGGTGTAAATCGGATGCATTATGTTGGAGTTTTTACACGGCAAAAAGTGTGGAGAATGAAAAGTACCTGAAATAATAATAAAGGTTACAAACAACAGCTTTCCCACAGCAAATATAGACTCAGTTATTAAATTACAGGGAACAAGTAATGAGAAACATAAATGAGGTTGGCTCCAAAGAATTGACTAATCAATTATGTATAGGGTGTAGTATTTTAAAATGTATGGATCTCATGTATTTGAAAACTTTCGTGCATTAAACAATAACATACCTGTTTGTATTCAGAATGTCTTTAAATTAGGAGAAGTAAACTATAAGGTGAAAAGTGTAACCATGAAAAATTTTGATGTGTTACAGTTTTGGGTGCTTTTTGTGGAAAATTGTGGAATGGACTTGATACGTTGAAGCTGTGTACTTCTCTGTTGGGGTTTAAGAAAAAATGTCAATGTTAAATAATTCATGTGAATAGTGCCTTTGATAAAATGTAAAACATGTAGGAATAATAATGTGAGTGTAGTGTAGTGTTATTTTTGTTTTGTTGTAATTTTATGTGACTCGTGGAACTGTATAGTGATAATAATTTTTGCAGTTTTTATTCAAATGCTGTTGCCGTGGCGACGCACTATTTGCCAAGGAAAATATGAACACATGAAATACATATTTTAATTTTGGATGCATTTTTCCACACTTTGTCCCACAGACCTTACACAACATCCGGCCAAAAAGAAATTGTTTCTTATAAACCTGCACATTTGTGAAAACATTCTGTTAAGAGTGGTGAATGGAGAATAAAGGTGTGCAAGACGGCTTTATAAAATGGAAAGTACTAATTACATTGCTGCTTGTATGACCTCTGCTTAAGTGCATGAAAGCCTCTTGCAAATGGTGGTGAAATTTTGAGGTCCACATGGACACTTTACCTCATGAAGGAATTTGAAAATGATATTTAGAGAGTGAAGGAACATTTGTTATGTAAGATTCAGACTTATTACGAATGTAATCAGGACGTCGAGTAAATGTATAAACAAGTGAAGAGGATAATTAATGAAATTGCCTTGTGAACTGCTTAATTACTGCCTGATGGCCTCATCAATTGTCTCCAAGTGCTGCATTTGCTCCCCAGTTTCCATTATGCCTTGACTAAAAGAGGTGGCAACTGAGCAAAGAAAGAGGACAACTGTGGGTATGTTATTTACTCATTTGCACATGGAGAAGGCAATTACTGTGACCGGCGAATATGTCCGCAGCAGTGCACCATAAACATCGTACACAGGAGGAGAACATTTACTCGGCATGGTCAAGGCAGTATATACGATAGATTGATCAAATTCATATTGGTTTATATTAAGGGTATCAGGCGATTCAAATTTTTAATCGTTATTAATCGCATGGCTTCAATAGTCACGATTAATCTCACATTTTAGATCTGTTCTACATGTAAAATAAAATATATATTTTTATACTCTTAAGATAAAAGTAGAAAAAATGTTTTGCTAAAAGAAATAGGGCTGCATCTTTTAGTCATTGATACAGCAATTTCATAATTTATAAAATTGAGTTAAAATTCAAGATATGTACTGTACTGTAAAGAAAAAAAGTGTGATATTGATTTGTGTCGAGGTCATTTTTCTCCCACTAGATAGCATAATTGCATTTGTAAGACATTGGTGACAGCTCAGTGCATTTTTCTTTTCATATTAAGAGGTGTCTAATCTTTAACATGAAGTAACTTGTGAAATTCTGCGCATTTTTAAAACAACTTGACTCCAGTCTCCACAAATACATGCATCATTATTAAATTGATGACTGCTAAATTCTGACGTGGACGTGTCTGCTGCGTTGTGACTGGAATTCCCCCAGTACAGGCTTTCCAAGTAAGGGGCGGTCATTAATCGCGCATTATAAAAAATTGTGGCATTAATAATAATAATAATGCATTGGATTTATATAGCGCTTTTCTAGACACTCAAAGACACTTTACATGGAATGGATACATTATTCATGCACTCAAGCATTCACACTGTGGTGGCAGTAAGCTATTTAAGTAGCCACAGCTGCCCTGGGGCAGGCAGACGGAAGACACATGACTTGGGGAGAGCGGGGATCGAACAGCTGACCTTCTGGTTACTGAATGACCGTCTCTACACCCTGAGCCTCGGCCGCTACAAAGTTACTTTTAACTCAGAATTAACATGCTATTTTTGACATAGTTAATATATACACTGTATATTCTTCTTTTATTTGTCCTGATTTCTTTATAAAACACAGGTAACTGCCATAATGGTAAAGTGTGTGTGTGTGTGTAAAGAGGCACAGTTGAATCAAACAAGTTGGGCACAGAGTTACAACTTTTCTGACATAGTCATCTTAACATCTTCATCTTATCTGTATAGTTTTTTTGTATATTTTTGTTTGTATTTTTTGTATTATATTATATTACAGCATAATTGTATAATTTTGTATAATCTGCATTTTTTTTATTTGATCAGTGCTACTGGAGGGGCCGCAAAGGACCACACACTTCCTAACCAGAAGTATAACAAAAATGATATTTTAAATATGGGCAAAATATGTGCATACGTGCAAAATATATGTTCTTAATATATTTCAATTTTCATAATGTATTTTTCAGTACAAAGGGCTTTCTTTCATGAAAATTATCATTCAAGGATGGCACAAAACTGCTGATCAGCAAACCAATTTATTTTGTGCATTTTTTGCTACAAAAATCATCTCATTCAAAATGTTAAATTATTGAGGCACTGTGTTTGTCCTGCATGTCACTCCAAATCCACAAAAAAATTATTAGGCCTACTCACATTGTAGTATAGGGGGGTTATAAGACCTAGTGTAAACACAACTAAGCCTCGTCTGCCATCGAGTGGTAAATGATGATTTTACATCTTAAAACTACAGTTGAGCCCTGCATACTTGTTGTTCGGTACCCGTGGATTAGCATATTCAGCATATTTTTTAGCATATTTATTTTCCTTTTAAAAAAATATTTGGGGTATGCATGAATTTGATAAAGTTTTTATTGGAACAGGGATGGATGGCCTGGAGGAGGGTTGTGGTCCGTTGTGTGCTGAGAGCTGGGTCTGGGCAGCAAGGCGTGTGCAGCGTTCGAGGAGTGCAGGCAAGATGTCAGGCTAGAAACAAGGACGGAAATGCAAGTCAGGATAGATAATCAAAGGCTAACATTAAATTCCAAGATGTGGCTGGATGTACGAACTCATCGAGGAGTTGTGACGATCTGACTGTGTGGTGGAGTCAGAGGCCATCTTAAGTAGAGTAGCTGATTATGATTGGGAGCACTTGCTGCTCGACTCCAATGCACCACACCTGGAAGGGCTCAAACACATGCGCGCGCACACACTCAGGGGCCCGGGTCCACAGACAGCCCCCTCCTATACAAACGCCACCGGGCACATGACCCAGGCGACCAGGATGGGCACGATGGAAGTCGTGGATCAGAGACCTGCACAGGACCTGGTGGGCAGGGAACCACTTGCGCTCTTCCGGTCCATAACCCTCCAGGTCGTCTAAGTCAGAGAATGTAGGAAACACCTCTTCTGTAAGGTATGTGGCTTATGACATCCCAGCTTGCTGCACATCCATCAAAAGGAAAATAAAGCAGATATGGAGAAAGACAAGAGCCCATCAGTTACCACAAAGGATACAGCTCGAAGGTGGTCTCACTGGGGCTGGTGAACAAGATTGCAAACTTGCAATAGTACCTGTGAAACTTAAATCAGTCAAAGGTCAGAAAGTGGTGGAAACCTACGCATTGTTAGACCCAGGGAGTTCTGCGTCCTTCTCCACAATCGGTGTGATGGAAAAATTGGATCTCGCTGGGAGAAACACAAAGATTTTCTATGGCACTATGGGCCAAGAGAAAGTCGTTGACAGTGTTGCTGTATATGACTTTCAAGTTTCTGGATTGGACAGTGATGTGTACTGCAAAATGTCAAAGTTATTCATGCAACAAAAAATGCCTGTTAATCGAAGCAACATTCCACAACCAAAGGTCCTGGAAAAATTGCCTCATTTGAAACATATTAGTCTACCAGAAATAGATGCAGATGTGGAGATCCAGATTGGAATAAATGTACCCAAAGCTTTGGAGCCCCTAGAAGTTGTTCAGAGTGAGAATGAAGGGCCATATGCCATAAAGACAAGACTTGGGTGGACTATAAATGGACCACTGGGCAATTGCAGTACTGTATATGAATACAGTGTTTTAGTGAACAGAATTTCTGCTATTGCACTCGATGAAATGTGGAATCAGCAGTTAGACTTTTCTGAAAGCAGTCGGGATGAACAACCAGAACTATCAAAAGAAGACCACATGTTCTTGAAAATGCCTGAAAGATCTGTAAAATTGCGTGATGGCCATTATAGTCTTGCATTACCTCTGAGGGACAGAAATGTCAGTATGCCAAACAACCGCAAGATAGCAGAACAGCACACAATCAGCCTGAAGAGGAGGTTCAATAGGGATGCAATTTTCCATAAAGACTACACAACATTTATGAATGACCTACTGGCAAATGGATATGCTGAGAGAGTCCCAGACTCAGACCTGGAACGTAGTGATGGCAAGGTTTGGTTTATCCCTCATCATGGGGTATATCAACATCGAAAAAGAAAGATCCGTGGTGTTTTGGATTGTGGTGCGTCATTTAAAGACTCGTCATTCAATGCGAATCTTCTGCAAAGGCCTTACCTCACAAGCATGTTGGTTGGCGTCTTGACCCGGTTCAGGAAGGAACCCTTTGTTCTGATGGCCGACATTGAGGCTATGTTCCACCATGTCCGTGTGCCTGAAGAGGATGCAGACTTGTTATGCTTCCTGTGGTAGCCAGATGGAGACAGCAGCAAGGACGTAGTGGAATATAGAATGGTTGTCCATTTGTTTGGAGCTACATCCTCTCCAAGTTGTGCTAATTTTGCTATGCGCAAATGCGCCCAAGATAACAAGGATTTTTTTTTAGCCAACAGGTGTTAGAAACCATTCTGCACAGCTTTTTTTGTTGATGACCTCCTCACATCTGTACCCACAGAACATGCAGTTGTGTCGCTATGTGAAGACTTAAGAACCATCTGTGCTAGGAGAGGGTTGCATTTAACTAAATGGATCAGCAATAGTCGTTTTGTGCTGGCAGCAATACCAGAAGAAGAAAAGGCAAAATAAGTTAAGGACTTGGACCTTGACCAGGACATCCTACCAGTGGAGAGAGCTTTAGGAGTGTGATGGTGTTTACAGAGTGATACCTTTAAAATCAATGTAACCCTTCGGAACAGACCCGTTACCAAGAGAGGGATATTGTCAACCGTCAGCTCTTTCTACGATCCATTGGGAGTGCTGACGCCAGTCATCTTCATAGCCAAAATAATCATTCAAGACTTGTGTCGAAAAGGTGTAGGCTGGGATGATACACTACCGTTATCTACAATTCAAGACTGGATGGAATGGGTGAAAGAGCAGCAATTGTTAGAAGGCTTCTATCAGACGATGCCTAAAGCAACCCACTTTTGATGGAGAAACTAGTGCTCAGCTGCATCATTTTCGCAGATGCAAGTGAGCAGGGCTATGGCTAGGGTGGCACCTCAGAAGCCCATGACAATACCACGAATGGAGCTGACAGCAAAAGCGTATTGCTGTTGGAGGGTCGCCAGGGCTTGAGAGAATTCACGTACCTGTCCCATCAACAAGGTTAGGGCGTTGTCATGTTGATCCAAAAGCAAACCTTGTCCGGCCAGGGTCTGACGAACGGGGTCGTTCTCTGCTGGGTCCATAGCTGGCAAGATTGTGCTGTCACGGTTCCGGTTGCGGGGGGACCCAAATGCAGAAACGAGGATGAATGAGTTTGATAAAGTTTTTATTGGAACAGGGATGGATGGCCTGGAGGAGGGTTGTGGTCCATTGTGTGCTGAGAGCTGGGTCTGGACGGCAAGGCGTGTGCAGCGTTCGAGGAGTGCGGGCAAGATGTCAGGCTGAAAACAAGGACGAAAATGCAAGTCATGATAAATAATCAAAGGCTAACGTTAATTTCCAAGGAGTGGCTGGATGTACAAACTCATCGAGTAGTTGTGACAATCTGGCGGTGTGGTTGAGTCAGAGGCCATCTAAAGTAGAGTAGCTGATTGTCATTGGGAACACCTACTGCACTCCAATGCACCACACCTGGAAGAGCTCAAACACATGCACGCACACACACTCAGGGGGTCGGGTCCGCAGACCTGGCAGCAGCACAGGTTGTAGCAATAAACATAACTACATGCATTAAAGTAAAGAATTTCATAAATGTGTGTATGACATTCAGAATATTTTTTTGGTCAAAATATTGGGGTATTTTTTTAAGTTTTAATTATGCAATTAATTAACTGATTAGAAAAAGAGGAGGATGCGAGCGTGCAGTGAATCAAAACATTAAATGTAGAAAAAATTAACACATAACAGGTGTTCCTCAAATTTGGCGGGCAAAAATGTTAGTAAAAAAAGCCTTTTTAATTACGTGATTAAACTTTATTAATCCAAATTATAAAATGTGATTAATCCGATTTTTAAAAAATTTATCGTTTGACAGCTCTAGTGTGTGTGTGGGGGGGGGGGGGGGCGTGTGTGTGTGTGTGTACCCTACCTCTTACTGCTGTCAGCTAGGATAGGACCAACACACCCGCGACCCAAGTGAGGATAAGTAGTATAGAAGATGGATTGATGGATAGATTTCAGCCTTGGTTATTGTTTTTGCGTATCTGCTCAGTGGAAAGCATGAGTCAAAGGATACTTAATGTCCTGCAGACAAAGTGGCAAAGGAAGGTTAGTTGTGTCAACGATCTTGAAGATTATACCTTCTGTGTACCACACAAAGCCAGTATTAAAAGCAAAGCTTTACCCCAACGGCATATGCAAACGCACACCCTACCTCACTCACAACTAGTGAACAATCCACACAAATCACATGCAGCCTTTAAAGGGTGTGTTTACACTGACCTGTTGTGTGACCTGGCTTTCCTAAATGGCGTGACAGAAATGTGAAATCACACACGTTTCAAATCAACTGCTGGAGTGCTCTTATTCACACAATAGACACTGTGGTGAAACACAGCTGTGCTATTTCTCTTTCACTTGCTGAATTAAATACTACACTAGACAGTTTTTTTTTAAATCTAATAAGTATGTGACACTGTTTTACCAAAACTATTGGGATCGTTGTGGATCTCAGCATAAACAGCTCCTGAAACTCTGTCACTACTGAAATCTGTGATGTTGCTTTTCTTAACATTAATAAAAATAAAAATAAAGGCTCATTAACTCTTTGACTGCCATAAACGTTATAAAACGTTTAGCATAAACCTAGGGAAGGGCGCCGAGGACGTTAAAAGACGTCCCCTATGTTTTTTTTTTTTTTTTTTCAAAAACGGGTGCAGGAAAGCCTTGGGCAGCTGTGCTGAAAGTATCAGGCTGATCTGATTAGTCAAAGACTCGTTTTGGCCCCTAGAGGGCAGCGATGACTCTCTTTGCACAAGGTTGGATGGGCCGCCCACCGTGGGCGTCAGTAGAAGACGTGAGGCGGAGCTAGAGTGTTGAGGAGACAATGGCTGATCCAAGCCACAATGGCTTGACCAAGCAACCGGTTACAAGCAGCTCAGCTTGAGCATTTTTTTCAAAGACGGAAAGCATCAATCAATACTAAAAAGCGCATTGATGTCAACGATGATGATGACAACGAGCTCTACGCCAAAGTTGGAAGCTTTGGCGTGACTGTTATGAACACGTAGTAAGCCTCACGGCTAAGCGCGGCTAGCGCGGCTAGCGCTGCTAAGGCCGGAAAACGCGCACAATAGCCGGCCGGGTACTTCTACACAATCGGACATTCGATCGGGCGATGGAGAGTTGGCATCGACCAATGCAGATTGATGATGATGATGAAGATGACTCCGAGCTCTACGCCAACGTGACTGTTATGAACACGTAGTAAGCCCCACCGGCAAAGCGCGGCTAGCGCGGCTAGCGCGGCTAGCGCTGCTAGCGCTGCTAAGGCCGGAAAACGCGGAGCTGCACAAGCGGACATTCGATCGGACAATGAAGAGTACCCCGAGTCCAATGCATATTCATCGGAGGAGCGGGTACAGTCTGATCACGGAGAAGACACTGTTTCTGGACTACGATGCCACCATGAATGGAGTGGATAAAATGGATCAGAACATCTCCTACCAACCCGGTATAGCAACTGAAGGACACGGGGAAGCGAGACGTAACACCACCGTAACGTAACCGTAGCATGATCCTGATATTAGACTTGATGACACACTGCAGTATATACTTGCTATTCCCCGGAAAAAAACGGCCGGCAAGAAAGTGGCGCACGCGAAGAGGCAATCTTGTGCAAATGCTGTTGCGTCTCCTTGCACGCAGGAGAGTGTTACAAAAAGAAAAACTGTCGTTGAAACATCCACATATTTGTAAATAGCACCACAGTTGCACACATTTGTAAATAGTTTGCCAAATTGTTGTCAAATTGTTACACTGTTGAATGTAAATAAACGTATTTTGCTATCAAAAAACACTTTTTCATTCTTGGTGGTAGTGTTTTATAGAAGTAAAGCACTATTTAGGTGTTTGTGGCATCATTCATGGACAAAAAGAAGTGTCAAATTCACTAGAATGCATGAAATAATATCGTTTCACTAAAAGCTTGATTTCTCCGTATTTTGGTCCAACACAGGCGAAATTGGGTCAAACTAACCATTTTCTATTGTTGATTACTAAAGATGATTTCTGATGAAAGATGAAAGTCCAATCTTTCATTTGGTAGTACGTGTGTTTCCATAGTCCAAACAGAACATTTTCTGTGGACCTTGAAAATCAGTCAAAATGCTTAAATCGGCTGGCACTGGCGGCATCCCTTTTCTGAAAACGTCTGGCAGTCAAAGAGTTAAAGACCATTTGTTGTAAGGATAGACCTGAATATGAATATGAATCCGAAGGCCGATAAAGCTGGTATCTCACTGAGCAGTGAATGCTTGCGAACGTTGCAAATTTAGGGTTTTTATCAGAAATTGTAAGATGTTTACAGTTTTTACTTGTCGCAAGGACATTTCAAACATATAAAGACAATTTTTCACTCCCTGTGAAGATCTTTTAAAACCTTTTACAATCCCTGTCAAAAAAAACAAATTAGCTACATTCACATGCATTTGTTGCTCAGTGAGATACAGGAAATTTTTCATTCATAGCTTTATTTAAATTTCTACTTTATAAAAATAAATGATCCTCACACTGGGAACTCCTTACACTTTTTATTAAAAAATAAATAAAAAGATAAATTATGTTGAAATTTTGGAAAAATATTTAGAATAGAAAACTTTAGGGAACTATTTACTTTCTAGGTTTTAATTGAAAGCTCCTTGAAAATGTTGTTATAATATTCAAACAAAGCTTTTCTTTATATTCTTTATATATTTCAAAGGAAAAGAAAACGTTTTTTTTTTTTGTTTTGTTTTTACTTTGCTCCCGACTGTTTTACAGGATTTTTGACTGATTTTGCAAGGCCCACAGAATATTGTGTTCTATTGCTATAAAAACACGGACCTTACCAAAAGAAAGATTTGAGTATCTTCTTTCATCAAGAAAAAAAAGTATATTTCTATGTGTTTCCATTTTGCAACAATTAGCATTAGAATATAGTATTATATTATTCACAAACCTGTTGAAAACACTGGAGAAAAAAGCTTGTTGCAACATGGCCCTGGTTGATTTCTTATACTCTGCTGCCACCTGCTGGCTGTTTATGTAATAACTACCATTGCTTTAAGCGACCTCCTCAGGTCAGAGGCTGCATCACAGCCCAAAAAAAATAAAAAAAATCCTTGGATGTTTGCATCCTTGAATTTTGAGAAAAGAAAGTCTTTGAATTCTTGAAATATCATCTTTAAATATAACTTGGAAGTTCGATGACAAAATAAAAACAGAGGAAACTAAAAGAATAGCAACTAAAAAAAAACAATACGAACAAATACTGTGCGTTATGGCCTCTTAGGGGCAGTGTAATCCACCAGGCATCCATCGTGTACACACATAAAGTGAGCACAGAAACAAGTTACTGGACTCGTTTTTTCACACAATGGGAAGAATTTGTGCCTTTGTGTGGCGTTATCTTACCTGTGGGTATGTGTTCCCAGAGCATTTGTGTGTGAATATTTGTTATTTGAAGAAAAAACACTCCAGAAGTCGATGCTAACTTCCTGTTAGCATTTAAATGGGATCCTCCCTTCGCTTTTAGCATTAGCACCAGGCTAGCAATGTTTTAAAAATTAAGCATGTTTTGTATTTAAACATGCAGTGGATGTAATTCTTATCGTCATGTGTTTAGTTTTACAGTTAACTCCAACTGGGTTGTCATTAAACAGCTTAAAGGACGCCTAGGGACATCAGAATAACCAGAATGCATACGCTACACACTGACTAGTTGCTAATGCTACGCGAACAAAATGGTGCATTCAGGGTACTTTCACAGCGTCGGAAACTTTGGTTTTCTTCGATGATAATAATCAGCCATTTGGCCCAATTGGCCGATTGTTTTGACTAATGATTGAAGGGCAATAATCGGCTGATTATAATCGGCAGCCGATTAATCGGCCGAGCCCTAACATGCATGCTTCCTTGTCAAAAACTTTACATTGTTTATAAAAAGAATATATATATATATATATTAAATAATATTCAATTGAAAACATACTACATAGGTCATAGCAAGTGGTTTGAATGGCAAGAAAGCACTGTGAACAAGATGGCTTATCCATGTCAGCGTGAACATTGCTTTATTTCTACTCTCTTAATTTGAGAAGTGAGCCTCCAAGAGACAGGAAGTGTCAGGCTCCACGGGGGCTGTGATGCTTCAATGGGAGCATTTGCTTTTGGAGCTGGAGACCCTCGCTACCGCATGGATCCCTGCTGTAGCAAGTGAACATATAAGCCCTTCTTTTCTCACTTGTCTTCCCTGCGGATTAAATGGCTTTCGCTTGCCTCTTTTTCTTTCGCTTTCTGCCAACAGGAGTGACGTTTCACTTTTTCTTCCCATGGCCTCGGCAGACAAGGCAGCAGTTTTCTCTTTTTCTTCTTGCTCACTTCCAAGGAGCAAATGACCAGCAAGAACTCAATTAGCAATGTGCCACCCAGTCGGGAGTCTGAGACACGACTTGTTCATCCGGTATCAGAGATCACGCCACCGTAAGCGAAGTAACAGTAAGCGGGAGAAAAGAGTAAATGAAGTGGTGAGTGAGGGCGGGGGTGCAGCATCTGCCCCCATACAGATTTGCTTAATTGGGTTTGACTCCCACAATTACAGGGTAATAATGGTCTTTTCAGCCCAGCCACGTTGCAGTGAAAGGCAGTTGCTCCACACACACCCATATGCTGTTAGCAAAGAGAGTGAAGAGAGAGGGAGCAATAAGGAGAATTGGCAATGGACTTTTCGTTAAGCAGTGCTTATTGAGTCTTTGATAGGACTCCGGGAGGCCAGGGCAGCAACAATGACAGAATTAATGGGCAAGGCACGATGAGAATGTCAGCTCAGCATGGGGCTCCTGTGGCCTTTGAGCTGCCTTCTGACGTTTCTGTGATTGTGCTCTCCACAACACTGTGAAAAAAGGCTTGACCTCTTGGTGGATCTGATCTTGGATGCATTTTTACAAGTGCTGCTCATACAGCAATATTCGACAGTTGTTGAATGTGTGAAAAGCACGCTTGAGGTCAAGACCAAGTTGACCTCATTTTGTTAATGTATACACAGTTGGGGCACATTATCTGAAAATTAATCAATTCATCGATAAGTAATCAAATTAATCGACAACTACTTTAACTCATTTGCTGCCAAAAACATATAAATACGTTCTATTTTAAATATTACCATGCTCCCAAAGACGTTTTTATGTGTTTATTATGCTACTATGCATACAGAAGGCTTTGATGCAGCCTCAGAACTAAAGAGAATGCTTGAAGCAATGGTAGTTATTACAAAAACGGCCAGCAGGTGGCAGCAGAGTATAAGAGATCAAGCAGAGCCATGTTGCAAAAAGCTCTTTCCCCCAGTGTTTTAAACAGATTTGTGAATAATGATTCAACTTAGCTATATTCTAATGCTAATTGCTACAAAATGGAAACAGATACATATATACTTTTTTGGGTGATGAAAGAAGAGACTCTAATCTTTCTTTTGGTAGGTTCCATGTTTTTATAGTGAGAGAACACAATATTCTGTAAGCCTTGCGAAATCAGTTAGAATCCAGTAAAACAGCCGGGAGTGAAGGGGGTTGCTTCAGGGAAAATGGCTAGGAGTGAATGAGTTAATAATCAAGTAAACGTTTGGAGCTATTTTTTAATTAAAAATTGTCCAAATCCTCTGATTTCAGCATATAAACAGTAGTTATTCACTGATTTATTTAGTCCTTCATGAGAGTAGACTGATTATCATCTGTGTTTAATCAAAATAAGACATTTGCAATCATCTGTTTTTACTTTGGATATTAACATAAATTTCCCTTTATTTTTTAAATCACTATACAAATACAAAGTATGAAATGACAACCAATGACTCATTAATAAAGAGTAATCAGGGGGGAAAAATGTACTGTGTGTGTATATATATATATATATATATATATATATATATATATATATATATATATATATATATATATATATTTGTATGGTCTTTCTGTCTTAAGTATGTTTAATATGCATGGTTTTGAAATGCAGGTGTGAGCTTGAGCAGTGAGAACCCTCAATTTAAATCTGAAGCATAAGGACTGAGACAGACATGATAACCACTTGTGCACCATGCTGCAGAGTTGGTTGGTTGATTGGATGGATGGATGGATGGATGGATGGGTGGATGAGTAGGATATGTGAGATTAACTGCTAAAAACAGTTTTTTATTCCTAGTGACAAGTTTATAAAATGTTATTGGTAATATAGCGTTTAAATGTTATATAAGATATACACTGACTACTTTTCATTGTGTCAAAGTGTTATTTCTTCAAGATTGTCCCATACAAAGATTTATGCAGAAATGTGAGGGGTGTTCTCACTTTTGTGAGATACTATATATAGGCCTACAGTAGAACTGTAAAATCTTAATATTATCCATTTGAATTTCCCAAATTACACATCGCCTTGTTAAATACTATACTTCTATAATGTGCAGTGTCAGTCAAATACAGTATTACTCAAGGACGCATCTGTCGAGGAAGGACGCTTCTGCACTCGCTCGTGACTTCTAACAATTTGTTGACATTGGGATTTTTAACTACATTGTTGCATGTGATAGTTACAGGTATCCAGATTAAACCGCGCCCACTGGCGAGAGCTGCGGCTGGCACAAATGCAGTTGATTCTGACCAAGCTTCAGCAAATGACACTGTGGAACAGCAAGTAACAACTCGACTCAGAGATTTGGGATTAATTGAGGATCCAGCGCACATTCAGATGTGCTTTTCGCTTCCAACCGGGGGACACCACCACCGGCAGTTCTGATTAGGTTTGTTGACAGGAAGAGAGATTACTACAAGTTTAAAGGTAAACATGTCTACGTCAATGAAAATCTCACAAAATGAAATGCTGACATTGCCAGAAGGGCGCGACAATTGAGAATGAACTTATCGAGAGCACATGGACAAAAGCCTGTCAGATCTTCATTCAAACAAAAGCTGAGACGAAAATATGGATCCTGAAATGAGTGGTAGAATTGGCGGAGTTTCAGAGACAATAACTGCAATCAGTAACTCACATCATTAAATGTTGGATTATGTTTTACCCAAATAACATTATTGTAACATATTATTAATTAACCCAAAAGTAGAGCTGTTATGATTTGAATAATGTAAATGTAGCACATGATTACTTGCTGACAATGCCAATGTTAACTCTTGTTTATATACCTGCATTGATAACATGTATTGCTGTTCCTGTAAGAATGTATTTGTCTGGCTCTATCTCTGTTTGGACATTTGATGTAACATTCAAGGCTGTCGTGATAAGGTTGTATTGTGGCTGCAATATATCTGCTGTAAATATTTACAATGGGTTGGTAAACATGGTTCTGGGATGGAGCAGGCGAGGCCTACTCAGCTGGTGGGTGGCCTTGGTGGGCGTTAAGGAGTGTCAAGATCTAAGCAACATCTGGATGCTGGCAACAGTGGTGGGCCGGTGAACATTGCATCACTATTTTACACACAATCTAATGTCTGACCTGGATGCTACTATTTCAAACATAACTTAAAGTCACAGTTTTCTTAAATAAGAATAAAATAAATACAAAAACAGGGCAACATAAATCAAACATAAATGTATTAAATATGACACATTATCAACTACTGGAACGCAAACACACATATGGGAAGGTTTATTATCCTTATAATTTCATTAATTAAATACATTGCACTACACAATGCATTCTGGGAACCGATAAGGAAAGTTTTTTTTATGTTTATAGTTGTTTATAGTTGTACCACTGATTGTCACACCCATTACCGCACATTGGAATTCATTGGGGTGAAGAAAAAAATAATTATTTGCCACTTTATAAAAAAATCTGAAACTTAAGAGTTTGAGTTTTTTTGCCACTTTAAAAACTCGCAAATTTGCCACTTAATAAAGTTGTAAATTTACAAGGTTTTTTTCTCGCAAATTTGGACTTCATAAAGTCGTAAATTTGCCACTTTATAAAGTCGTAAATTAATGAGTTAAGAAACTGGAAAATCTGCGAGAAAAGAAACTCAGAAACTCGTAAGTATCGGAGGTTTTTTTTTTCCACTTTAGAAACTCGCAAATTTGCCACTTAATAAAGTTGTAAATTTACTAGGTTTTTTTTCTTGCAAATTTGGACTTTATAAAGTGGCAAATTTGCATGCCTTTTTTTGCCACTTTATAAGGTCGCAAATTTGCGACTATAAAGTCACAAATTTGCCACTTTTTAAAGTTGGCAAATTTGAAACAAAAAAACAACTCACAAATTTGCGACTTTATGAAGTGAGAAAAAAACTCAGAAACTCGCGAGTTTATGACTTTTTTTCTCTGAATATTGTCCCCACCCTCTAGAAAAAAATATATATATATATTTATACGTTGCCCTAATGTGATGTCGTAAATTAGTGACTGGTACTAAATGACCTTTTCTTATAAACAAATCACATGGCATCAATGAGCAACCTCTAGCTCGTTTATGAATAGAGTGTTTGACATCGATTGTAACAAGAAAAAAAAAGGGACATTTCACTATTTCCCAGCTGTGCCATTTATAAAGCACAAGGCCAGCACAATGTTTAATGGGGCTTCTAAAAATGATTGGCATTAGTGAAGCAAATGCTTGGAAACCTTTATGTTGGCAACATACTCTGCCTAAATGGTTAAATCAACTCTTGTGATGGTGTTTTCAAGCCTTCAAATGGCAAAATTTGTGCAGCAAGTGCTTTCAGGCTTTCCTGGGTAAATGAATGGCAATTGTCATCCAGCTAGTGGATGGAGCCGCCTCTCCTCATCCACCCATGAGACAGTTGCCGGGAGAAAAACCTCTCCACTTAACTACTTAAATGAATATATCAAGAAACTAATTTACTATTTTAATTGCACGATTTAGGGAGACTCTACTTCACTCACTCCCCTTCAATCTCGGTTGATTTCCAGTGTGAGCACACATTAGATTGATCTATGAAAGACTGCAGAAATCACAACACTTAAGTCTGTTTATTTTCTCTCCCTAATGAAATAATTGAAATTCCTGTCAGTGTCTGCACTTAAGGATGAGAGATTGCCAGCTTGCTCTGTGGCTGAATGAATTTTGAAAGGCGTGTTTTCACCTTTTTATTGTTTGGAGCTTGTGCTTTTCTTTGTGTGCTACGATTTCTTTTTGTTCATAAAGCAACAGCGTCATTCCATTTGCAGAGCACAGAAATGGATAGTGCATCATATTTTTTTTTTTTGATTTACCTATCCCATTAAGTGATTGCTTGCAGAAATGGCAGGGGACTTTTCTTTTGATACGTTTTCAGAAACAGCGCTGGCAGACATTAAGGACACATTATTGGGTCCCATTTTCTCTCAGCTCCAAGGATATCCATTAGTGTGGCACATAGCCCTAAATTTTTCCATTTTCTCTCTCACCAAACTTGACTTTACACATCATTCCAGCTTGTGTTTTGTCATTTTCCCCCAGAAATTATATCAGCAAAAAGCCATTTTGTAGTGTGTGGCTTTTCTTCCTTGTGCTGTTTGCTGTGACTTGATTCTGAAGTGTCAAAATGGGCCCATCGTTATAGATAATCATGATTGACACCAGAGGTGCTTTAAAGTATTTTCCAGTTCCTCACTGTAAACTTTTCTTTTGTGTGTTTTGTGCATTTGTGTTACACTGGCAAAACTACAGACGTGTGCTACTGCCAATGTGTCTGGCTAGTACTTTCAATGTATTTGTAAATCTGTTTTTAAATATATTTGAACATACTCGCAAATATGTTCGCACATACTCGCAAATACTTGGATGATTGATAATAATAATAATAATAATAATAATAATAATAATAATAATAATAATAATAATAATAATAATAATAATAATAATAAAAACAATAACAATAATGCATCAGATTTATATAGCGCTTTTTTTGGACACTCAAAGACGCTTCTCAATGGATTAGTACTGTCAAAATTTAAAGCATTAACTCATTGATTAATCACAAGAAATTCTCGCATTAATTTAGCTCCCGGCTGTTTTACTGGATTTTGACTGATTTTGCAAGGCCCACAGAATATTGTGTTCCATTGCTATAAAAACATGGAACCTAGCAAAATAAAGATTAGAGTCTCTTCTTTCATCAGGAAAAAAAAGTATATTTCTATGTGTTTCAGTTTTGCAGCAATTAGCATTAGAATATAGCTAAATTTCATCATTATTCACAAACCTGTTGAAAACACTGGCAACATGTTGCAACATGGCCCTGGTTGATCTCTTATACTCTGCTGCCACCTGCTGGCCGCTTTTTGTAATAACTACCATTGCTTCAACCGTTCTGTGCAGTTGAGAAGCTGCATCAAGTATGCTCTAAAATAAAATAAAAAATTTAAAAACATTTTAAAAATCTATTGATAAAATGCAAAACATTTAAGAACTATGATGTGAGTGTAGTAGTTATTTATTTTGTTTTGTAATGTTGGAATTTTATGTGAAACAATGGTACTGTATAGGATAGCCAATAATAAGACGAGAGCTTCTGCCGATACCTTTTTCGGTTAATTGATTTGTTCGAAAGGATGTTTGTGTATTATTTTCTGTGTTGTGTGTTTATTCATATATTATTAATATAGCCTTGAAATAATATTTTAATACCTTATTATGGCCACAAAATATTATATTTTAGTTAGTGCTGTCAAAGTTAAAAAAGCGTTAACTGATTAATTAATCACAAATTGCGCATTAATCATGAATTAACGCAGATTAATCACATTATTAGGTTTGACCTTAGATTATCCTTTAGCGGGACAGTGGATGGCTACGTTTAAGGTAGCACAGGTTGTGTTTGAGCAATAAACACAATTACATGCATTAAAGTAAAGCATTTAATAAATGTTTGCGTATCACATTTAGAATATTTGTTCATGTCAAAATATTGATGAGCATGTGCAGTAGATAAAAAAATGTTGAAGACGTCCTTATAACATTAAATGTCAAAATAATTAACACATAACCTGGTGTTCTTAAAATTTGGCGGGAAAAAATGTTGATTAAATAAAGGCTTTTTTGTTAAGCGATTAATAGTGATTAATCAAAATTCTAAAATGTGATTATTCAGATTTGACAGCTCTAATTTTAGTTAACGGTGATATTGTCAACTCCATCAGTCCTAAAATCTGAAAAAGCTGACAAAATGAAATGTAATTTTCTGCCAAAACAAGTATTGTGCACTTCAGCTAGGTGGATTTTACTCCATTGCTGGCTGTGCCAATGACTTCACTAAAAATCCAAAATTAAATTCAGTGCTGCTTTAAGAAATAAATCAAATCAAATAAAGGAGAGACTTTGTTGACATGTTCCAGCTCTGACCGTAGCAATATCAATATTGTTTATGTAAAACTTGCATGAAAATTACTGGTAGTGCTGCATTTAGCACAGTCAGGAAGAAGAAAGGGGGTTGTCAAGGGCTATATCTGACCATGCATTTGTCTAATTTGGTGCGGATTATGAAGAAATTGACACAAACTGAAGACACAACTTTGACAGGTAGATTTTTATGGAAAATATTGTTTGAAGCTCACTTTGTTTTATAAATTCATAACCATTGTTTTATATTTAAAATATACAATTATTACACACTTGTGAAGTTTGTTAAATTTTTTGAGTGTGTTTCAACATTGTGACCTTTTGCAGAAGACATGTTGAATAACACACTGTAGACCAGACAATCCAACAAATTCACACACAAAAAAAGTTACAAATGGATGATTCCTTCAACTTTAACCTTTTAAGCATGCTATTTTTTAAGAATCTATTATTTTTTAAATATAAATTAGACTTACGTAGGACATGTTTATATATACATATATACACTTGTGGATATAAGATCAGTATTTTTATGATGTATTTACATGTAATGTGTGTGTATCATACTGTATTTGTAGCACCTTTTTTTTTTTCAAAGTCCTTAATTAGCACCTTGTTCATTGATGAACACACAAATGAAGATTGGCTATAAACTGTCAAAAAAAAACGGAAGCATTGGCAGAATATGGATTTTCTTTTTTGGTCACAGAGGCATAATGTCCACTTTGGCTGTGGATATCAAATGCCCCCTGGCTGCAACCCTCAGGGTGGAAGAAAATAGGCTGTGGTCTATAAAAATGAAGTTATATGTAAGTACAGCACTCAAATCTGTGGGGGAAGAAAAAATGCTTTTTCTGGAGCATTTTGTCACTGTCAATTGGTCTATGCAACTTGCTGTAATGCAGGTAATGGAGCTACTCTTCTCCTTTCATCTTCAAGGTTTGTGCATGTGTGTGTCAAAGCAATGTGAACCTGGATATGGGAAAGAGGCACAATAGAGGAAATACACCCTGAGGTCTAGTCAGAAGACACGAACAGATATACACAGGTGTGAGCTGTTCCGTATAACATATGCTTGTTTCATGTGCACACGCCACACGTGCTACAAATTTGGGATGTAAATTCACTGCTTTGCTTGATTGAACTCTCCAATTATGTTTGTTTGTTTTATTAAGCAGCTACTTTACTCCCAATCAAACTGAAATTTTATTTCAGTTGCTGATGATGGTTACCAGGACTCTGAGAATAAGTATGTACATCTGTTGTTTAAGATGGCTAATAAGTCATTTGTTTTCACGCTACAGTTAGCAATTATATTACTTTAATTTACACCAAATTAACTGTCAGGAAAACTAACCTAAAACTTTCAAATAAAATCATATTCAAGCAAGTATTTTTTGAATGACTTACTAGTCACAAGTGCAGTTTAAGACGGCTCAAATGCCTTGCTTAGCCACCTCCAAAGCCGCTCATTTGAATTGAAACGATGCAATCATCCTTCCAACTTGCTGTGTCAATATTTGTGTTTTCAGCACCTTCCCTCACCACCAAATTTGGGGCTGATAATTGATAACAAAGATGGATAGGTACTGTAAATGGATGGGTTCTCATTCTAGCCTAAATCTTTAACTTGTCATGGAGCCGCAGTTCTGCAGAAAATTGTATAAATTGTAAAATAAATAAATACCTATATATATTAAAGGTGTCAGGTGATTCAAAAATGTAATTGTAATTGTAATTCATTGTATGACTTCAGTAGTTAACTCATGAATAATCTTATAATTTAATATCTATTCTAAATGTACAATAAAATGTACAATACGTTTTCATACTGTACTGTAAAAAAACGAGTGTGATATTTGTTTGTGTTGAGGTCATTTTTCTGCCACTAGATGGCATAATTGCATTTGTAAGACATTGGTGACAGCTCAGTGCATTTTTCTTTTCATATTAAGAGCTATCTAATCTTCAACATGAAGTAAATTGTGAAATAATGCACATTTGAATTTGTAAAATACAACTGGACCCCGGTCTCCACAAATATATGCGTTATTATTACATTTATTACTGTTAAATTTTGACGTGGACGTGTCTGCTGAGTTGCGATTGGAATTCCCCCAGTACAGGCTTTCCAAGTAAGAGGCGGTCATTAATCGTGCGTTAAAAAAATTAGTGGCATTAAAGGAACTATAAATTAACTCAAAAGTAGCAATTGGTACCATTTGGTACAAATATGTTCCAACCACAAACCTAAATTAAATCAAAATTAACGCACTAATTTCGACAGCCCTAGTATTTATGCTAATATAACTGCAGTACTGCCGTAGTACACATTCAAATAGCACTACATTGATGTATAAAAGATACAAATGAACTTTTAATTAATTTAATCTTCTGCTTATTGTGTGAGCTGGAACTTACGTAGGCTGAATTTGAGCAATAGTAGTATGCACTCTATATTCTGCATGTTTTTGGAATGAATATAATGCTATATGCTATCTGACTATCATGTAAACATTATAGTTACATGTTTTGTTGTGCTTTTATAAGGCTGGGAGGTGCTGGGAGAAGCAACAGTAGTTATTAGAGTTCTAAATTCCGATTTTCAATTGGACACACCATCACAGTGCGAACGAGTCTTTTACCACACACACAAATATATATATATATATATATATATAGAGAGAGAGAGATATAGATATATATATATATATATATATATATATATATATATATATATATATATATATATATATATAAAATACAATGGCTGAGTGGTTATCAAATCAAATATATTTTGAGCGACTGATTGCTAGTATGTTTGGACTCAAATGAATCTACAAAATAGTTTGAGTAGAATGAGGGCATGATTGCAGAATATTGGATTGCCGGCAAAGCAATGAGAATCAAAGCATCACAGAATACACTCGAGTGTGTGCGCACTGGTGCAAGCACACGCAGATGTGCATGCGTGCATGGACAATAAGGGTTCACGTAAGCCCCTCTTGAGGGACTAATAACCGAGTGGACTGTACACAAACTGGTGACCCTGCAGCTCAATCCAGCAGCAGTAATTAGTTGATTAGAAAGCAATTACTAACACACTCTTGCTTCCTGACGTGTGTATACTGAATCTCTTGTAGTAATGGAGTCCTTCTAAAAGATACAGTACCCCAAATAATGTATTTTCCCAGCCTAAAAAAAAAGGGTTGTAACTAGGGCTGGGGGGAAAGTGGACCAAGTGCAATGCGTCAAAGCTACTTTATTTTATTTTATTTTTTTTTACATATTTGCGGCACCTGGAAGTTGCCAGAAACAATGTTTCGTGTTTCCACACGGACACTTATTGCTGACGGACTCCGACCAACCATCACCAAAACACTAGTAAGATGCTTCCTAGGGTTTGTGGTCTCTTTAGACTGAAAAGGGAGAAAATTAGCACTGCTACATGTCTGATGTTTGTAACAAAACTAGGTGTCCGTAGCGGGCTGATACCAGGCCACATTTCATGGTATCGGTACTCGATGCTGGTATCGGCCCTCGCTCTTGTGGCCATTTTTCGGTCAGGAACTGTCAGAGGATCGAAAGTTTTGTTCCGTCTCGTTCATTTCCTGTGTCTCCATATGAGGTAACACTTGTTCATTTCATAACTTCCGACAGCGCCATTTCGGTGTGCGTTACTGAGAATAAGTAAGTACTCTTGTTTTGAGTAATAGCACCTATATCTGTGGTTCATATATGTTTGTAGCGCACGTAACTTTGCCGTGTTTAATAGCCTCGTTTAGGTTAGCCGTGCTCTTACTTGCCTTGCTAACGTCGTCTGAGCTGCGGCGCTAGACGCTTTTTCGTTTCCCTTTGGGTTTTATGTACACTAATTCCTATACAGAGCAGCCTTCCAAATTAAAAGCATGGGTTTCAAAACAAGATATAATTAAACATCATACACTAAACAGCTTGAGGAATTCTTAACATTGTAGCATTGCACTATTGTATTGAATTGAATTATTTGCACTTCACTCTATTTCTTAAAAATAAGTTATTTTTAAGTTAGTTATATTTTATTTGGGACTTTTTTTTCTGGTCACTGGATTTTTTTGTTTCATCTTATATATGGATTTTTATTTATTTTTTATTGTGTGCTCTATGCAAAATTGCTTTTATGAGTAAATTGAAAAAAATATAATTGCCATTATTTCATTCAATTTTAAAGAGATTTACTATAATTGGGATATATAGGGCTTTTTGAGAAATTATCTGTCAAACGTGGCCATATGCAAATTGCATACAGTAATTCCACAATCCTCGATGTGGCCAGTGACACACATGATTGGTTACAGTTCTTCACAACCTTGCTCCAAGCCATCATCTCTTTACATCTGCCGGCGAGGCATGCTGATGCTAGCGAGTAGCAAGCAAGCTGTTCTGTCGCGACCTAAGGAAGGGTGAAAACGTGAATATTGTGTGTTTCTGCTCCAAAACATAACTACATTGCCCCCAAGTTGCATAAAACAACTTTGAATTACCCCCCGGACCTGCTTGTGGGGGAAAACGAAGGATGACACGGCAGACGAACTATTTAGCCAGTTCAGGACGCGAACCCTTGTCAAATCTTGGTGTTTTTTCGACACGACGAGGAATATACTCACTTTTTTTTTAAGTGTGTAAAAGAACATTAATAGGACGCTCAGCCAGGATCGCAGAGGGATGACGAGCACAAAGGTAGAACATCACAGGTACGTGGTCGTGAACTGTTTTGGAACCCGTTTCATTTTATTTTCGTCGAGTATACGTATTTAGATCATTTTAAATGAAACAAGATATGCAGACAATTAATGGGGCATTCAAATTATTATAATTATCATTTGACAATTGTCTAGTTATCGATGAATCAAATAATCATTGCACCGCTACACCAAATCGAATCGTAATCTTACTGAATCGAACTGTACCGAGTCGTTCCATTTAAAAAATGAACCGTCCTTGTATCGGATCAAATCCCATGTTTTGAGATGCGTAGCTAACCGTCTTCATTGGAGAGATTTCCACCCCTAGTTCTAATGAATTTATTGGAGCCAAACACTTAATATAGCGGCCTTGCGTGCATCAGCAACAAGACAAGGCAGTATCTATAGAGCAAGACTCACTTCTCCAAGTAGCAGGCAGGCTTGTAAGCCATCCAGCATTTGCCATAAGGACTATTACTACGGTTTTACACCACCAAAGTGTGCAATAACCGAGCCAAATTGACCCAGTTGGCCACAATGCACTTAACAACAGACGCAAGGAAGTTTGCAAACGCGGACGCAGGCAGACCTTAGAAACAAACTCACTTTGCCATACCATGAGCTAGATTAGCATTAGCTAGTAGCATTATCAAGTACGAAGCTACAATAAGCGAGTACTCATCACGTTTATGGATTTAAAATGGAATAGAACCAAACAAAAACATTAGGGTGATGGCGTGGGATCCTGGAACATAAAGTAAGTTATTTGAAAAACCATTCCGTGCGGTTGGTATGCTGCATCAATGGCCAGTGTAGGTTTTGACAACTCAATATGTTTGAATGAGGCTTAGTAAACATAAAGCGCTATTTAAGTGTGCTCTATTTACCATTTAATATTTTGATCAAATTGGATTTTTCATATGTTGGACTAGGAAGTGATTTTTGGGAAAAGTACAATAAATGATTTAAATTTATTCAGGGATAATGCTAATCGCGATCCGTTTAGCGTAGGCTAATTTTGTTGGCGTTTGTGGCATATCTGTACAGAAGATAAAGAACAATAATCAATTAATCGATGGAATAATCGATAGGAGACTATTTATTTTTAAAAAGTCATTAGTAACAGTACTAGTTATAACTTATAGATTTATAGACACACATTAAAGATTTAACTGTTGAGCCAATTTGAATCTTATTAGCATTCTAGTAGATTCAGATTGTTGAGTTTTATTTTTAATTGGTTAATATTTTTTTTAATTGGTTAATATATATATATATAAGATAGTCAGCCTATTTTGTCCTAAATTTAAATCATACATAGCAGCAAACTATTTTTTTGTCTATAAATATTAGTGAGATTTTGGTCTATGATACGAAGTAAGGTAAGATCCACAGTAGCGTCTAAAACAGCACACTTGAGTAAGCCTAGTTGATGATCATTACTGCAACTGTTTCAGACTGTCAGGTTCAAAGTGTGCAGAGTGATTTCCGCCCATTAAACTGCCTTTGAAAAGAAATTTGATGGATCATACCGGCCTACAGTATGGGGCACTTGCTTAGCGGCTAGCTGCTAGCTACTATGAACGCTGGCTGTATAGAACAATGTCAGCAAGCGGAAATAATTTGAGGTTGTTTTTTAGCATCCTTAATTAGCGATTGAAAATGATTTCATGATCAATAAGAAAAGGGCTCCAATTATCGAGCCTTAAGTCAAGAAGACGAGTCATATCAAGTCAGTCGCCACATCAGGCCTTCTCACCACGTTGGCGGTGAGTTACCGTCGTACATAGAATGAAGAATTGTTGTTATGGCTGAATATAACCGAAATTGCACACCAACTGAGCGAACCTGAGGCAGAAGAAAAATCCTCAAGCATTTTTTTTTAATCAATGTACTCAAATTACTTGAGGACTCATTTAATCTCTAGTGGTATGTGAGGTGGAGTGGAGGTGTGGATAAATGACCTTACCCAGTGTAATTATTTCTCCAGGTCAGGATTCATGGGTGGAGAGTTGTTTGGCCTGGCATAGGGAACATCCTCTGTATCGTTTCCACAGCGACAGATACTGGAAACAGGATCAGCAGTCCAGTAATTACAAGCATCAGATTCTTTGTTGCTATTGTATGCTTGGGAAATGATCATACACAATGAGAACATTGGTTGATTTGGCCATTCTATTAAGGATTCATGTAGATGGCTAACTTACCATTGGGCAGTACGTGGCTGGCATCTGCCTCAAAGTGTAAAATATTCTGTGTTCTAATTTCAAGTCGCTTACCTTTCTTTGTGGAGTTTGAATGCTCTACCCATGCTTGCGTGGGTTTAATCCTCCCTGAGTTAACCCGTAAATTTTCTTCCAAAATTCAAAGAAACATCCATGTTGTTACACACCAAGCTGCAGTTTGCCCATCGGGCAGTTGTTGAGCATCGTCAGGCCATCATCAATGCCTGTATTGCTCCAAATAATTCAGGAATGAATTGTCAAATTATTGATACTCTCACTCAGAACTGGTACGAAAGGCTCCTGAAGCTTACCTTGTAAATATTAACTCATTTTCTCCCAGCCATTTTCACTGAAACAAGGCCTTTCGCTCCCGGTTGTTCTACTGGATTCTGACTGATTTTGCAAGGTCCACAGAATATTCTGTTCTATTGCTACAAAAACATGGAACCTACCAAAAGAAAGATTAGAGTCTCTTCTTTCATCAGGACAAAAATATATTTGTATCTGTTTCTGTTTTGCGGCAATTAGCAGTAGCCTATAACTAAGTTTCATCATTATTTACAAACCTGTTGAAAACACTGGCAAAAAGAGCTTGTTGTAACATGGCCTTGGGTGATCTCTTAAACTCTGCTGCCACCTGCTGGCCGTTTCTTTTGTAATAACTACTATTGCTTTAAGCCACCTCTTCATGTCGGAAGCTGTATCAAAATCTTCTGTATGCTCTAGCATAAAAAACATTTTAAAAACAACGTATAATACGTTTTGGGGAGTGCAGAACAAAGTATTAAAAAACATATTTATATGTTTGGGGGTTTGAATGAGCTAACAAGCACATAGCAGGCAAAATGTGCTACTTGAAAAAAAAAAAAGGAAAAAGAAAATCTGGAGGAGAAGCGGATCTACTGTGAGCCACTCCTAGATGACGGAACCTCTCACCCTATCTCTAAGGGAGACCCAGAAACTTTATTTATTTTGCTAAATGACACTGGGGCCAGAACTTTTGTCAGAGGGGCACCTTCAAACACAAATAACACAAAGAGTGTGGTTGTTATGCACTGGATCCATTTATTTTATTTTGGTGGGGTATAACAAACTTACCTTGCGTAATTTGTATAACATTTATAAAATTGTCAAATTTACTACGTGCTAAATTTGACTTTAATGCATCTGTACAAATTGTGTTATTATTTTTGAAAGAATTGGTCATACAATGCAGCCAGATTTGAGGAAGGTGTTTTTGCACCTTCACAAGTAACTGATCATCCAAGTCCAGCTCTACCAACCAACCAAGCCGGTTCAAGCCTCTGCCCCAGCTACTGGCCAAGGTAACAACCAATAACAGCTCAGCTTCAGAAAACAGCTGAGCTGTGATTGGTCGTTGCCTGAGCCTTAAGCAACTGTGATGTCATCTTCAGTCGACAGCAAGTGGCAAAATGGCCGCCCCTGAGATGGATAAAAATGGCTGTATTTTGCCGCATAACTCATATTGCACAAAAGTAATTATTAATCATATGTCATGTTTAGACTAGTGAACTCACATATTATTGTCAAGAAATGTTTAAGGTTGACTCTCCCTTTCATGACAGAGGTTGTAACGTAAATCAAATTGATTGTTGTTATAAATGTTTCAGTCAGATGGCATCCCAGTAGCTCCTAACGTATTGACAGCGGAGCTTGTTATGCCATCTGACTTGTCGAGCAGAAATGCTTAATGCAGCACGTTGCTGCGCATAAGGACCATTCAACCTGATGTTAACACCAAGCCTGACATGCTGCTATTATAATTCAGTTAGCCAGCAGCTCAAGTCTAACCATGATAATAGTTTCTTCTGCTGAGGAATCAAATCAGAGATTTATGTAGTGCTTTCCTATTTCTTTATCTTTTTTTAATACAGTGGTGGTTTAGTTGTGCTTTTTTCTCAGACTTCTCATTGCCATTCTTTGGTGACATTTAGAATAAGCATTGCAAAAACACAGAATTATCTCACATGATGAAGTCCTAGACTTTATTTAAAAAAATCAGAATTGTGGTTTTCTCCTTCCTTTGCATTGATTGCACTGTATAAATATAATATTCTGATTAAATTCACTTATTGCCTATTTTCCCCCCGCAATTACATTTCAAGGTTAAAGTTTCTAGTATTTATATATATCCTGTTTTGAGAATTTCTTTCACATATGGTGAAAAAAAAAGTACATAAATGCACTAATCGCTAGATGGTGCCCCTCCGTTAAACAAAGACGAAATGAACTTCAAACTGACTAAAGTCATAATAAATTTACTGAAAATGAACAAATCGACTGACACATTATGACGTAGTGCAGCACACACACACTAACCTAATAAACACTGAATGAAGAGTATCTTTTCAGGTGTATTATTCATCAAAAGCTTATGCTGCAGCAGGAACAAACTGTCAATGGGGAATGGATCAAACAGAACTCAACAAATGAGCAATTACGTGCAGCAATAAGCCATTCCAAATTCTACGTTTTTCGAAGAAAAAAAATTAAAATGTGAGTTTACCCCACTGAGATTGAATGCACAAACACGTGAAAATATTTAATAAACATGACTTGCAATGCATGTGCGCCGAAAAAAAATAGATGGAAATGTAACACTTCTGTACAGCAACTATACATTAACAAAAATAAAATTTCCAAAATTACACTGTCACCCAAACGTATAGCCTGCACGTAAAGAATTAACTGACGCACTGTCTTGCAACTCCAATTTCGACCTAATGAAATTGCCACAAAGCCGCTTAAGAGTGTCCAAAGAATGAATCCCAAAGGCGATTTGATCACCATCTGATCCATTTATTTTCCAATTTCCTCTCTAAAAGCAACTAGTTATCTCGGTGTGATGCTCAGATGCTACATAAGAGCTTACATTTGAGTAGCATGTTTTCTTCCCATTATTCTTATTTTGCTCTAAACGTCACATTACGGTTGTTCTTTTTTCATTTGAATGACATGCCTTTTTATTTTATAGGGCAGGTTATAGCCTATAGATATGAAATATTGTTTTTGAGCTGCAGGCATATCTGAAAGTGCATGACTCTCACTTTACACAATCAAACCTGCTGATTCCCTGTAATTAATTTGTTCTCCGTCCATCTGATCAAATGGAAATCCTGCCCTGCACATTCAGGATTCGAGTTTCCGCTCTAATTTCTTCCTAATTGCCTAACATAGCATTGCAGGCTGGTTCTGCCTACATTAAGGCACTTTCGCATTAACTGTCGTGATTGGAAATGTGATGACGGCACCATATCAACAAATTATAGCAAACAGCTTTGGTTCGTAAATGGGCACGGTGTACTCGCGTAGATTTTAATACCGACAATTACAGTCCATTCGGATGGAATTGCAAGAGAGATTACTCCCGCGACACCCGATTAAAAAACTGAAATGAAGAAAGACTGCAAATACTTTTTAGGCAACTTTAAAGTTTATCAACAACAACAACAAAAATCCACTGGTTTAGAAAAATACAACAGGTCCAAGAAAAATTTTATCCACATGCATGGGGGAGTGAAATCTAATAAATAAGTAAATACATTTAAGCAGCGTGTATAGCTACCCTCCTGGTCCTCACTTAATATTGTTGCTCCCAAAAAGAACAATATTTTGGATATAAAGTACTACCTTTTTATTTAATGTTGACGTTGTTTAAACAAATCATATGCGGATTCATGCAGAAATTAGAAACACCCCAGACCCATGCAGGAGGTAAATGGTTGCACATAAAAACAGCCGCGTTGCCTGGCAACCAAATAAGCCCTGTTTTAAGTATTTGTTTCCACCCGAATGACGATGTGTTCCACGCACTCTGCTTTTCTGGATGATCGCCGTTTCACCAAGTGCACAATTTCCACCAATCGGAGTTCAGACCGTCTCTCCCGCCCATCTGGACTCTAATTGGCTGATGGCGAAATCAATTTTCACACTCCTGTCTGAATAAGAACTTGATGACAATCTGCCCTTCCAGGACATGGTGACTGTCACTTAGGAGCAAAACTGAGAGGCGACTAGAAAGAGGCTGCAGGCGCCGATGCATGTTTAAAAGTCACAGCATACTTGCAAAAACTTTCATCATGAGCATGAATTACCCAACAGCAGGTCCCACGCAGAGGTCGACGTCGTTTTTTATAGAAGACATCTTATTGCACAAGCCTAAGCCGCTGAGAGAAGTTATTCCGTCGCCTTTCTGTAGCTCGGTGGCCTCACGGATGCCCATCCTGGAGTATGGATACCCACTGATGCCAACGCCAGTATTGGCCCCACATCCACACCATCCGCTCCACAAACCAGAACACCACCAGTACTTCTTTACATCTGGTAAGTACAGATCACGATATAGCTACATAGTATTATTTTTTTCTGGCGCCCCAGCTGCAGCATTTTTTTTATATATACAGTTTATATCTCATTAGATGTCCTTTTAAAATAAATGGTAATTCAATGAATGCTATACCATTATAGGACATTACAGAAATTGTAGTTCTTTTCACTTAAAAAAAAATTGTCAATTCACAAAGAAATTATGGTAAAATTACACATTTTTACTGTTAATTTCTCAGTAAATATAAATATTTTTTCCCCATTTGTTTTTAGGGTTTTAAAGTTGAATTTTACATTTTATTCCATGAAATAACAGACAAGTATTTGTGAAATTACATTTACAATTATATTTATATATGTATTTCTATGGTTTTGTTTGTTTGTTTTTACAGTTACAGTGATTTTGTTATTTTACATTTGACATGTAAAATCAGAGCTTATTTTTGTAAATTAAATGATATATATAGGAAAAACTGTCAAATGAAAAAAGTACAATTATATTATATTACAGTTGTTGTTTTTTTACAGTGAGTGGCCATATGGCAAAATAGCCCAAGCTGCAAGATTCGTATATTTACCTTCAATTTTGTCTAATAAAAGAGTCGGCTATATAATTTGGCGGTTGTAAAGTTTATTGCCCTCAGCATAATAGTATAGCCTATATTTTTAATTTGCCATTCATTCTTCAACAGCAAATGCATCCAATGGACTATAGCCTACTTTTGATGTTTTGCCCCTCTCAAAATTAAATCAATAAGCACAATATATACCCTTTCCCGTAAGGTAAATCGTAAAGGCAGATATTGATGGTAAATAATTGTTCTTAACTTTCCTCCCCCTGTTTAAATAGAGCGTTTATATTCAAATAAATTGATACATGTATTCATTTAGGCCATTTAAATAAATTAATAGACAGTCAACTGTAGACTCATTTTATATTATTACCCCCCTCCCCTTTTCCCCGTGCAGGCATGCAGATGCCGGCCTTGTTTCAGCACCACGTAGACTTACCGGGGAAGCACTGCAGACGCAGGAAGGCCCGGACGGTTTTCTCCGACTTGCAACTCTCCGGTCTGGAGAAGAGGTTTGAAATCCAGCGGTACTTGTCCACGCCGGAGAGAGTGGAGCTTGCCACTGCCCTCAGCCTTTCCGAAACGCAGGTACGCTCTTACAAGCTAAAAAAAAAAAAAGGCGCTTTAAGGTGGAAAGCGTTCTGTGGCGCTGTGACAAACCTGCAATTTAAATGTCATTTATTGTGTCGCTTCGTTGTCCAAGAACTTATTAACATAATTAATTAATAACACACCAGAGTTCCGATAGTGATAATTAGCTGTTTATTTAATATAGAAGTTTAACAAATTTGACATTCAGTATAACGGCCAAAAACTAACACTTACGGAAAATTCTCACGATTACGTGCAACGTTTAATGTTGGCGTCCGAATTTGAATTGAACTCTCCTCATGCAGGTGAAAACGTGGTTTCAGAACCGTCGGATGAAGCACAAGAAGCAGCTGAGGAAAGCCCAGGATGAGCACAAGCCAGCCGGGCAGCTGGAGAGAAGCGCAGAGAACTCGAACGAGAGCGAATTGACGGAGAAGAGCGGCAAGGAACTGAAACGTCCACTGGAGCGGGACACATATTTGCTGGAAGAAAACGACGACGATGTGGATATCGAGGATGACATTTGCTCGCCGGATCACCTCCTATAGTAGGCTGCGTGGCTGTTTTACATGCAGCACGTCGTTTGTAAATAGCGCTGACTTTATATTATTGTCATGGCAAATATTTAGCGGTGAAAAATGATGTGATGTTCATTCACGCGCCTGCTGAAATGTTTAATAATTTCTTTTCATCTCTGTAAATAAATTCAAAATATCATATATGATGGAATCTAATACAATATTACCGTTACAATATTATCTAATTCAAATCTATTGTTTACATTTATTATTTATTTTGTTTGTTTGGGTTTTTTCAGACCGGAGGCTTAATGGCGGCTTCTTCTTTTTTAACACACCGGCTCTTTTGTTTTGCATTTTGTCTTTGCTGGGCTTAAATAATCATGGCATTTAAAATACTGAGCATGACTTTTTTCATGTAAATTTATATTGTGTTCCACATTTTCCCCCTTTAAACTTAAGGCATTCCTTTCTTTGCGTACTGTTATACAAATAATTTAGTTGAAGGCTATGCTTATTTTATACCCTCATCTCTGATGTCGATCAGTTTGAACTGAACTAACCTCTATCTTGGGCCCCGTTTTGAAGTCTGTGTGTGTCGTGCTTTCAAACAAGTGGCAAATTATAATAGGCTATATTCAAAATACGAAACAACAAAAAAAAAAAGGATGTAATTGGCAAATGTCACGAAGAACGCAAGCCGCATGTCCATGTTATTTCGAATTGGGAATCTGTTACGGGTGTTTGACCGATGTGCTGTGATGAGCGAATAATTGTGCTTATCCTCGAACTTCTGGTGGGTCAAATAAAATTCTGACGACTATAATTCATTCGCTTTGGTTTGTTTTGTCAAATAAAATGGAATTTGGTTTTTAGAAAGAAAATTAGACAGTTTTTGCTTCTTCTTTTTTTTTTTGCTTTGACTTGACATAACATAAAATGCCATTCAAAACGTGCGCATTGTTTTAAAAAAATTCACCTTTTTTTAACTATAGCCTATCAATAAAGTATCTCTACACATCTAGGACCTTACGTTCTCCAAGTTATGAAATATTAAGTGCATTTATTGGGTGGTTAGTGTTTGTGATAATCAACACTCTCAGCGTCTTTCGTGACGCAGCAGGTTCTTCACGTTGACAGAAAAAGCTGATTAGTTACAAAATATTTCTTCTGCAATACTAAAATATAAATCACGTGATGGCGTAATGACTAATGATGAGTCCCATCCATGCCATCATTGAATAATTTCAGGATACTAATGAGCTACAGCTTCCCCCAATTGATATTTGCAAATAACATACACTTGTGTCTTTTGTATCGAATTTGTAGTCCTGCCTTTTGAAAAGCAACCCATGCCATGCCCTAATGTGTTTCAGATTATCAGACAGCGGGGGGAAATACAAGAATAGGCCGTGCAGAAGGTGATCAATTAAAAGATTAAGCGTTTTGCAACACATGGCTGCATCTGCATTTGGGCCTAATAGCAGAGCCATCAGCTCATTTTCTCCAAGCCTACCGCCTACTGAAGCGTCCTTGTCACATCAAAGCGTCCACGTCTGCATCATCTTCCCAATGGGCAGAAAGGGATGCTAATTTGAAGCCCTTCATATATAGCAGTGAAAGACTCCTTCAATTAACTGGCTTTCAATGCGGGGAAAACGAGTAGGTGGAACTGAAAAAGATGCAGGGACTACAGAGTCTGGATAGGCAACATTTCTCATTGAATTAAAAGGGCTCATGTGTCATTTGTTTCCTATCAGGCATCTGAGGATTTATCACTAAGAACAAACCGCTTCAAAGAGTACACGATGGGTTAAATAGAGACAGTAATCTAATTAAAATATTTCAGAGGTAAATAGAGCTTTGATAATAATGTGAGAGCACAATTAGTATAATGAGCTGCTCTAGAGTGTTTCCCATGAAGGGGGCGGTTCTTCGGGACGCTACTTTATGGGCGAGCAGGAATGGCACCAGATCAGGACAGGTGAACCTCAAAGTGTAATGCTGGCACAATAGCCCAAAACAGGAGTGCTCAAAGCCATTTGCATTATACATTTTCTTATCATGTTGGCCTACTAAAATATATTTAATCACTAGACAGTACGGTTTAGATGTTGCAAATGTAAGGTTCAGAAATGAGTAAGATTGAATTTAATTTGTTAAAATATATATTTACTTATACATTCATGTTTCCAGAATTATTATTTACACATTTATATATTTAGTTTTTTTTAACACAAGTAGCTAAAATGACGTGTTGAATCTTCTGTTCTCAATCACTTGCAAGTAACAAAAGTTGCAAGCTCCTGGTTGGTTAGTGTTGGTCAGCTGATGAGTGGTCAGGAAGTGCGAGTAAACAGCATTGTTCCAGAAGAAATCCGTCTCCATCCGGCTTTCTCATCATATAACGATTGTTTCATTAACCACCAACGAACCCTTACTTACGATATTTTTATCCCAGGTCTAAAATTTAATTTACCCAAGCCTTAAATTCTTATATCCGCTCCGTCCATTCCGAGAAATGTCGGGGGGGGGCCTGTTGTGTTGTTGTTTCTTCTGTCTGCGTGCTGGAAAAAACATCCTCACCAAAAGCAAAGCGGTGCATTTGAGGGTGCGTTTGTATTGTAGCCAATGTTGTTCGGGCAGGCGGGTAGTTACTAGCGGTTAGCATAGCATCTAGCTTGTTGTGTTCGGATCACGGCAGATACAATTGTTTTAAATTGGGTGGGGGTCGCTGTCTGTGCCTGTAGCAGACATTGAGTTTGATAATCTGGCAGCATTCTCAGCAATTAGTCTTGTACTTGTCTTTATTCATTATTAACAGTTTCGATTCGAAGTTAGCACATGACGTTAAAGAATCCATTAGCGGCTCTCTTCTTCGGCTGTCTATGTATTACGTCATTATGTGGGTGCGACCCAGTGTGCCACCAAGTGTTCAGACAGAGACACTGCAATTTGTGTGGAAACCGGTTAAATGGGAGCTACTCTTAGGCAAGCTGTTGTGTATTCAATTTCATTATTAGCACGTGCCTTGAAAAAAACGTGTACAACTACATATTTTGAATGTGACTTTTATGGCCACTAGATATTTTTATTTTATTTACGTATTTAGAGTATTGTACAGGATGTCTGGACACCAGTAAAAATACAAATTGCTCTCGAAATTTGATCAATAAATGTGATGAAATCAGCACTTTAATATATAATATACAATGTTTTTGAGTTATGTTTTACTAATTGTGAATTATTTTATCTCTTACTAGGAATCAATTAATTATTCTCTTATTTTTTCTCCTGTTATTACAGCTATCTTTTTTGTTCTGCCAAGTGGTGTCGCGCTTGCGGTGATGAAGTGACGAGTTCTGGTGATGTGCTGTGTTGTCGTTATCCTCAAGAACGGAATGTTTTTTCAATCATTGACATTGCATCATCAAAGAAAGCAAGCGATTTTCAACACTCGAGATTGGTGAATCGTCTGTAAAAAATAAAATAAATATACACACATGTGAGGACGATTAATAGTATTGATTTTTGGAAGAAAAAAAAGATTAGCGATATACAGGGCCAGTGCTGGTTCTGGCAGGGCCACCACCCGAAAAGGCCTAACGTAGAACCCTGCAATAGCTAAAGCGTTATAGCACAGTGTCGGCTACTCGATTGCAATGTTGAAACTTTGTTTTCTGAGAGGAGTTTTGCCGTAGTGGAAGTGGCTGCAATAGGTGAAGCAAAGCAAAGCCCCTCGCTCCGGTGTGCACAAATGAAGTGCCCGTGTACACTCCGGCAGTGAAGCGCTAGTGAGTAAAGCGAGGCGAAACGCTCCCTTCGCTTTTAGTGTGAATGTCGCATTATAATTAGGCGACTCAGTATGTCCACTACCGCGTACCGTACCGACTTTTCCAGCTTGTTGGAAGAGGTAGTAGGTGATAGGCACTCGGCTCATTGCAAAGTATGCAAAAAATATATATATAAAGTTGGGAACTTTGGGCGTGAAGGCCCTCGAGTCACACGCCAAAGCCGGAGAAAAAAATATTGTAACGAACTAATAAGTCTGTTCTGTTCCGCACTCTTGTGTCCGAGTGTTAGTAAACGCAACACACGTCTGGCAGTAGGAAAGGGAAAGGTTCATGTGTGTGTTCAGTGCTATTAGTGCTCGCCGCTCGTGAATTGTTTTCTTGTTATTTTTTGTATTTTTTATTTATTTTTTATAAAAGAGCTCAGTATTGTTCATTCGGTAAAGTCATCATCATTGCTCTTTTTTTTTTTTTGATTTTTTTCTTGTTTTTGGCGTCGGCCAACAGTAGCCATTTGTTCATGACAACTAAAGTGGGTGACATCCCAAACAACGTTTGCTGGCGGTGTTCTTGCGAGTCGTCACAATTTAAAAATGCCACATCCATTTTTCTGTATGTGGCCCTTAACGGAAAGAGCCACCGCTGCTCTTAAACCATGACCAAAAAAAAAAGATAAACAGAAATCATGCACTGCAAACATAATGATAAATCATAACAATATTATTAAACAATGTTTACTTACTTAATTTTCAAACGTAGCTATTGGTAGGCTAATTGCTAAAGAAAGTATATTTTTTCTTTAACTTGCACATGCGCAAGTCGATGCCACATTGCATTATGGGAAACAATCCAAATGAAACTTGTGCACTGCAGACATAATAATAAATCATAAAAAATATGAATAAAGAATGTTTATGGACTTAATTTATGTATTGTATAATATAGGCCAAATACTAAAAATATGTTTTTTGTTGTTGTTTTTTATGGGGAAAAGTGCAAAGCTATTGGCATCTAGCCTACAAGTACATTTGAACGTATTTGTAAATATGTTTAAACTTATATGCAAGCCTGTTTGAACATACTTGAACATACATACATACAATCCGTATAAACATTCATTGTTCATGTCCTGAAGACTCATTCTGAACTGTCATTAATAAAGATTGAGTAGATTGGATTAATTGTACTTCTTCAATAATTTAACCGTTTTGTTTGTTTGTTAGTTTTTTGTTTGTTTGTGGAATATGCTGCACGCCGGCTCCGGTGGCATGTATTGCAGAGTGTTTGGTCCCACGCCCATTGCTCACCGAGGGATAGCTGCTTTTACCAGCAGCGTGTCCAAAAGTCATTCGTCTCACCTCCTGTGAAAGTTGATGGGACTCGTCACATGACCTTATGGTCAGTGGAGCCATATAACCTTATGACCTTAAACGTCTCATATTGAAAACTAGAAAAAGTGCAATTTCTGCAGAAATTGCGTGGAAATGCTAAAAGCTGAAAGCTAATAAAAGCTGGATGCATGTGGAATCCTTGTGAAATGCTTATAAAGATAAATTATGTGAAAATTACTCATTAATAATTGTTGTTGGATGACAAATACATTTAAAAAAGAAAAGAAAACTGCAATAACGCTAAGGAGCTTCAAGTGGGAATCGATCCCCGCGACCTCCTGGTTACAGTTGTATGTATGGAAGTGGAAAGTGGCACAAAGTTCAATGTCAGTCCCATTAAAAATGAATGGGGAAAAGTTGATATTTAACGTTAAATTGTGCGAATACTGTAACTAATGTGGAATCAGACGATATATACCCAGGATGGCGTGAATTTTTTAAGTAAGTTGAAATTCGAACAGTGTAAATCGGAAGAATTATGCGGGAGTTATTGCATGGCAAAAAAGTGTGGAGAGTAAAAATCACAATAATGGAGCCCTCTATTTCATGAGTATAATGTTTTTTCTCCATTAAAACCCTTGACGTATATGATCTGACAGATGCATTGCACAGATCATCTATTAGAGGGCAGTATCACTCATCTGATGGCTTTTCCAGCAACCTTGCAAGATCGCCCCAATTGAGAAATGAGGGACACCTATAATTATTAATAATGGGAAATCTTCTTTCTAATTTTTGGGAAATACTAATATGTTTGATATGTGTGTTTATTATAATATTTTTGACAGTTATAAATGTAGGAATTTAAAGCAATGTGACCAGATGTATCAAATATGACACAAATCAAAAGTCATGCGTGGAAGTTGATTTTAAAAAAAAGTTTGTTATTTGTTCAAAAGCACCAAAAAATACTCTAATTACAAACAATCAGAATTTTCTCACATATTTTATGGTTCATTCTTTATAGGGTTAAAAGCAGAAACAAGTTATTTACACACACAAAAAATCTGCTGGATAAGAAGAAAATTCTGCACGGGTTTTTCCAGGTAGTATACACACATTCAAAGTTCCTTAATGCTTTGACTGCGACCCAGAATTTGTTCACACGATACCATATTATGGAGTATCACAATTCTGATAAGCATCAAGCAGCAAGGCCTTTGAGGAGGTTCCATGTACATGTATTGTTGTAGTCAAGATCACACAAACAGAGACCAAGACTTTATCGAGACTGGAGAGTATCGAGGCCGAGTCAAGACCAAGACTGTATATATTAAAGAAAACAAAAACAACAACAAAAAACTGTATATTTTTTCCATTATGTTTGCAACAGAAATGTAATATTAAAACATTTTCATTCGCATCTAAGGACGAACATTTTTTGTTTTCATCACATCTTAACGAGAATTACTTCGGTCTTCTGTGCCTAAGAATCATGGGTAATGTAGTAATGGTGCAAACCAACTCATTTACATCTGTAAATCAAATGACTACATAATAGCAAAAAATGCTATCTTAACCGTGCTAAATCAATCAAAGAAACGTACAAATATTTGACACACAATCTTTCACAAATGAAGTTACAACAGACTAAAACAGACTGTAACACATTTTCCACATGTAGCTGAGATTTCAAGTGTTTTTTTTTTTAGGGCTGGGTATTAATTCTAATTTCCTCAATCGATTCAATTTCGATTCTCAAGAGTTCTGTTGGATTTGATTTCGTTTTTTCCCGATTTGTTTTGATTCACTTCAATTCAATCAGATGTCGTTTAATTCTGGCATATCAATTCTTCTTAAATGTCAAGGACATGATAAAAACTCCATCACTTAAGTGTTACACAAACATTGACATCAGCAAGGATGAGCTGAAAATATTTCATAATCAATATTTCAATAATTGTAAATATAAATTAAAGCGATTCTGAATTGTCTTTTTATTTCACGTGAATGGTAAATTTCAATCTGCTTTAAAACGGGGAAAATCCAATGAGCAGTTACAAACATTTCCAAGGATTCGTTAGTTGATAACAGCAGTCATATTTTCTCAAATCAACTCCACACAAAATCATGAAGCATGTTTCCTTTTTGTTTTAAGGTATGATTTATTTACTAAACTATGGACATCATGAATAACAATAGGTACAATTTTGGAATAGAAAAATACAGAGAGTATAAATAATAAAATTTAAGGGAACAAATTTGCAACATCACAACCTATTTTAAAGACGTTAAGAACAATAAAGCATTCATTGTTTAAAAATCACCCCTGAAAATACATGTACAGTATAGTGCCTTTTTAAACGCAGTTTTAAATGAGTTTTGACATTTACTAGCCAAAGGCTGAGCTACACTGTGTTTGTTTACACTAGAGTATCTAGTGACCAGAGCACAAGTAAGTAATATTTCCTGATGCTCATCGAATATTGTATGTTCTATGTGGGAACTTGTTACACAACAGCACTGCTATAATATGAATACAAATACATGTTGGGTTTTTTTTACTAGCTGCTTGCATCCCAAACAAAAATTGTCCGCGACCCACTTTTGGGTCTCAACATGTTAAAGTATATTATAGATATAAATGTTATTACAGGTTTTTTTGTTGTTGTTTTTTTTATGTTTTTTTAAATAGACTTTCCCTAATTTTTGTGTTATTCATGTGTGGAACATAACCCCCGTGATCTAAGGGGGACTACTGTAGTGACTTTATTCATGAGACCAAGTGCCATTAGTGTGATTATTATGTTTTGTTTTGTTTTATTACACAATTGGTCAAATAACGCACATTCTATATTGAAGTTCGAATCCACTGTAGCTTTCGCTTCTTGGAAAAGCGAAAAGGTTACCATGGAATTAGTATTTCAATGCACTGTTGTGTTGTCAATTGTGAAACAACTTACAATAGAGAAAGTCAATTTTAAAAATACTTGCAAACCTCATCTAAGACCGTATGAATAAACATGCCTGTGTGCTTTAAAGAAACTTTAGTAAAATAATTGGAATTGTTGAGCAACGCAGATAAAACAACCCCCCACCCCCCAAAAAATCATAAAAAAATAAAAAGGTAAAAATTAACAATAAACCAATACATTATCTCTTCACTAAGTGTTTATTGAATCGAAGGATTTGAGATTTCCTCAAATAACATGCACCTTTCTGAAGAGGGCCTCCTTTTCCTCTTGGTGACGTTTCATAAGATGGTCAACCGTGGCCTTTTGGGAAATGTTACAGCCCTCTAAACACGGAGCCTGTCCAATGGCATCTCCTGACTGTTGTTTTTTACTTGGTTTTGATTGAGGAAGCTGAATGAGAGGCTTGGCTATGGTCTTAGCATACTCCAAAGCCTGAGAGGAAGGGAGAGAGAGGGGGGGGGGGCAAGAGAGAGAGGGGGGGGGGAGAATGAGAGAGAGAGAGAGAGAGAGAGAGAGAGAGACAGACAGACAGACAGAGGGAGACAGACAGAGGGAGACAGACAGACAGACAGAGAGAGAGAGGGAGAAGGAGAGAGAGAGAGATGGAGAGAGGGAAAGAGGGAAAGAACGAGGGGGTAAGAGAGAGAGGGAGACAGACAGATAGACAGACAGAGAGAGAGAGCAAATGAGAGAAAAAGAGAGAGAGAGTGAGGGAGGGAGGGTAAGAGAGAGAGATTGTAACATCGAGTCTCAAATTGTTTCATAAAACATTCACATACACATCTATTGCAAATAACACAATTTAGATTTACCATGCTAATGATATCTAGCATCATGATTAACGCCGTACACCTTCAGTGTAATCAAATTGACCTTAAAAAAAGACACAATCAAATGGAGATTTGAAAAATGAAACTATTTTACTGTATCAAATACTGTCACACAATACAGTCACAACATAAAAAAAACAAATAGACACAAATTCAGACCCACTTTAATCCTGGGAACTTTCCTGTCTCTGCCTACTGGGTCCTTGGCCAACAGAAAGGGTATTTTACTGATGTTTTTGTTCTTCTCTCGGACCGCAATTGAATACAGCTTCTGTTGGGTCATCTTCTCAGCCTGGCAATGGTCAAACAATGGGAACAAATTGAATAGAAAAAAAGAAAGCGACTGAGAGATTCACATGCAGATTATGAATAGGAACCAAGCCACACAGCCCAACAAAACCAAACCCAGCAAGCTATTCACCGGGCCTATAAACAATTACACATATCATTCACTAATAGTCTTGGCCCTGGACATACGCAGACCTCCATTTAGAGTAAATTAGTCAAACATGCTCACTTTGTACAACAGGGGATTAAGAAAAGATATATTGAAGCCAAAGAGCACTTAACTTCTAATGGCTACTCTCATTTGCTTTGTAAATGTCATTTTATCTGTGGAGTAGCAAGTGAGCCTTTAAATGATGAACGGAAAACAGAGGCAGTGCACGTAAAGCACTCAATGTACAAAACCCAAATCCAAACATGTTGAGATGTTGCGTGATGTTTTCTAGATGACTTGACCTTTTCCTTATATATATATATATATATATATATATATATATATATATGGACAATTGTCCATAGGTGTGATTGTGAGTGTGGTAGGTTGTTCGTCTCTGTGTGCCCTGCGATTGGCTGGCAACAAGTTCAGGGCGTACCCCGCCTACTGCCTGGAGCCAGCTGGGATAGGCTCCAGCGCCCCCCGCGACCCTTGTGAGGACAAGCGGTTAAAAAAATGGATGGATAGATGGATATATATATATATATATATATATATATACACACAGTATCTTCTTCTTTGTTCTGTATTTGATTGTTTCAATTATATTGATATTGTATTGATTATCTTTCGATGTTGATATTTGAGAAAGTTGTGTTGTCTGTTGTTTGCAATAAAAAAAAAAAAGGGTGTCTGCAGCAGAAATTAAAAGAAAAAAAGGGCGGGGGGGGATTCGGGAAGGCGGGATTCAATCTCCATTTTTAATGCCCAAAGGGTTTGTGGCTCCTGTGGTTTCTTTTATGAAACAGGTTCAAATGTTAGTTGCCGACCCCAATGTAAGGGGATTAGGTTGAAAGCACCTGGAGAACACTGATGTGAATTAAGAGCTAAGTGTTCTGTTTAATGATCTGCAAATGGCATGGTTAGGGGGTGAGGGGAAGAGGGTGGAACCTAAAGAACTGGTGGGTGAAGATTCTGAACTTTTAGGGAGAAGAGAGATAAGAAGGGGGATACAAAAAAATAATAATAAAATAAAATAAAAAATTCAATATTTGGTCAGGTAAAGGTCATAATTCCGGTTTCTGAAAGATTCAGAATAACGTTGATCTATTGAGGTACCTTGATACGTGTTTATATGACTAAGAATTCGGGTTACGGAAGGGGTAATTCAGGGGTCTTATTTGGGTCTTTGAAAACCTAAATTAGAGCATATTTGGGGTTTTGCGCATGTTTACATGGCTTTCCAAAATCTGTTGCTTCTATTCAACTGGCAGGAAACAAACTCGTTTACCTACCGGTTGAGTAGAAACACCTGTGGCTAAAGCCAAACTGTGGCAGGGTTTTTTCTTCCTGGACCTGGAAACATTTGCCGTTTCTCAATATCAAGAACACAGAGTACGTTATTGTGATGCAACAAGTACGTTTTGGTACGCCCAGTCTCAAGAACGTACTTCCCAAGCACGCATATGTCGCTGGTGTTTTTCCGTAATTCATCGCAGTTGTATCATGTGACTATCTTTCAATGAATGTACTACTATTTCGCTGTTTCAAAATGTGTTTATTCAACATACATCGGTTAAAAACCTTACTTACGTCCGTGTGATTTCGTGAGATGTCACCAATGACGGCCCAAGTACTGTTCCAATCGAAAGTACGCATAAGCCAAGACCACACGGAATTCCCGGATGTCGTTATTTTTTGCTAGCTTAAATCAAGGATGAATCGATTGCTGCTTGGTGAAGGTTTGGCTGGGAAAATATCGCAAGATGTATTTCGTACGAATGGCAGCTGAGGTGCATCACATTTGTAAGTATTTAGTAAGTAATTTACAATATCATATATAAATATATTAATATGTATTAAATATGATTTACGACACACACACACACATTCAAAGATCATTTTTATAGCCACAATTTCAGGAAAATCAGAACAAAACAAGCAACTCACATTGGTGTCTTTCTTTTTTTTCAATATAATCCTAATTTGGATAAATCCTATGTATAATTTCAAATGATACTTCTTTAACACATAACTCGTAATTATATAACATCTAGTCACAAGGTACACAGCACGGCAATTCGTCACCAGGAAGCCTCGCAGAATACAACATCCGGGTATTCCGTCCATTCTTTGCTCTTGCTTTTTGCGTATTTTCAATTGGAAAAGTACTTTACTGATTACGTTTCATGAGATCTCAAGGACGTAAGTACGGACCAAGAACGCATATGGAGAAACGGCTTTTGTGTTGTCCACCATTTGTGTTCAGATCAGTTGTAAAAAGGTTCATAACTTGTGCGATATCAATGCTAGTTTTATTGCCCGTCAATAACTAGTCTAGTTTCCTGTACTCTCGCACTTTGTTAACTCATTCACTCCCAGCCATTTTCACTGAAGCAACCCCCTTCGCTCCCGGCTGTTTTACTGGATTTTGACTGATTTTGCAAGGCCCACAGGATATTGTGTTATATTGCTATAAAAACATGGAACCTAACAAAAGAAATATTAGTCTTTTCTTTCATCAGAGAAAAAAAGTATATTCTATGCTATAGCATTAAAAAAAAAATGCATAAACATGTTTTTGGGACCATGACAATATTTAAAACAGAACGTGTTTATAAGTTTTTGGAGCAAATGAGTTAAGTTCGCTGCTGACATAGGGGTGGAGTGCCTGAATGCCCTCTCACATTTACAATTTTTGTTCGCACAATGGGGGGGGGGGGGTATCAACTGAGAGCTGGCTTGTAATGCAAAAAAAAACCTTGTAAAGTGGGGCCCTCGTAAGTCAGAGTACCACTGTAATTTTTAATTGCAGCATCACCATATCATAGATTTGGGGATCTTAAACAGGGTGCTACTTACTTGCTTCTTAGCTGCTGTGTAATCAGGACCCAGACCTTGTAGCTTCACATCTAGCTTCAGCTCCTTGTATTCTTTCAGGGTGTATGTCTGAGAATATAGAAGAGAGAGTTGTTGGGCGCTGTTGCGAAATCCAGTTGAATTCAGTTTTATCATGATAAACAACAGGTGATCTCTGAGCACCTTTTCTACTCTTCACCAGCTACAGCCTGGTGACACTTGCAACTGCTGTTGTTGCTTTGGTTACAAAGGAAAGACAGAATTTGAGAAAGCTTAATAAGCAGTTAATGACACTGTTACACTGTCTGTTTACATGTTTTTGTTTTAAGGTGTGGTTTTGATGATAAAATTAATACAATGATTCATACCCACTTAATAGAACATGTAAACAATTCTGGCATCAGAGAAAGAGTAGCAACTAAAAATGATACAGCTTAAACTTAAAAAAAGTAAAGTTAATGCCGTCAGTCCAAGTATTATCAGCAAATTGCACACTCCACTTATGTTTGTCGAACTAAATGTGTTCCCCTGACTAAGAAGCAAACCAATGAAAACCATTAAAGCTTCTGTTTAGTTCCCATTCAAAGACCGTGTAAATGTGACAGTGAACGATTGTCTGCCGATATGTGAGCAACCATTGGCTGCAACAATGAATTGATCATATTGAAGATCGATATTTACAAGGGTTGGCAATGAAATGTATCCTGCGATTGGCTGGCAACCAGTTCAGAGTGTAATCCGAAAGACACCTGCAATAGGCTGCAGCAGACCAACTACCCTTGTGAGGATAAGAGGTTCAGATACTGGATGGATGTGTCGTGCAATTATTATGTCACTAATTATTATGCCACTCACTCGCTGTGACCAATTGAATGAACCCATTATAACAGTTTACCAAGCCCAAGAACTTCTGCTGAGACTTCACAGTGGAGGGGCTTGGAAAACTGATAATGGCGTCCACCCTGGAAGAAGGAGGGACAGCATGGTGGGGGGGGTCAGGTGCCCTGGATGGGTATCAGCGTGTGGACAACTTGTTGGTGATTGGCCAGGAAAACCCTGTCTCCTCCTCAGCAAGCGCATTGTAGTTCTTGGAGGAGAGGGGCTGAAATGGCTAGTGATCTGCACATCGTCCCTAGAAGCTGCTGCAGGAATATGTGTGTGAACAGCAATGAGGGATCAGCTGAGTTCAGCATGGTCGGCATCCTTTCCATCTATTTGGATGGCTTGCTGTCATTGAGGCTATTGCAAGACAGCAGACGCTCTGCTCATTCAAACAATCTAAAGAGTTTCAAATAAATGACTTGAGCGCATCACACTTGCCAATAGCTGATGGAGCCTCCAGCAGTGCCATCGCTCTGGCTGTCGTTGAGGCATTTAAGGCTGCCACCACATGGAAGTATTTTGTAACATCCTGTGTTATTCTCCTGAGCTAGAACTGGTCCTCGATGTGCTGAAACCACAGGTAAGTGTTGTGCTCCAAGTCGGACGTCAGGGTCACCAATTATGGAGATAAGGTCAATGACGTGATGAGGAGACGAAGCTATTCATGTTTCTTTTACTCTCCAGACAAGCAGCTACTCTCCTTTAACCTGTCCCGATTTGGTTCTGTGGGGGTTGGGTTTTTGTTTGTGTTTTGAGTGTTCGTGTTGTTTTTGTCTGTGGTTGGTGCTTTTGTCATGTGTTCCTGGTTTCTTTCATTGTCGTTATGTCCAGCTGTGTGTGTCCTCCCTTCCCAGTGTGGGTGAGAAATCAGTGCCCTCAGTCGCTTGTGTTTTCCAAGGTGTGTCTCGTTAGGTCATTAGTGTTGGTGTATTTAGTCTGTTGTGTTTGGCCAGTCAGTGTGGGTGCATTGTTGATGTTGCGTGTGGAAGGTTGTGTAACTCGTCTTGTCAGTTCAACCAAGTTTTGATAGCATAGCCAGGTCTTGTTATCATAGCCAAGTCTCGTTAGCCTAGCCACGTCGTCACAACCAAGCCATCGTCACAGCTAAGCCATCGTAACAGTCACAGCCATCGTCACAGCCAAGCCATTATCACAGTCACAGCCAAGCTAAGTCATTGTCACTGTCAAGCCATAGCCACAGCCACAGCCAAGACTTTGTCACAGGCAAGTCATAGCCACAACCACAGCTAAGACATGGCCACAGCCACAGCCAGCCAAGTCAAGGCAAGTCACTCCCCGTTAAGGGAAGTCAGGTCCTGTCACGTCACGCTCGTTTCAGTCCAGTCAAGTCTTGGTTTTCCTGCCCACCTGTTTGTCAATAAATCAATCTACGTTTACTTATCACCTCTGTTTGATCACTGAGCCTCCTTGCATTTGGGTTTACATCTCTCGCTCCGCCTCAAATCCGTGACATAACTATTTGATCTCTATCATCCCTTTGAACTAAGAAACATCATACTCAAGCCTCTGCGTTACTTTAAGGTACAAATCCCTGGTGAATGTCCATCCCTTGTGGATCATTCATCTGATACATTTTCTATCATCTTTCCATACTAAAAACAAAATAAACTACAGCCTTCTCACAAAATGCACATGTATCTTTAGTGACCTTGCATCTTACACAGGCTCTGCTGTATAATCACTTTATCATCTAACACATCTTCAAATGGCTTTACAGAGCCAGCAGTGGCCATCTTATTGCAATTAAGTGTATCTTAGAGGAGCTAGACAATTAACCTGATGCTTTGTGCCCTGAGTAACTAAAACCCTCCTGCTGGATTAAGCAGCCCCTGTGACGACGGTTGAGGGGATTACTTATGACTTCAAAGAAGCATAACCTGCCATGAATATGGGGATTAGAATGGATGTCACATTTTTTTTTCTCCTCAACCATCTTATTAGTCCATTTTACTGTTCTGTACTCATAATGTAAATACGCTTAAATGTTTGAATGACTAAAGGCCTTGGGGCATCCAAGACCACCCCATAAAAGATCTGGAAAAAAATACAGAAAATACTGAAGCTCAAACCAACCTTGTAATTGGTTCTTGTCATCGTCTTATCTTCCATCTGTGCCAAGACTTCAGCAGAGCTGTTTGTATGGTGTGGATTGATTGTCTTCACACTCTGTCTATAGCACTGCTTTGGCATAATAGGTGGCAGCTTTGTATAGACTCCCTTGTTGTCTGAAGTACTTGAAGGTAGCGTGGAGACGTTTTCGAGACTTTGTTGAATGCAGTCTTCATTTGGGCACAACTTCTCTTCGCCCTCTTTAATAATTAAGTAGCATTTTAATGCAGTTGTGCTGAAACACATAATCATTGTTTGATAAATGATAATGGTATAACAAAATACAGTCACATAGACATAACAGCACATAATTTTGGTCTGGTACTCAAAAGTAGCACCAGAGGTTGTCACCTGGTGCTCATTGTTTTTTTTGACCCAGTGACCTCATTGGCAGTGGAGAATCTATGATTCATAACTATCAGTAAGTGTTTTATTAATAGATGTTGCCTATAACAACATCTTGAGAAGTGTTCTTTAGATGCATTAACATTGTATAACTGAATACAGACCTTACCTAATTAAATACATCTAACAAAATAATCATGATCTGAAAAAGGTTTGTGGTTGGAACATATTTGTACCAAATGGTACCAATTGCTACTTTTGAGTTAATTTATAGTTCCCTTAACGCCACAAATTTTTTTAACGCACGATTAATGACCACCTCTAACTTGGAAAGCCTGCACTGGGGGAATTCCAGTCGCAACGTAACAGACATGTCCACGTCAAAATTTCATAATAATGCATAGATTTATGTTGTATTTTACAATTTTGTTAAACATTAGATAGCTCTTAATATGAAAGGAGCAATGCACTGAGCTGTCACCAACGTCTTATAAATGCAATTATGCCATCTAGTGGCAAAAAAAATTACCTCAACACAAATCAATATCACACTTTTTTTATAGTACAGTACATCTTTTGAATTTTAATAAAATTTTATGAATTCAATGACTAAAAGATGCAGCCATATTTTTGTTAGTTTAACATTTTTCCACTTTAATGTTGAGTATGAAAACTTGGACAATTGTATTGTACATATTGTACATTTAAAACAGATATACAATTTACGATTAATCGTGAGTTAATTATTGAAGTCATGGGATTAATTATGAATAAAAGATTTGCCTTACACCCCTATATATATATATATATATATATATATATGATTATTATAGTAACAAGCTAATTAATTCCAATAATCTGTGCTTACTATAGTAACAAGATATTTAACACCAAGAATCCAGTGTGCATTTTTTTTATTGACGAACCTCCAAATATGCATTTAGTCATAAGCAAAGTGTTCTGATTAAATTACTTTTATTGGGTTTAGCGGGTCAATTTATCAGGTTGTCAGTAGTTGTCAGTACCACTTAAAATATTAATATTAATTTAATATTAACACATGCACATGACAAACAGCTAGCTTCCCCAATTCAAATTCTAACGGAGGACGGTGGTGCTCCCTCTGACCACCTGAAAAGTTTCCTAGCCCAAAAAATATCAGCTATCCTCTACCTAACAACATAAACAGCTACCATTAAATGCAGCAAAAACTAGGAATGGTAATGATACATTTTTATATTTTTGGGACGAAACAGAATGCAGATATCCCAAAAATGGAAAAATCTAAAAAATTAAACAAAATGGACGTAAGTGTTTTTCACATAGCAGCAACGGTATCCTGGTTTAAGGCAGGTACTTTCACTATGACTGTATATCACTGGAAAGTAGGATATTAATCTGTGCAGCCCACACGCTCAGAGCCCAATCGGGACATGGTGGAAGGGATTGGGCGGAACAAACCATTTTTGAGGAAGGCTCGGTTCTGTATTTTTGCTGTTAAAATATTACATACAATTCAACTGTTAGAATAAATGTGCATAAGTTATCCCATATTTATTCTTATAGTATTGCAAAACATGACTTATGCTCAGGACAGGAACTGTGCCTTATTACAAGTTAGATGATAGACTTTGTGGATGAACTGTTGAACTTTGACTGTTGAAACCTTCAGCGCAGAAGAAAGACACGTCTGTATTATTATTTGCACTATGACTCATATCCTTGAAGGTTGCTGCTGTGTGACCCCTCCCCTTTAGAGCAGCAACATCTGTGTAAACTAAGGAAAATCAAATTAAAAAGAGGATTTGGTGGAGTGTGCTCAGAGCGGGTAGGAGATTGTAATCTGTGTACATCTCTGTCCGTTCTCCTCGCGAGTAAAAAATAATGTAAATCTCTTGTCTTCCTTCCTTGTCTGTTATTTATTAAATGTTCTAGTTTAATTAACCTGACATCAACAAAGTACTTTATGGTTATGCACTTTTACAGCTTTTTTTAAGGCGAACGGTTTAATAATAATATTTTGAATACTACCTTCTAAATCGGGCTAGAAACGCAGAGGAGATTTACCGCATTTGAATTAGAACAAAAAAAAAACCTGCTCTCCTTCAAAGAGAAAAGCTTTTCTGATTTAAATTGTGCTTCATCCTTTTCAAAGATATTGCTAACAAGTCTTCGGAAAGCTCCATGTTTCATGATATCCGCCTCCATTGTCAACGAATAACCTGTATTGATAAGGCCACCTTCATTCAAAATGTATGAGTGGTCGCTGTCAGTTGTCTGAACCAGAGAATCTGCCTAAAAACACATAAATTCAGTCACTTGAAAAATTACACAGACGTTAATGGGAGAAAAGTTGCCAGCTCAAAATCCAGTTTCTTATCATTAATGTCAAACAATGTCAATTAAATAATGTATGCTCCGCTATGACCGTATAATTAGAAACAAATGGTCCAGTTCAATGAAATATTTGTACAAGAGGCCTTACTCAACAGGCAGCTATAAAATATTGAATGTATACATTTATCTGTGGGATTAATGATTTAGGAATGAAATGGTTACGTGCTTGTTAAATACAAGATTAAAGTCTACATGATACCAGATTTGGAGGCTTGGTACAGCCGCTTCTTGTGTGTTGCTTCTTATGTAATGTTACCCCCCCCCCCCCCCCGGAGAAAATATACTGTTATTGTAAAAGTAATAGTAAAACCTAATAAAATACAAACTTCATATATATATATATTTTTTTTTTTTTTTTTTTTTTACAGTAAATCACCTTTGCAATTCGGGGCTTCTCTCCATGCTACTGAAGTCGGGTTCCATGTTCCCCTGTTGTTCACTTTCTTCAATGATATGGGTGACCTGAGGTTAGAGGTGGTTTAACACTTTAGGCACAAATAAAGGAGTCCCAGCAAAGAAAATAAACTACACCGTACATAAAATACATCCTTATGCGAAGACTGTCTCCAAACTGGGATAACAGAGTACATGCATACCTTCAATTGTTGGGTTAAACTTTGGTCTGGATCTGAACACTCATTTGGACACTCAGCAGTGGCTACCTTATGAGCAGCTTGATGCAACTTCGCAAAAGTACAGAAAGAAAGCAACTTCAATAAACAGTTGTAACACATTTAACAATAATTTTAAAAATCTGGTTGTATAAGATACTTAGTCCTGGACATTAAGAAAGACAAGAACCAAAATCTGTGTCTTGCCCGACCGACTCGTATCCATGACTCTCCAGGTCCAAAGATGCATGAACTACTTTCACTTCCAACATCAGCCCAAGCAGGTACTTAAACCCTGGACCTCCAGATTAAGACTGATGTCTAGGGAAGACCAAAACTGCCAAAATAAAAAAATTAATAAATAAATGACTAAAAGTGAAAATAAAATAGATAATTATAAATGGAAAACAACTATATATATAATGTTATATATATATATATTATTATATATTGTTATATATAATGTTGTTTTATTTCAATTTATATTAATTTTTTGTATGTAATTTTTGAATTTCCATATCCGTTTTTATTTTCGCTTTTAGTCATTTATTTATTTATCTATTGATTCGTTCATTCATTCATTAATTTATTTATTTTTAATTTTGGCAATTTTGGTCCTCCATAAATGTTGACTGATAAAATTAGACTCTAGAGGAATAAATTTGAAATGACCAATTGCTTTGATGCAGCTTCAGATCAACATCTGTAAAATCAGTGGCAGGTTTACAATTGTTACGCAAAACACCCAGTATGTGTATGTATATATATATATATGTGTGTGTGGGGGCGGGGGGGGGGGGTGCATGCATGCGTGCGTGTGTGTGTGAACATGCACAAATATGTGTTTGTCCCTGTCATTGCCTTTTGACACCCATTACGAAACTCCCAATCAAATGGAGCCAATAATCTTGCCAGAATTGCATTTGGAGGATGGTAACCTGTGTAATATATTTTCTTCTAAATTGGGAGACCAGTAATTGCTTTTCCACGAGGCAATGTCACAACAAAGTCTGGCAATTGCACCTGGCTGTATTACCTCCTGTACCCCAGAAACATCTTTTTTGCAATGATGACATCAAAGAGGATGTGGATCTTGAATTGCATTTAGCTGCTATTGTAGACAGCCTAGGTAATCTTGATTGGGTGTTTAGAATGAGGCAGGGGCAGAGGCCTTCCCAAAGCTTTGGTCTAAAGCTATTAAAATATTGTACATTATGTTACCCTAGCTTTGAAGTGAGGGCCTGCAAGACGAGACGGGACCGTGAGCGCAATAGCAGAAGATTGATCTGCTACTTCTGTTATTATCAAAGAATACTAGTCTCAACGAACCTACTCGTTGCTACTGCCACAGTCCCACTTTGATGGTGGAAGCAATTGCCACATTAGAAACGGGTGTACATTTAATAATGTGTAATTACAAAATTACAACAAGGACCAAATGTGGTATTGTGGGATGGTAACAACTGGCTTGTGTTGAATGATTTTCCCCTGTGAGGAATCAAAATGATTTACTGTCAACGGTCTTATCTTCTTTGGTCTTCCTCTAGACCTTCTGCCTGGCATTTGGAATCTCAGCATCCTTCTGCCAATATACTCACTATCTCTTCTCTGGACATGTCCAAACCATCTCAGTCTGGCCTCTCTGACTTTATCTCCAAAGTCTCTAACATGTGCTGTCCCTCTGATGTACTCATTCCTGATTCTATCCATCCTGGTCACTCCCAAAGGGAACTTCAGCATCTTCATCTCTGCCACCTCCAGCTCTGCCTCCTGTTTTTTCCTCAGTGGCGCTCTCTCCAGACCAAACAACATTGCTGGTATCACCACTGTTTTATAAACATTTCCTTTAATTTTAGCTGAAACTCTTTTATCACACATCACACCTGACACTTTTCTCCACCCGTTCCAGCCTGCCTGCACACGCTACTTCACTTATTTTCCACACTATCCATTGCTCTGGACTGTTGACCCTAAATACTTAAACTCCTCCACCTTTTTGGTCTTTTCTCCCAGTAACCTCACTCTTCCATTCTTCCTCCCATTCACACACAGATACTCCGTCTTGCTACGGCTAACCTTCATTCATATATATATATATAGGAGTGTCAGGCGATAAAAAATAATAATAATTTATTAGAGCTGTCAAACAATTACATTTTTAATCAGATTAATCACATCTTAGAATTTTGATTAATCCCGATTAATCGCTTAATTAAAAAGGCTTTTATCAAAAATTTTTGCTTGCCAAATTTAAAGAGCACCTGTTATGTGTTTATTTTTTCTACATTTAATGTTATGGGGACGTCTTCAAAATGTGTGCATGTAGTGCATGTAGTTATGTTTATTGCTCAAACACAACCTGTGCTACCTTTAATGTAACTATCTGCTGTCAGCTAAAGGATCAACTGCCCTCAATATTTAAAGTGTGATTAATCTGCGTTAATACATTAGCACTACTTAGTTAACGCTTCAACTTTGACAGCACTAATATATACAGGTAGTCCTCAACTTACGAACATGATGGGTTCCTAGAGGTTGTTTGTAAGTCTAATTTTTAAATCGAATCACATTAAATTTTGGTTCAAATAATTTTTTTTAAATGTATCAAATACATTTAAAAAAATAATAATAATACAAATATGGAAAAAATATATATATACATACATACTTTCTATACAGTACATAAATTACATTTAAAAACATACAATAAATTACATCATCTATCCATCCATCATCCATTATCTGAACTACTTTTCTTCACAGTACATTACATTTTTACACAGTGTAATCCAATAAAATCACAATAAATATGCTTACTGTAAATAGATGGTTGAGGAGTTATTGAGTTGATGGGTGTAACAGTCTCAGGAAACTATGTTTTCCGACTGTCAGTGAAGTACACATGAATTGTGATTGGTGCGTATAACGAGTCAAGATGGCGACCGTCTGAAGAGATAGTGTACGTTTTACTACTACGCCGATAAAGAAGACGACTGAAAGCTGCATTTCATGAATATCCTCGAGGAGGGCCTCTGAAATGTACTCACAGTGTGGCGGCAATATCGAGTGCGTGCGCTGGCCAATAATACTGTACCATAATGTATGATGTGGAACGCAAAATACAGCTTTCATAGACAACAGTCAGCCTTGGTTCGTATCTGCGAATGTTCGTAACTCGGATGTTCGTAACTAGAGGACTATCTGTATGTATATATATATAAAAAATATATGTATATTGTACTTTTTGTAACTTTACAAGGAATATTATTATTCGATTTTTTTTACATCGATGCATCTTTTGAGCAATTTAAATGTTTTTCGATGTATCGTCACAGATATATTAATATATATGCGGTTATTTTGAATAGAGAATTTAATCTCTTAAGTGAAATAATTGAATATAGAACAATTATTATTAAGTAAGATGTGTCTGGCAATTGAAAACTAATGAGCAAATTCAGAGCGATATTGACAAAACCCAAGGGTTCAAGAGAGGGAAAGCCTCCGGCTCTGTTTACCACTACACAAAGCTAACGGCTCTTGACTATGTAAATGGTGATGATATGAGACATTGTCGAGGGCTGGGGCTCAGATGGGTGGACAAGGTTGAGGGTATTATAGCCAGAAAAAACAGTCATGTGGCCCAACAAATGGTGAATGCGTGCTATCCAGACCAATTATGCCACTGTGCCAGGTGCATGGATGTCTGAGAGCCTATTGGGAGCCATGTCTCTGATGTTCTGGTTGTACACATCAAGTCATAATAAGCACTACATAGCCAGACAAATATGTATGGCTCTTTCATATGGTTGAAGAGAAGTAAAATGAAACCCTGCAAATTAATTTCCCGGGTGGGGTTAAAGCAAACATCATAGGACATGATACATGATACAAATAAATCAGAAAAGGGTTGCTTGGTGCAGGCATAGCACAAAGATGCCAATAATGTTTTGGGTAGCAAAGCTGCATTCAACTCCAAATGAAAAGTAATCAAGCTAACCATACGGACTTTGGAACTAGGGATGGGAATCTTTGACTGTCTAATGATTCGATTTGATTGCAATTTTTGGGTCTGCGATTTGATTCAGAATCGATTTTTGATTCAGAACAATTTTTGATTCAGAACAATTTTTGATTCAGAACAATTTTTGATTCAAAATGATTTGATTGACAATTATTTCTGCTTCAATTTATAGATGTGTAAAGAATCATCATGATCTTCTCCAGTTGGACTCGCTAAAGCTAATTAGTGCGCTACTCACGGCACTTTTATCACAAAAAAAACGGCTATTCATACAAAATGCTTCAGGAATGTATAGAGAGAAGCATCTTAACATTACTCACCGGCATACGCTCTTCCTACGCTGCAAAAAAAAACTTTTATTGGAATAACTTGATCGTGACGTTTTCCTTCTACTCTCTAATATTCCTACAACTTAACAGTGTATCAGAACATGCAGAACCACACTGCCCCTAATTGGTCAAATCGTGTACAACATGAACAGCGCTCACAATAAAGGCACACACAAACAAGGGCAAGACAGTATAAAATAAAAAAAATTAAATCGATTTCGGGACATTTAAAATCGATTCTGAATCGTACCAAATGAGAATCGCAATTCTTATGAGAATCGATTTTTTGGGCACATCCCTATTAGGAACATTACATTAACATTTGGTGTATAGGAGGATATTTGGTGAACACCTGGCCTCTGCTAGTCACAAGCCCAGATAAAAATAAATGTTTTAAATAAATAAAAATGAGAGGGTTTTGACAGGAAGGTCACCGACAAAAAAAAAAAGCCAAACAAATCATGCGAGCGAACTTGCTGTGGTGACCCCTGCTGGGGCAAGCTGAAAATCAAATAACAGGGTGGAGGGTTAGGTTTTCCAGAGTAGTTTTAGTTTTAAAGGCAAAGATAATTCCCTTAAGAGTTTATTGGGGAAAAAATAAATGCTAACCCTTACTTAGCCATAATACAAACAGCATTGCTGAAATTTAAATAAAGACTAGTTTTGAAACAATCCATCCATTATCTGAACCTCCCTTGAATCCTATATTCATAGTTAGAACCTACTAATACTTGTATAAGCGCTAGTGCAGCTCCTGGTGGTCATTCCCTTTTATGTCAGGTAAAAATTTGTAAAGAGTCATTTGTTGATTTTGCACTATTAGTAATTTACTGAAATTAAAAGCTATTTCAATCAAAAACATCCAAACAGGCCACATTACGTTTGAATATACAGTAGGACCCCTTATTTGATAGCAGCTTCCAGTCATGGCCTTCAAAGCCGCCTCTGCTGGCCCAAACACTATCTGAAGCACTTGCCCTACATTTACAACAGTCTTTTGTCTTCATTGCGGAGAGTGTGTCTTGGTTGTCCAGCTTCCAGTCATTTGTGTTTTTTGTCCAATCAGATTTCAAACTCTTTGTGTTGCCATGTAAATAAAATCTTCCTAACGCCTTCTGAATCCCGAGTGCTAGCGTTGAATATACACACAGTGTCGAAATGGCTGTTTCATTTTCTAACCACCAATGTTGAGAGTGACATTATTTTGTCCTCTGATTGGTTCAGCTAATCTGCTAATTTTGCCTTTCTGATTGGTTGTGGTAAATATGCACACCAAATATGCAAGGGATGCTGGCCATGAATGATTAAAAATAATTTTTCAAGGTGCACTTTTCAAGAAAAACTGAACAATTTAAGGACAGATCAACCAACACCATTGCTGACTAGTTTGTCTCAACTCGTAAAGGTTTTTGGGGGAGCACTTTCAGAGCAACATGTATGAGCGGTATAGCTAGCTTACACAGACAGGCGGGAGCAAAGAAAAAATGAGCATGATGTATTTTCTCTTAAGTTTGAATGTTTGTGTCATGTTATTAAAAAAAAAAGTTTTTTCTTTTTCTATTTTGAGAGCTCAGTATTATTCATTCAGCAGCCTGAAACCTGAAACCTGAAACCCTTCACCTTAACCGGATACTTCAGAGTCCCACCAGAGTCGTGAAGTTATCAGGAGACCAGAGGAAGGATCAAAGGAAGGAAAGATTAAGTGAAATCCAACACCAACCAGGCATCACCCTCCACCTACAGAGCTACAAATCCAAAATCTTTCACCAACCCCAGATACATCTGAATTCCAAAAGGATTAGGGAAATATTAAGAGACCAGAGGAAGGACTAAAGGAAGAAAGGAAGGAATTTAGGAAGGCTGGATGAAGCTGAGTGAGATCGACAAACGCCAGAGTTTCAAGTAGATGCTGGTGTGGTGAATCTGGCATGCATGAGAACCTCCACCAAAGAGAGGAGCCGTTTATTAGAGAAATATTAATTGTGAGATGCTATATTGTAGTGTAGACATTTGGAAGCGTCTGGACCTGGATTTGCCACCTCTGTTCAAATAACAATCAATTATGGCTCAGATTCAGCATCAACCAATGACCAAACAGGTGAGCCGTGATTGGACGTTATCTGAGCCCACTCAGCTTGCAAACGTCACCCATTAACCAAACTCAGAAAACAGGTGAGTCGTGATTGGTTGTTTCCTAAGCCCTGAGCAACTGTGATGTCATTTTCAGTCAAAAGCAAAATGGCCGCTCCCTGAGATGGGTGCATTTTGCTGCTGTATTCAAATTCCACAAATGCAACATTAACCAGAAGGCCTTGTTTAGACTAGTGGGGCTGCATAGAAATAAATATTCTAAAGAACATTTTTGTGTTGAACCCCACTGAAGGCCAAAAACTCACCGCCCGCCACTGAAAATTTCACAATTCTTAAGTCCATTGAACTTGAGACTTTTTGGAGAGTTTCTGCTTCAATTTTGGTGTGTGCAAGATGTCAGCATAAAATAGCTGCTATACTGGTTACAGCAGCCCAATTTTTATTATGTGAAGATATAAGGTACTGATTAACAGTTCAAAAACTCTATCATCTTCACGTACCTTTTTCACAACGCGAGCCTTGTTCTGCTGAAGTGTATGCATATTCACATAGGATCCATTACCAGATGTGCTGCGGCCCAGTGTTATTCTGTTACGTTCCACAAGGTCTTCTGTGTGCGTATGTCGTTTTTTCTTTCCAGGAGTCTGAGAATTCTCTGTTGTCAGTGAGATTTTAAATGATCCTCCAGGTATGTGTTGCAGTTCCTTCTGGTAGTAGGTTTGATATTCTTTTAAGCACTTAACATGCATGTGCTCTGTCGTCTCAAGAGATCTTTTAATATTTGTATCCACATTGGCACAGCTATTCTTTGGCTGGTCTTCGGATTGCCTGTTGGTAGTGCAATCACTGCAACTATGAGATGGGTGGGATTTTGGTGAGCTATGACACAAACCATTGCTGTGATAGCATTGGGTTGTTATTGAGCTGACCTGATCATCTTGGGGGTGTAGGTGGTATGGCTGATTACAGTCACTGCTAGAAATATTAGGAGTTACTGAACTTGTGTCAGCGATATATTTGTATCCTCTTATAAATGGCTTCTGCGATTGAAAGTGGTGATGTTCCGGGACAGAGAACTTTAAACTCTCAGAGATGACATCTCCCGTTATTTTTGTGCTCCAGTTTGGGTGGCAGCACAATTCTGAGTAGGCATCACTGACATCCAGTTTGCTGTAATGTAAAAGGAAACAGAAGAAGACACTGAGTACACATAGCCAAACACTTGCATCTGCCTCTGCATCTGCATTTTAGCAGGATAATTTCCAATAATTATAATAATAATATAATTCCCTTTGCATTTATGTTCCTTGACTGCAATTTACTGTGGGTCAAAGTTGCTTTTTTTTTTAAGTGATCCATTGTAAACATTTTGAGTGAGTTCTCAATAGTGTTCCCTCATATCTCGTTGCATTCCAAAAAACTAACCGCCATAAATGAAATCCGCAAAGTAGCGTTTGACTTTTGTTTGTTTGTTTATTTGAGTTTTGTTTTTTGAGGGGGATTTATGCCTCTATTATGTAATTATGAACCACTCCACACGGGTCCTATGCTTCTAAACACTTGTTACACTTAATAAATTTTAATTCATTCACTCCCAGCCATTTTCACTGAAGCAACAACCCCCTTCGCTCCCCGCTGTTTTACTGAATTTTGACTGAATTTGCAAGGCCCACAGAATATTGTGTTCTATTGCTTTAGAAAACATGGAACCTACCAAAAGAAAGATTAGAGTATCTTCTTTCATCAGGAAAAAAAAAGTATATTTCTATCTGTTTCTGTTTTGCAGCAATTAGCATTAGAATATAGCTAAGTTGCATCATTATTCACAAATCTATTTAAAACTGGGGGGAAACAGCTTGTTGCAACATGGTTGATCTCTTATACTCTGCTGCCACCTGCTGGCCGTTTTTATAATAACTACCATTGCTTCAACCGTTCTCTTCAGTTCAGAGGCTACATCAAAGCCTTCTGTATGCTCTAGCATAAAAAAAACCATAAAAAATCGTATAGTAAGTTCCAGTGAATACCGGTCGCCATTTCCTCATCCCGTCCATTTCCAAACTGCCCGCGTGTGGAGGACACAACTAGTCAGTTCGTTTGTCCCCACCTCCCCGACATGTAGCAACGGTCCCACTCGCGCAGGCGTGCACGCGCGCTCTCTCGCTCGGTCTCGCTCTCTCTGTCTCTTTTTCTCTCTCTCTTTCTCTCGCTCTCTATCCCTCTCTCTCTCTCTCTCATCGTAGAAATTGTAATCCCCATTTTTAATAAATGTACCTGTATTCTGATTACATGTTTTACCTGTAACTGTAACGGAATGCAGTTTAAAATTTTTTTATCTGATTACGTAACGGCGGTACATGTATTCCGTTACTCCCCAAGCCTGAATATGTTTTTGGGAACACTTAAAACATTTGAAATAGAACGTATTTATAAATTTTTGAAGGCAAATAGGTTCATAGCCGTCCTCAGCGCTGCCATGGTGCCGTGAATGGTCTGAGTGAAGCATCTTATTTCTGAACATAATCCCGCTGACTGAGGATTTGGGGGACACAAGCTATCTCGGTTTTTATTAAACAATCGGGAACACTGTAATATCTTGCAACATGGCCCTGGCTGATCTCTTATACTCTGCTGCCACCTGCTGGTCATTGTTTGTAATAACTACCATTGTTTTAAGATCTCTCTTCAGTTCAGAGGCTGCATCAAAGCCTTCTGTATGCGCTTGCATAAAAAAACATTAAAAAAAAAAAACAAATATGTTTTTGGGAGTGAAAGACAAGTAATAAAAAACGTATTTACACGTTTTTGGGTTTGACTGAGAAAACTTGGCCTGCATTTCTAGTAGAGAATACCCATCCATCTATTTTCTTCAGCTTGTCTGGGGCAACAGCCTAAGCCTTGTCCCTGGCACAGCACAGGTTTGTCCTGGTCCAGTGCAGTCGTGTGTTCTTCCGCTTTACCCATTGGCTCATGTGCGGCCGGTGCACCTGGTCAATACACAACCATTTTGGCCTGGAATGGACCGGCCATACTTTTCCCAAATTCCAAGATGACTATGTCCCACGCTGTTGTTATGAATGAAATACGATGACATCCAGTATACAGTTGCCTGCGGAGCACCAAATCTTTCTGCCTGTGCCCAATCAAATCCACCAAAATTGCGTTCAATCACCTGCACCACAAGTTAGACCTGGTTATACCGAGTCAAATCTAGTCTACTTTTTGCACCAAACTGTTAGATAAGCCAGGGGCGTGGCAGCCCAGCAACATGCAGCTCGCCTTCCAAGTTCACAAACACACTAAACTACACTTGCCCTAGCACAAAAAGGAAAAAGCGCCCATATGTAAGCCAAGGTTATTTTAGTTAACGAAAACTAACGCAAAAACTAAAACTAAAATTCTAATTCAACATTTCGTTAACGAAATAAAATAAAAACGAAAATGCTTTTTCAAAAACTAACTGAAACTACATTTTATGTTTACAAAACTAACTACAATTGTAGCGAAAATGTCCTTTGTTTTTGTCTTTGGTAATTAATTTAATGCATGAGCCTTTGGGGATTATTTTAAATGTGATGTTAAGTACCGGTATATTTATTTCAATATTAACTGAAATAAAGACGTTTGCAAGTGTGTCACACTGAAGTGATGTTTTCATTTTACCATGGTGTTTATTAAAAAATTGTGCACAAGTAATACATTTTTTTTTTACGAAAACTAATACTGAAACTAACTCAAACTAAACTGAATCTAAGCAATTAAAAAGAAAAACTAAAACTAATAAAAACTAACAGAACCACCCTGCAAAAAAAAAATAACAATTAAAACTAACTAAATTTAAGTAACAAAACTCAAAACAAAATAAAAATGAAAATTCCAAAACTATAATAACCCGCCTGTCTACGAAAATAGAGCTGTATGAGTCTTTGTCTTAGATTTCATTAACCAGAAGGTCAAAGCCTAAAAAAAATACATTACGTTTAAGACTGGTGATCAATCGTGAATCATTATGGGACCATCCGACTAATTTGGTTGATTGTGAAAGTGACTGAACTGATGGGCTGAGCACCCCCTTTAGTTTGAATGATGAAAATAGCCTAACAAACATCATGATGAGTATGTGGGGGGGGCATGGGTGTAGGACTGTTCCTTTCAATGAGACCGAAAGGGTAAGAGATGTCTCTCTAATGAGTCAAACTAGTCAGCGAATACATTAAAACATGCAATTGGGTGTGATGGAAAAATACAGCATTTGCCCATGAGTATAGAAGTTCGGATACAAAAGCAAGTGGAAAAACAGCGACAATGAAAGAAAATAGTTGCATGGACTCAAACACTATCTTCCAATATTGAGTAAATAGGTGAAAAATATAGTGCACGGAGATGAATGGAGCTGCTTAGATAGGATTTGTTCACTTGAATGAGGAATGGGCACTGGGTTTGTAAAGTATGCAGTGGCATTGTGTGAAAAGGCTTATCTGCTTTGAGGAGTCGGTAAAAAAAGGACTATGAGAACATGATGATGGGAATACGACTGTGTCCTCTACCTTGGCTCTATTAGATTGAACCCTTTGTGTAAATGTACCAAGGTCATTTTCCTCTGAAACAATATACTTTGCTTGCAGATGAACATTATCCACAGGTTAATGACCGCAGAAGAGTAAATTCCCTTCTTTCTTTTTTTGTAATTAACTATCTTTCGATGTCTGAAGCAGACAACAGTTTGAGTCAAGAAGACTTGTAAGACAGATGTCCTGTTGTGCTTTACATATAAAAGATGACTAGTACATTTTAGTCAAAAGAGAGCTCTCCCTTACAGTTGCAGTAATCTTTATTATTGGTCTACAAGTGACCACACAAACAAAACAAAACTATAATTTACCTGGAATGAAAGCTTTTATTCTCCTTGTTCCTGAGTAAGGGCATGCGCCACTCTAAAACCATTTTACAGTTGAGTAATGAATGTGATTTATCTACCCGTGATGTTTAAATATTCAAAGTTTCATTTATGATCTCTTGTTCTGTTTAATTAGCACTATTATCTGTGTCATAGTCATTTGAAAGAGCGCTATTTAAGATTAATGTTATTTGAAGTGAATATAATTTGTTAATTTCATGTTTTACCTCGCAAACTATTGTTATTATGAACTCATTAAACGATAATACCCTTTCACGTTCATAATTTAACCACAATGTTCTCAGCACTGCTACAAACATCATTACTGCCATCTACTGGCAACTTCCTTCTACTACATGGTATAAAAATGGTCTTGTGCAGCCTGGTCTGATGATACACACGTTTAACCAGTGATGCCAGTAATGTGCAAATAACTACTACTTCTTTGGGGGGGGATCAAACGTGTAAATATTTCCACAACAGTAATCAGAATAAAGTTTTTCATCAAGGTCACGGTGTGTTACTATTTATGTCTTTTTTTCCGAATAAAAAGATATGCACATATTTTAGTTTTCCGTCTTGTGGGGGGTTGGGGAGACACTGGAGTTTGAAGATATTTTTGTTTTAGTTAAATATGACAGTTTTAAAAACAAATGTCATACATTTAATATTGTGACGTCTTGCAAGAATGCCGCCAGCAAACGTAAACAAAACAAGAAAACAATTCACGAGCGGCGAACAGTAATAGCAAAGAACACAAGCAACCAACCCGAAGTTCCGAACGTACCGATCCTCTCTACAGCGAGACATGTGTTGCGTTTACTAACACTCGGACATAAGAGTGCAAAACAGAATGGGCAACACTGGAACATACAACACACTTAGTTTGTTACAATATAAAATTTATCATTGTGTAAAAATTTAATAATAATGTATTACTAATAATAAAAGTAATATTATATGATGATACATAGATGCAAAAAGGTGTATCTGCACTGTAAAAAAATATATATTTTTTTTTAATTCGCACATTGTTGAACATGATTAAACTGCGTTAAAGGAACATATATTATTTTTGTTTTGTTTTTTCCCTAGGTAAAAAGTGGGAAATTACATCATTTACCACATTTTAATCATGTGCAACCAAAAAATGTAATGCTTTGTTGGGGGGGGGGGGGGGGGGGGCATTTGTAGTGTTGTTGTATATAGGCCAAAGTGTTATAAGTGCACAGGGCTGTGACAAGAGACAGGGAGGAAAAGAAAGCTCCTTTAGGTAAATGCAGTAAATGACGGAGAGCAGCAGATTCGACACATCAACTTAGCTACTTGTACAAAAAAAAAAAAGGTATGAATGTGTAAATAATAATTCTGGAAACATAAATGTACACGTAAATAAAAAAAAATTTAAATGAACTTAAATGCTTGATCCTCAGGGTGTGGACCTTCGCAAAGCGAGGTATCTTTGTCGCTGCCCGTACCCAACGTTTCAAAGTGCGAATGCTTAACATGATATGGTTCATCTCTGGTAAAGCAATTACTATCTCCTTATTTGAAAACGAGGTCAAAAAGTATTGGCACAAACATTCGAGTAGTACGCTACGTGTATTGCACATACGTTTCTGAGTTTATAAAGTGGCAAATTTGCGAGTTGATTTTCTCGGAATATTGCCTCCACCCTCTAAAAACATATATTATACGTGGCCCTAATATGCCGTCGTAGTAAAGCTTGCTGTCAGTTTTGTTATTTATTTGCAATTAACCCCCTCGTATATTTTTTATTTACATTTTTGTTTGCCTGGTTGGTTTAGATCAGGAGATGTTGCTAATATTTGTCAACTGTGGGCTTGTGAAGCCCTTTGAGACTCTTTTGTGATTAATGGTTATACAACTAAACTTGACTTTTCTTCATTTATCAATTATTTCATAAAATATATTTTTGCTTAGCCGTCATCCTGGGGTTATTTTTTGGGGGGCTCCATTGTTGAGTCGTACGCTACGTGTATTTCTCGTAAGTTTCTGAGTTTTTTTTTTTTTCAAATCTGCCACTTTATAAAATCGCAAATTACCGATTTTTTTTGTGTGCAAATTAGCACCTTTATAAAGTGGCAAATTTGCGATTTTTTTTCTTTCGAAATATTGCCCCCACCTTCTAAAATATATATTATTTTACGTAGCCCTAATACGCCGTCATACCTATGGCTCGGCTCGCCTGCTTTTTCATTTAACTCATGAACTCACAGAAATGTGTTTCCTTTTTCATTTTACCATTGTGTTTGTTAAATATTGTGGACAAGTAATACACATCTAAACAAAAGAAAAGAAAGAAAACTAATACTGAAACTAACTTAAACTAAAACTAAGCATTTTTTAAATAACTAAATCTAATAAAAACTAACCGAACCACCCTGAAAACTAATTAAAACTAGCTGAATTTATAAACTAAATAAAAAAATATAACTAAAATGAAAGTTCCAAAACTATAATAATAACCCTGGTTTTAATGTAAATCAAAATACCTTTTGTGAGTATCTCTTCCAGGTTCCGTCGTTCTCTGTGAATGTGCTGCTACTTCAATGCTATCACAAACCATGTCATCTTCATGTAGATTACTGTTTGCGTCTGCAACGTCCAGATTTCCTTCCTTAAAACTGTCATCCATCTTTCCTTGAGGCAGTATGTCATCACCAATGTGCATTCTTAGCGGCTGTTTGCAGACGCTCGCCTGGGCCGAACGCTTTGTGTCTGTCTCCAGAGAATCCCACTGTTCGGTCAGAGCAGTTGTTCTCTGGTTAGGAGACGCACCTCTGACTGGGTTGTCCATACTTGCAGGTTGCAAGGCAACATCAGTTGTCAAACCCTACAGAGAAAAATATTCATATTACAAAATGAACAATATAATAATAAAATGCCATTTCTGTAGAAATTGCATGTGAGGGCTGTGAGGCTGAATGAACACTTTGGAATGATATTAAATGGCATGTAATGCTGCACAATAACCTGGAAAGAGCTGAACAGTTGAAAGTTGGAATGGTTTGAATCGGTGAATAAATGAAATTACAGCTGAAAAACAAAACAAAAAAGGGCTAGGGTGTTAAGAATCAAATAGGGAAAGGACTGAATAATCATTCCAAAAGTGAAATCCAACCATCCATCCATTTTCGTGCCCGCTTATTCCTCACAAGGGTCACGGGGGTGCTGGGGCCTATCCCAGCTGCCTTAGGGCAGTAGGCGGGGTACGCCCTGAACTGGTTGCCAGCCAATCCAAGGCACACAGAGACGAACAACCATTCACACTCACAATCACACCTCGGAACAATTGAGAGTGTTCAATTAACCTGCCATGCATGTCTTTGGAACGTGGGAGGAAACCAGAGTACCCAGAGAAAACCCACACAGGCACGGGGAGAACATGCAAACTCCGAAAGTGAAATGACACAGTAAAATGTTTTGAATGTCACTTTGAAATGATTTAAATGTGAAATGTTGAATCTGCTATTAGGAATGAATGGGGAAAATAAGGGTACAAAATTGGGAATTGTGGGTAAGGCGTGAATATTTGGAATAAAGAAAATGGAACCTAGAATGGCGTGAATATTTGGAATATGTTAAAATTGGAATGACAAGAATCGGATGAATTATGTGGAAGTAGATAGATGCCAAAAAATGGGCGGAATAATATTAATAAGTTTAAAGTATAGGAATAACATATGTGTGAAGGCCACAGCATTTACACAATAAGAAGAAGAATGTGTTTTGTTTAAAGGTGCCTTTCAGAGCACACAACAACACCGTACAATCAAACAGTAAAATCAAGGTAAAATAATTAAAGGTAGGGTCCAAAGCAGTCCTCAAAAATAAATGCTGGATGTGTACAAATGAAATAAGTCGCAATCAACATCTCTGGGATTCTGTTGATGTGTGGTGGTAAATTTGTCCCCAATCTCCACCTGTATTTTGGCCTTTTGTTTTTGTTTTGACCTAACTGGGACGCTTCTGGGCGTAGACTCAACAGTTTCCCACCAGCCAATCACAGACCGGAGGGCATGCCACTGCGGGCCGGTGTACTGCCGCTGATTTGCTGAGGCGAGCTGAAAGTAATATAGTGAGTCCTCAAGTTACGGCGGAGTTCCGTTCCTACGATGGCGATGTAACCCGAATTTCAACTTTAGTCGGATTTCCCCGTTAAAGTCGATATTTACATCAAAATACTTTGTACAGTAATTTAAAAAAACATTTGCACGACCCGGAGTACGCTGGAACCAATATTTTGTATTTCCGCACGGATATTCATTGCTGACGGACAGCAGAGCGGCGCAAATTCAAACTTAAAACACGGAAATATGATGCGCCTGATGGCGAGCCGACCGGCTGATGGACGTCCGTTGCTAGAAGTAACAACAACACAACTTCAAACTTAACTTTAAAATGGTGTGATTACTGTGGGAAATGAACGGAAAAGAAGGTGCGCCGTAAAGTCGAAATTACGTGGGTCGCGTGCGACGTAGCTTGAGGACTCCATGTACTGTTAAAAAGGCCAGATTGAACTGTGTTTGTGAGGTTGCAACGCCCTCTGTTGGTCAATTTATTGGCACTGTTTCAATTATAGCTAGGCATGTTCTTGCATGGCCACCTATGCTTGTTGTTGTTCAAGCTTTGCTAGAAATTCTCCTTTCTAAATGTGTGCGTGTATTAGCGGGTAGGTGCCTCAATGTAACGTATTAGTAAATCATATATATTAATTTAAGTTAATGGTTCTTGTACTATTTTTGGACTTTATGTATCGCTAAGTAGCCCAGCTGAGTAGCATTGTATAGCCATACAATAACTCCTCATTAATTGGTATTGTATTGTATTGTATTTGCTTTACAGAAACCACACACACATACACCCCCAGCTCCACCCCATAATTAAACAACAGAAAGAGATAAGCTGGTCTGATCATTGCCTCACCTGGACAAGCTATGTTCTAACCGGACATACTGCAGCGCTTATCAACCTCATAATTCATTTCTACCAGCAAATATTTTTCAAATGCTGCACATGCGCTCATCGCCAGTTGAAATGAACTGAAGTCCTTTATTTGTATTCAAATCGGTTTGAACTATGTTATATAAATGTCAAAAATAATGGTAGGAATAAATAAATAAAGGTAGAGTAAGTGTTTTAGGAAACACAGCCTAACTCGATGCAACAGCCCTTTCGAGAACTTCCGAGCCCTGAAGGAGAGGCTTGGACTGTAGAGCGACACAGAGTTGGCCTGCTTACTGTTGGACAACATAGAATGTTAGCCTGCTAATTTAGCAACATGCTCATCAAGCTACCGGTGGTTGCTGCCAGAGGACACTGCATGCTGACGAGCCACACGCCTCTGACAAAATATCCTATGGACAGATGGGAAAGAGGTGTAGCTTTTTGCTAAGGTACATCACCTCTATGTTCACAGATACAAAAATGAAGCACCAAACGTCACGTCACCAAACCCAGACAACTTGTGAATCCCTCTTACTAACTTAGACCAAAGTTAATTGTTTTGTTTTGTTTTGTTTTTTGTTACTTTTTGTTTACAATATTATTATTTTTTAAGTGATTTTTCTTGTTCAGCATGGAAAAGGTTAGTGCAGTGCATTTTCTTATCAGTGTTGGACTATGGTGACCCATTTTATATGCATGCTTCTTCAACTTAATTAAAAAATAATAATAAATACATAAATAAATACATAATAATAATGTTACTATTAATAATAATAATAATAATAATAAAAGTGGCCATCTATGATCCCTGATCTAAATCCCATTAAGTATCTGTATATGCTACTGTATGTACTTTACATGTGTTTCAAATAATGTTACCTGCTGTGCTGTAGCATCATTGTAAATGGTAAACAAAATTAACGAAATAGGGAAGACTATTTTTGATGGATGCATTGGAGGTTTTGGTTTGTAATCGTGCTGTGGTTTAATCAAAAGTTGATAGCTCAGGACTTCTTTGTTGAGTGGTAAATTGCATTGTGTATGACTTTGTTGTATCGCTTGTATTAAGTCAACAACACAAAAAGATTGTGGCGTCTCAAGCTTGTCTCGCTGTAACGAAATTCTGGGTGATAAATAGCCGGGCCAATTAATCATGTTGCAATCACATGAAGTCCTGTGGTACGTTTTTCCATTTACTTTTTTTTTTTATCTCAGCCAAAAATTATATATATATAAACGAACAATGTCACTTATATATATATAAATGACATGGTTCGTTTTTTGGTGTGTGTTTTAGATTTAAAAACAAACAACCAAATAATTAGTCACTCACTTCTTCGTTTTTAACTTTTGATTGTCAAATGGAAATTCAAAACACGAATTAAAGACCTACAAACATCCTAGAAAAACTGCTTTTTATGTAAACTTCGCTTGTAACCATCACTTAGAAAGTGTGCCTAAGCAGACATGCAAACATATTAAAACAATGTGAACATAATTTTATTTCTTCTAGATAAACTGGACAGCTAAACCAAGTATTTTCATGTACCACATCTTAAACTGAAACTTACCTTGTCTCTCCTCTGCCAGCAAGCTGCTCAATGTCGCCAGTGAGATAGTTCAGAGCGGACACAAAATTCACGAAATCGCTTATATTTAAACAAGTTAATTTGTCAAGCCGAAACTACTCTGGGCGTAACGCTTCGTATTAGCTACAGTGCTGTGCTGGATCGTTTACCTTAATGACGTAAGTAAAATATACGGAAACAACAAAATTGGCAACGCCGTAACCATAGAGACACAGACGCGTACAGTGTGCTTTCAATGTTCATCCCGTAGATACCGTATATATTTGTTAGAGGGAGCCTTGGCTGGTTGAGGACGTGCAGGTTATGCCGCCATCTTGAACGGGGACTCACCGGCCATTTCGTCCATTCACTTCTTTCAAAATCCATTCATCCATCCATTACATGAAAATATTCATTTTAAATATTCGATGGACACTTTTGTTATTACATTTTTTGAATCATGATGGCGAAGGCCTCAGGAACCGTTTTACAAACTCTTTTATATTCTCTCGAATAACTTTTCATGTTAAATTTTCCCTTAAATTCTGCCAAACTCAGAAATTCATCTAATATATCAGTAACAATGATGGTGGTTTTCTCATGTCACGTTTGAATAAACGTTTTTGTTGGATGTAATTACTCAGTTGTTCCATAAGGTGGAGCCACGGCGGTTAACAATTGTAGGTCAATACTATCGTACAGAAGTGTAACACGTGTTTATGATACGCAGATAATTTCACTATCACATTTTAAAAGAAATTCAAAACCCGTTAAATACTGTTATGAATGTGAAACCACAAAGAATCCGGTTTGTCTAGAAAAGCTTTAATCCATTTCTAAAAGTTAATTTTCTTTATTTAACCGGGTAAAAAAAAAAAAGACATTAAAAATCTCTTCCAGAGTGACCCGGCCACAAGGGCAAAAAAGAACATCTAACTACTTCAATCATAGATTAAAAGTATATTGTTGTTAAAGCTCCTTTACTTTATTCTTAAATTGGGATTTATTTATTTTTAACATAGTGGTCGGAGGGGAGGGTTGCACCAATTGGATTGATATATTACTGATTTTATTTTCCTGTGAATATAGCACCTCTGAGGTGAAGACAGTAACACCCACCACTGACGGTTGCGACAACCACCATTTTACATTGTTTTCAGTGATCACATCCACATCTCTGAAAATTTGATTGCGCCACATTTCAAAACTAAAATTTGAAACTCGTTGATAGTAAAGCGGTGCTATTTGATGGATTTTTGTGCCATAATAATGTCATGTGAAATTACAAATTAAATCAACCATCCATCAGATCCACACTATTGGACAACTTTTCATACGAGTAAATCTTTATTTTTAGTGAAGAGACATTTTCAATACAGAGCGTGCTCATACCAAATATATGGCGGGGAAAGACTCTTGCTTCCAGATGACGGTCACTGCACGTCGCTTCAAGTTCCAACTCTCTCCAAAGATGTCTGTCCAGGCACGGTATGCGTCCGATATGCGCCCGTACAAATGACTCCAGTAGCAAAATTGCACTGCACTGAAAACAATTTTGTCTGAATGTACTTTTTTCTCTATATTGAACAATATTTTTTGCGTTGCACGTTTATAGTAGTGGTCCAATGCAACCATGATCTTTGCACCACGTAACGGTTTCAACCGAGTCGATCACGTCCGTGTCAAAATGACCCTCTTACCTGCACCGGAATCTGATTATCTCCCCTAAGGACGTTAGGTCAAGCAAAAAAAGAAGAAAACAAGTTTATTTGCATTTATTTACCATTACAATCGATTCAGTGTTACTTTTCTGGTGCTTTAAATTCACTTTAGTTTTGAACACACGCACACGCGGCTCAGATTAGCACCATCTATTGGTAAAATGACTTATTACAGAGGCTATTGAAAAGTTCTCCCCACATTGCGACGCTTCTAATATACATTCTGAAATAGTCAGGCAAATAAATGTGTTACATTTTAATTTTGGCGTTGCATTGAAGAAGTCAACAACAAAAATCTTTACAAGTTATTTGTGCCCCCACTGGTCTATGGCAATTGAATTAATATTTTGTTTGTGGAATTAGAATTAAGCAGCAAAATCCACCATAATTTGTATCCATCCCAGGGGGCGGCTATTTTGCCACTTGTGACCAATCAAGGGTCACCTGTTTTCTGAAGCTGAGCCACAATTTGTCACTCCCTGAGCAACTGTGATGTCATTTTCAGGTGACGGCAAGTAGCAAAATGGCCCATGCTGAGATGATTAAAAACCAGGTGGATTTTGCTGCTTAACTCAATCCACAAATCCAGCATTAATCAGAATACTGTGTTTATACTAGTGGGGCGAAAATAGTTCAGAAAATGTTTATGTTGACTTTAAGGCGGCATTGCGGACAATTGGGTCAAATCATGGGCTCATATAGCGATCAGCCTTGCTATGTAGCGTTTGCATGTTCTCCAGTTTCCTCCCATGTTTCAAAAACATGCACCTTAAAGGGATACTTAACTTCATTGAGCCTTTTTAACAGTAAGATATTGTCTATGAGACTTAATTATTTTTCATGATTACCCTTAAAAACTCACAATTTGCCACTTGCCGCCAACTTAAGATGACATTACCTGTGCTGAGAAAACAGGTGATGACAAATCATGGCTCAGTTGGTAGCGAATAGTCGTTACTCGGGGGTTAGAAAAAAAATCAATTGGGTAATATATCACGATATTACAGCGCGCAATTCTCGAATCAACATGCAGCCGAATCGATTTTTTAAACAAAACATTTTTATGGGAATATTCAACAAAACGTCTTAGGGTTAGGATTCACACATTAAGGAAGGAAGAATGTTATATTAATGAAACATTAAGCCTTAATATTTTTATTTCAGTGCTGTTCAAACATGAAACAGACTGCAACATGTTTGTTAAATGCAGTGGCTGGTATAAGCCTGAATTTTCAGAAAAATACTTTTTCATACAAATCTTAGTGTACATGTACAGGTTTACTGATCAGTATTTTCTAAATTAGTTAAAAACAGAAATAATCACTGTATAGATTCGTATCGGGATTCATCTATAGAATCACCAGGTACTAGGTAATTCACACCCCTAGTAGTTACCCATTTCCTCAGCACAGGTGATCTCATCTTCAGTCGACAGCAAATGGGAACGTTTTATTTTTTATTAAATAAAAGGTATTAATTGTACATTAATGCCCTAAACGGCAAGCATTAGAGTGTGAATGGTTGATCACACACACAAAATACATTTTCAACTCACAACACGCACTGACTATTCACTTCCTCCAACTTAAAATAAATCAGTTGCATGGAAAAACTAGTTTTTTTAAAGAAAAAAAAACTGATTTTGATGCCAAAAAAGCATACAAGTTTTATTGTCAAGGCATTTCCAACATATTCTCACTGTATTTCAACAATTAGCGCGATGTGCCCAACTATTCAGTTACAAACAATGACGCAAAACTTGAAGCCGTTTTTTATTTTTTTATTTTTAACAATATAATCACACTCTTCAGCAGGATCAAAGTGCTACAAGAGGGCTACCTTCTTAGATGCAGAATATTTATTTAGCATGTGATGGAATGCTTAATCAACTTCCTCGATGGTTGGGCCAGAGGATCCACCACCAGGCGCAGCACCGCCAGCACCAGGGAATGCACCAGGCATGCCTTCTGGCATGCCACCTGGCATGCCTCCAGCACCCTGGTACAGCTTTGTGATGATCGGGTTGCACACCTTCTCCAGTTCCTTTTGCTGGTGTTCATACTCATCCCTCTCAGCGGTCTAAACAAAAAAATTTAATCAAAAAATAAACATCCCATCAACTCATTCACTCACAGCCATTTATTTCACTGAAGCAACCCTTCGCTCCAGGCTGTTTTATTGAATTTTGACCGATTTGGAAAAGTCCCACAGAATATTGTGTTCTATTGCTCTAAAAATATGGAACCTACCTACCAAAAGAAAGATTTATCATCAGGAAAAAAAAGAAGTATATTTTCATCAGTTTAGCAGCATAATATATTTAAGTTTTATCATCATTCACATTCCTGGTGAAAAATAATGGCAAAACGAGCTTGTTGCAACACGTCCCTGGCTGATGTCTTATACTCTGCTGTCAACTTTTTGTAATGACCATTATTGCTTTAAGCGACCTCTTCAGGTGAGAGGCTGCATCAAAGCCTTCTGTATGCTCTAGCATAAAAAAACAAAAAAACAATTTCTAAATAAGTTTTTGGAACCATGGCAATATTTAAAATAGAAAATTTTGGGGAGCAAATTAGTTAAAGAAGTTTTATCACATACCTGGTTCTTGTCAAGCCAGCCGATGACCTCATTGCATTTGTCCAGTATGTTTTTCTTGTCATCGTCACTGATTTTGCCAGAAAGTTTCTCATCCTCCACTGTTGATTTCATGTTGAAAGCGTACGATTCCAGACCATTCTTAGATGACACCTTGTCACGTTGGACATCATCCTCTTCTTTGTACTTCTCAGCTTCACGAACCATGCGCTCAATATCATCTTTGCTGAGACGTCCTAAAATTAAAATACGAAAGCATTCAACCCTGTGCTTTTAAACAATTCAGATTGCTCATGTTTAAGTATCTTCAAATGAACACTGTACCCTTGTCATTTGTGATTGTGATTTTATTCTCTTTGCCAGTGCTCTTGTCAACTGCAGAGACGTTCATGATGCCGTTTGCATCAATATCAAATGTCACTTCAATCTGAGGAACTCCACGAGGTGCTGGAGGGATGCCGGTCAACTCAAACTTGCCCAACAGGTTATTGTCCTTTGTCATGGCACGCTCACCTTCATATACCTGATGGAGGGTGGAAGCAGCATTTAACATTCAAGCTTGCACACGTTACTGCTCATCTAATGACTGCGGTGCCGATGCCCTTGTAATGTCCGCTCGCATGCATTTGTTTTTTTTAAATGGGAAGATGTAGACATGTAGTGTGATCTTCTATTTAAAAATCGGTCTAGCTGATACTCTAAATTCCATACGTTGACATGTTTCATGAAACTTGTAAAGTTGGATATGCTTATTGGTAAAGACAGATTTGTTCACACAAACGCCAATGCAAGTTTGTTGTAGAGTCTTACATAAATGGCAGAATTTTGCTGTCATGGTCAACACAAAAGTATTTAGTAAATTGAAACTTGTCTTTAAAGTCGAGCTGTCAAACGATACGTTTTTATTATTAATTACATCTTAGAATTGATTCATCGCAATTAAAAAGGCTTTTTTAATAAACATGTTTTGCCCTCCAAATTTGAAGAGCACGTAGTTATGTTTATTACTCAAACAACCTGTGCTAACCAATGAGTTAATGCTTTAACAGCACTACTTTAAAAGCTACTGAAGGCAGATAATTCAATTTCAAAACACTACTGCCACCCGTTGACAAAAAATTAAACAGACCACACGCAATGTACACATCCGCAGCGGGTGGGAAAATCCAACCGAAATCCAGTCTGAAAACTATTTGCCAGATGTTGCAGGCATACCATTGTTAATCTAATAATTATTAGATGTTTCAGTCATAAATGGTCATATATTTTTGGCCAAATTGTTACAGAGAGCAGCTTTAATGTTAATACTTCATTTTCCTACACCGTAGTTTACTATAATGTATAAAATATTTAATATTTATTATAATAGATTAATTGCTTATGTATTGGGGGGGGAAAAATAATGAGGGGATAAATTAAAACACCAGTTAAGATTAGTTTCCAAAATTGATCAGCCCCAGTCTTTAGGAAAGAAGAATAAAGTTGCTCCTGCTACCTGCATTCAGAAACCGAACGGTCATTTGTGTTAAGCACATTTTGGATAGAACTTTTAAAGCATAGGTGTCAAACTCCGGTCCTCGAGGGCCGCAGTCTTGCAGGTTTCCCCTCTTCAACACAATGACCATATATCAACTGTGTTGGAGAACAGAAACATCCAAAACCAGCAGGACTGCAGCCCTCCAGGACCGGAGTTTGACACCTATGTGTTAAAGTTTCAATTTTTCTGCTCACCCTTTAATACTAAATAATAAATCACCCATATTGCACACCTTTGTTTTTTAATACACGGGTTTGTCCTGCTCTGTGCGTGAAACAATTTTCACTCTGAGGTATATAGCCCATCTGGAATAACAGCAACATTTGAAATAGAAATACAAAAAAAACTAAATTGTATACTGACCTGAATGAGCACACCTGGCTGGTTATCAGAGTAAGTGGTGAAGGTCTGAGTCTGCTTTGTTGGAATGGTGGTGTTACGCTTGATCAGGACAGTCATGACACCTCCTGCTGTTTCGATACCCAGTGATAAAGGAGTTACATCCAGAAGTAAAAGGTCCTGGACATTCTCAGACTTGTCACCAGACAGGATGGCAGCCTGGACAGCTGTGGACATATGTACGCAGCAAATTAACAAGACTGGGGGGGGGTGGGGGGTTGAAATGATTTTTGAAATGCTGGCCTGGTTGGAATGGCCAATTCATCCAGAGCACAATGCAACAAGAAATTTGAAGGTCTGATTTAAGGGTTCCGGAGAAATTTTTATCTTTTTATGTCTAAAAAGCAGATAATGAGTTTGTGTAAAAATAAATCTAGTCAAAATGTAATTTAGTTTAGAATAAACTGCTTTAAACGTCATTATTTCTCAACATGCAGGCCTTCCAAAAGTATTGGACTGAACACTTTGATTTCAGATCAAAAGATGAATGAGGAAGTTGAGGATTCTATCTTTTATTTCATGTATTTACATCTGGGTGGGTTAACTCAGGACAGGGCACCTTTTGTTTAAACAAACTCAATTTTCAAGTGAGCAAAAGTATTGGAACAGAAATTAGTATTAATTACAATAATGGCACCAAGCATACGACCCAGTGACTTCATTTGAAATGCCTTTCCAGGCCTTTACACACTCTTTCAGTTCTTGTTTCTCCCTTCCTTCTCAAGGATGTAAAATGCAACCTGCGCTCAGCTTTGATCATAAGCAGGTCCTTTTCTTCATACTATGGCTTTTACATCCCTTCGGTAAAGGTTATCTTTGTCTCTCATAATACTTTGTTCAAAAACTTTTGTAGCTCATGTATCACTTAATCCAATCTGGACTTCCAATTCTCTTAGCATCTTGTAGTATGGCCAGTTTATTTCTTATCTTCACAAGTCTCAATGTTGGTCAACAAATGATACCCTTGACCGACCATGTGTGTAACCCAAAGCTAGCTCTACCTCGATGTTTAAAACTGTCTAAAAGGCAACAACAATCAGTCAAATGTGCCAATATTTGTGCTCACTTGGTGTGGGTGGGTTCAAACAAAAATGGGCTCTGTCCATGTTTATATATGCAACACATCTAGATCTAAATAGCATGAAAGAAAAGCTGAAATTCTCAACTTTTGTCTCATTTACATTTTGACCTGAAACCAAGTCTTTAGTATAAAACAAGGAATTTGTCTTGCTGTTCAAATACCTTGAGGAGACTGTATACCTTTTGTTTCAGCTACTACTCTGGGAACACCTTTGATTGGTTGACATGTTTCAGTAATATCCACCAATCAGCTTGGACAGGCCAAATTTCCGACAGTTTCTCCAAGTTGACATATCAAAATTACTGCTATGTTTCCAACAGTTTCTAACGCCTGGGTGAAGACACTTACCAGCCCCATAGGCAACAGCTTCATCTGGGTTGATGCTCTTGTTAAGCTCTTTTCCATTAAAAAAATCCTGCAGCAGCTTTTGGATCTTGGGGATACGAGTGGAGCCACCAACCAAGACAATGTCATGAATAAGCCCTTTGTCCATCTTTGCATCACGCAGTGATTTCTCCACTGGGTCCAAGGTGCCACGGAAGAGGTCAGCATTGAGCTCCTCAAAGCGAGCTCTGGTGATTGAGGTGTAGAAATCAACTCCCTCATACAGAGAGTCAATTTCAATGCTTGCCTGAGTGCTGGAAGACAAGGTGCGCTTTGCTCTCTCGCACGCTGTGCGCAGACGACGGACAGCTCTCTTGTTGTCACTGATGTCTTTCTTGTACTTGCGCTTGAACTCTGCAATGAAGTGGTTGACCATGCGGTTGTCGAAATCTTCACCGCCAAGATGGGTATCGCCAGCAGTGGACTTTACTTCAAAGATTCCATCTTCGATGGTCAAAATTGACACGTCAAAGGTGCCCCCACCAAGATCAAATATAAGCACATTCCTCTCTGCACCAACCTGAAATTGTAATATTTAAAAATGCATTTTGTTACACCACTACGGTAAAGGATTAGGGCCAGGGAAGAGGGGGGTGGCTGGCAGGGTTATGACTTTCAAGTGAGAATTCTGACTTGAAAGCAAAAAATTCTGACTTCCTACCCACACTTCCTAGCTTTATGTCACAAAGTCAGAATTCTCTCTTTTAAGTGAGAATCCTACCAACACTTTGTTTCCCCTTCACTGTCCCTAATCAAAAGTCAAGTAGTTAAACAACGTACTTTTTTGTCCAAGCCATAGGCGATAGCAGCTGCAGTTGGTTCATTGATGATACGCAGAACATTGAGACCAGAGATTGTTCCTGCATCCTTAGTGGCCTGGCGCTGGGAATCATTGAAGTAGGCGGGTACCGTAATAACAGCATTGTTGACAGACTGCAAACAAAGCAAGAATTTGTTAATTTACTACGGAAACTTTTAAAATGCACGCTAATCGTTAGAACCTTACTTTTCCAAGATAAGCTTCGGCAATCTCCTTCATCTTTGTTAGCACCATTGAGGAGATCTCCTCTGGGTAGAAGGACTTTGTCTCACCCTTGTAGTCAACCTGAACCTTTGGGCGGGTGTTGTCATCAACTACAATAAATGGCCAGTGTTTCATGTCGGATTGAACAACTGACTCATCAAACCTCCGGCCAATTAAACGTTTGGCATCTGTAGAAACATGAACGATAAATTGGTTAACAGGCGTCATTAGATTATGAACTTTGTTAGTCCCAAAAAGGGGGCATTTACATCATTTCAGTGCTAGGACAATGTATACCTTACCAAAGACGGTATTGGTGGGGTTCATTGCAACCTGGTTCTTGGCTGCATCACCTATCAGCCTCTCAGTATCTGTGAAGGCCACATAGCTAGGTGTTGTCCTATTGCCTTGGTCATTGGCAATGATTTCAACTTTCCCATGCTGGAATACACCAACACAGGAGTAGGTGGTCCCTAGATCAATACCAACAGCTGGTCCTTTCGACATGGTTGCTCTGGAAAATTCAAGGAAATTTATATTTAAAAATAATAATAATAAGGCAAGCATATCAATTTATCTTCAATTTAAAGTAAAATAAACAAAACACTCACCTAAGTCTCAAGAGAACTTAAGTGGTCGTGAGGTAAAACAATGGGGTAATAAATAAAAACTATCAGAGGATCAATAACTATAATTCAGTAATGTTATTTTATATAACTTTTTTACTTCTGTATATATACACACAGTATATTTCATGTACTGTATTTGAAAAAGGACAGTGTATTAATTTGAATTGAAATATGCCGGGCTGATCCCATCGGTGTATAGCCTCAACCATGATTACTTAATAAATCAATTATTTTCAATTAATCATGATTCAAACTCTTCAAAGCTTACCTCTTGATTTTTTTGTTCAAGAAATCAAGTTCACCCTTTAGATTTACCAAGTGTTCAATTAAATCTTGTACTTTATACACCAAAAAGTATGTACAAAATTTATAGCAAAAATTAATATAATCATTAATTAATGGTTACACAAATCTTTACCAGTTTTTTTGTTTTTAAGATATGTAGTGGACGTATGGATTAATTTAAAAAAAAACATGAGCAATCATGACGGGTCAGTAACATCACGAGAGCCCTGCAAACTATCAAAAAAAGTAAATAAAATAAAGTGTATTTGGCATATACATTGAAACATTTATACATACATTTGGATTTCACGTTTCCTCACTGACCAGCTAAGTTCTGAGGAAGTTTGTCAACATCTTTCGAGAAATTTCTAAGCCATGAATAAAACTGCGACACCTGTTCGACGTCATTGTTAGTAGTTTATAATGGTAAAAGGAAAAACCGCGAACGCAAGAACACGGAAGTAAACTGTTTGGATCTCATGAGTGGCCATTATTATTTTATTTTTATAGACTGCGGGTACACGCATCGTGAAATACAAAATGGAGACCATAGTGCTAGCTAATTTCGACAGACAGACGGTGCGCTTAAATTGACTGTTGATTAAAAAACAACAACAACAACACACACAAATATGCTTAATTAGTCAACAAAAGCTACACTCGACGAGTTGTACGGGTTCGCATTTTGTCTCACCTCAACAGCGGGATGCAAGTAAACCGTTAGCTTGCCTCGAGGCGAGAACGTTCTCGAATGTTTCGCATCCTCCGCCCCCACCCTGCCACTAATCTCTGCTCATTAGCTAAAGATAGCGCGAATACGATTTGTTTAAGCACTACGCGGAAATGACACTTTTAAGATGATGGGTGAAGGTGGAAATTTGTGTAATGGTAATATACAAAGGACACAAGGAATTACACAATACTCAGAAGTGATGTAAAACGATAAGACACTCTAGCATTAATTTACCGTTCAAACAAACAATTGTGGAAAAAAATAAGAACAAAAGAATCGATGCAGGACTAACCCAAGGTGTGAGTCTGGTATAAATTCACAAGGCGGGGGTCGTAGGGAAGATCTGGACTGGAGATGCTTGTCCTTGGTGGGGACGCAGGAAAGGGATGTACATGAGAACTGGCCGGTATTTAAGGCAGTCAAAGCACCCAATCACACGCAACGTTTTCTATGCGTACTCAACGTACAGCCAATGGCAAATCTTGTGACGCGCCAACGAAGGTGACCGCTTCCTATTTGACGTATGTGTTTCGCAAACCAACGTACAACCGCGTGGCTTTATACAACGGTCATCAATTTCGAGAACATTCTCCACCGGCAAATGCGACAAAAACAGCATAAAGAAATTAGAAGGTTTTACGTTCTTGGCAAATCGTCTTGACTATAATCATAAAATTATAACTAGCTGAGACATTATTATAGGTTTTCATTCAACTCAACAGTTATTTCACCCCTCTCCAGAGTTGTCGTTTTAACGATGAAGCAACATTGCAGTAAATAAATGCGGTTTTTTTTCCCATGTGACCACGGTTCCTGTGTCATTCGTTTAAAAATCTGATGAGTCATTTTCATATTCATTGGATATCACGTTTAAAAACAGGCATTAAAAATAGAAAACCGACTCATTTGATTTTCGTTTTAGAATAGAAACACCAAAATTTAAGTACAGCTTGGTTTTCTTGTTTGTTGTCTGGAACGAGTAAGGAAAAGTCTAATAATAGTTAGATTTTCAATTTTTATTTCAGAAACGGAAATAAGGATAAAGCACGAGACACAAAACGAAAAATGGCTTTTGGATTGCCGGAAGTTGGCACCGAGAGCATTTTCCATACTGGCCAGGAGATGGCGATAGCGTGGCGTCCGAAAACAGTGTATTGTTGTGTTCTGTTATGATGATAGGCTGATACTGAACACTTGCAGATTTAGGCTCAGCACTGCTTTTTAAACGCGCTTTAAATCAAGTGGCATATTATGAAGCAGCAATTGCTTCATTACCTCGAATGAACCACCTGACTGGTTCGCGGTCTAATCGTAAAAAAAAAAATAGGAAGGAACCAGTTTAATTTAGAAAGTGTCGGCGGAAAAAAGGTGCCGCATTCGAGTGTTCCCCACCCCACATAAGGCCATAGTTACACGGGCACACCCAACCTATGACATATTTCACCAGAACTTTCGAATCGATACCCACGTTCACCACCATTTATTTGTTCTAAAAAGTATTTTGATTGTATTTTTTATTTGATATTGAGTTTTATTGTGTGCGTGTGTGTGCAAGTGTGCATGTATGTGCGCGCGCGCGCGTGTGTGGCAGATGTGTAAAATCCAGTGCAGTGTTGCTTTTCGCCAGGAGAAGGCTTCTTCTTCCATTTATCCATCCATTTTCTTAACCGCTTCTTCTTTTTTTAATTGAAACTCTGCTTTTAACATTCACAGTATTAGGACATCAAACATCAATTCACAGTTTCAAACTTTGCTTATTAACATTCACAATATTAGTAATACCAAACAATTCAACATACAAAGAAAACCCCAAAATTTATAGAGAAAAGGAAAATAATCTAAGGCACAAAAAAACTCAATTAGGTCAACTAAAAGATGACTCACTAAGGATTTTCAATATGTACTTTTCTTGTTTCTTGTCAACGTCAAGGAATTAATATACAAATCTAATAACACAAAAATATATGAACATTCGGAAGGGATTGGGAAATTCTTATTTTTTGCAAATAAAATTTGTCAACTAGGAGCATAAAATTGATTTCAAAGGCTAAAGATTTGTTATCATGAATTTAATTTGTAATTACAGCTTTTAGATCAATTGTAATGATGTCCAGTTTCCCCACATACATATTTTTTAAAATCCCTCAACAATTTTGATGATACATGCAGTTCAATTACAGAATAAAAACAAAACTGTTTCTGATACATTTCCTCAGAAGGTGCATTTATCATATATGTCAGTGAACATGGAAATTTAGTTATTGCAAGGATAAATGTGATGAAGTGTTTTAAATGGAAGCTCTTATTTTATTTGAAATGCAGCATTGAAAAGGGCATAACCATGTTCTATGCCAATTTATGTAATTTATTTCTGCGTTCCAGTAAAAATTTTCCCTGAGAATAAATTTTATTATAGCAACAAAGTGTTTATTTGTACAATTTTTACTGAATAAATCAATACCTCTGATCTTAAGAGAAGGTGTTTGAGATTTTATATCTTGATACATCAGTTAACATCTCATCAATTCCTGAACACTTCAGCTTTTGCAACATTATTAAACTCTTTGAATTTTACTGGAAAGCGTTTTGTTTACAAAACATTTTCGTAACTACAAATATTTCCGCTGCGTTCAAACAAACCCGAAACATAAATTATGCCCCTTTCAATATAGACTTTATTGTATAAAGATTTATTTTTAATGGTAATATTACTATTATTCCAAAGGATTTCTTTATGAGAGGAAAAATTATGAACATGACATAATTTCCACGCCAATAATTCTTATTGATGAAATTTCGAGAGTTTAAGTGGCAATTTCGTAATGTCAAAATTACAACGTGATAAAAATGGTAGACCCCCGACTGTTTTAAATATATGGAATACAATTCCAGAGTGACATTGGACATTCCATACATTCCGTAAGCCATTTGATTTTAAAGGTTGAATTCAAATGAGAAAAATCTAAGAGTTCCAATCCTCCCTCTGCGCTCTTCATTCTAAGATTTTTTTTTTTTTTTACGATGGTGACGCCTGTTTTTCCAAACAAAACGAACAAACTGAATGACTGTGAATGTGAATCACTTATAAAAAGAGATAAAGCAGGATAAATCTTAATACACCCTCAGCTTTAGACAGTAACACCCTTCCAAATATTGAAAGATCTCTTTGCAACCACCTGTTAAAGATTAACTTTGCTTTTTGGATCCTGGAGGAAAAGTTTAGAAGCAGTTTTTCCAAAAGTTGTTTTTTTTGTAATGTGAAGCCCTAACCATTAAACAGTTTGCTTAACAGGAATATCAAATGTAAATTCTTCATCAGTATTATATAAACATATCTCAGATTTGTTAATATTGAGGTCTAAAGCTGAAGCATCAGAAAATTCCTGAGTAGTTTGGAGAGCTATCGTAATTTGAGACTTATCTTTAAGAAATAAAACTGTATCAGCGGCGAGTTGGGAAATCTTTAACTCACGATCAAAAACAGATAATCTGTGAACATTGGAATTTTGGGAAACGCTAAATTATAAAAGTTCAGCAACTATGATAAATAGAAAACACGAAATAGGACAGCCTTGACGCACACCTCTTGATACAGAAAATCCTTCCTGGTTTCGTCACAGCTGCATGTCCCGTCCTAAACAACGCTTGATTGGTCAGACCTAAAAAAAGGTTGGTTGCAAACGTATCAGCGGGAGCAGTACAAGATGTATTCTCATCGTATCACTTTTTATACTTTTATATATTTCTTGGAATCAATACATCATAGATAAAAATATATACCAGATGAAAGACCAAAGTCGAAGGTATATTTTTTGTATTCATGCAATTTTCATACTTTGTGTCAGTGCAGAGTTATAAGCCATCAAATACAGGGAGTGAACATGTGACATGTTGCCCCACCAATGGGTAAGTTGTCACACTATATGGGGTAAGATGTCACCCTGGATTTTGCAACCAACAAAACAAGGACACAATTATCCTTGCTTTCCTGTTTTAAATTTTTTTTAATTAATTTTTTTTATTATTTTTTTTACAGCCAGAGAAATTGTTTATCATTGATCTTGGAAATTTACCATAGTCATTGAGCAAACGTTAACAAAATATGAAATAGAAATAACGTCCTTAGGAACTGCTGGCATGTAGAGCTATCAGCCTCAAATGCCTGTTTTGTTTCCCTTAAACTGAAAATTTGAGATTAAATTGAATAAAAAAAAAAAGCTTTTCTGTTAATGGATGGATGGATCATCATGAAACTTAAACCAGTCCTGACACATGGGCATACTGTAGTTCCATCAACAACTGGAAAATCTATTTTTCAACAATGAAACAGAACATGGCAAACTCATTTCCTCACCCTTCCGACTTTATCATCTGAAGGGTAATTCTGGCACATGTAAACCGAGTTGCCATAGGTGCATATTGGCCCATTCTTTGCATATGTGACAACAAACCCCAAAACGACTGAGACAAGTTGCCCTAAACTACCATGTTGGCTAATACTTGCTCTCTTAAAACAGTGAATGAGGCATGACAAGATGCCTGAATCTCCCCTCTAACCAGTCCACATGATTTGCTGCTAGAATTTGTCTATGTATGATGCCTGTTTCAAAATATATTAAGTTGAAAAAATTTACTTTGAGTTGTGCAAAACAGATAACTGGCACTCATCTCAGCTCACAATGCGCTCTTCTTAGACAGTACACAACACCCAACCATTTATACGAAGAAAAGTATTCCACTTTTTCATTGCGCCCACTGGTAGAGAAGACAATTGCAATGTGACAACTTACCCAAGATACAACCAACCCCGGTGTCCCCTATTTGTGAACAAATACTGCAAGAATTCAGCTTGCTGTCAAGGTTACTATTTTGGTAGCCACGCTTTTATCATTTTCACGCATTTGCAAACGTAATGCGCACTTCGCTTATTTTCGAAGCAATTTGTCCAAGTGGTTCGAAGCTTCATAAAAGGACGCCTTCTTAAAATAATCGGCTAAGTCATTTTTTCCAATTTTTCAGGAAACACAACATTTTTTAACCATTTTCCTAATGAGGAGATGATTTAGGCAAAAATCTTATTTTTTGCAAAAAAAAAGACTTAGCAATTATTTTAAGAGGGTGACAAAAAGCTTTATTTGGCCATCACTATGTGTAGGCCTACACAATCAGACCGAATTGTTGATTCATCAACATCCTAAATTCCACACACGATGAGTACACACTTGGAGAAAACTTTTGATCATCTGTTAAAGAAATAAAGAGAAAACAATAAAATAAAATAAATAAAGTAGTAATAAATAAAACATTACTGAAAATTAACAAATGAAAATGATACATTGCTTTTGAGTTTTTGGTTTGGAATGCATGATGGTTCGGGCGGATAACAGCCATGGACGGCGGTGCTGGATAGCCATATAGGGAGCAAAAATGGGCTGAATGTCCACATGTAACTTACTTTATTAAAAGCCACCCCAAAAAGTTTCTTGGCGCTAACACGCATCACGAATAAGCAAACATTTATGCAAACGACCGCTCAGGTCCATGGCATAATATACACTGTTGCCCAAAAAAATTACTCACTTGTTCTGAAGGTGCATTGTGCAATTGGTCACTTTTTTACTCATGACTGCCACCTCTGTCCTGAAATGTCACTGCAGCCTCTGTGTCAAGCTCGGGCATGGTGCGTGTACGCTTAAATAAACTAGCTAAGAATCACTAAGTTGCTGTAACAGAAAGCTTATATTCATATAAAAAATGAATCTGGTCCAAACGTTAAAGGTCAGGAAAAGTTTGACTTTTATGTTAAATCAACAAAAAATTTAAGTTAGGCAACGTATTATGTCAACTTTGTGTGTGTGTGTGGGGGGGGGCGTGTGTGACTTTTATTATTTTATTTATTTTTATTTGGGGTTACAGTGTGACATCATAAAATTGGGAAGTGTTTTTTGTGGACACATTGTATTATGCAACTGGCCATTAAAGGTTTGGTTGGTGTGGTCACTGTATAAATTACCACATCTTATCTTCTCAGATTGGGTGAAAGCAGTGAAATGAGAACCTTTTTTCTCAAAACGAGCTCCGGAACAACTGTTGGTGGAAAAATTGCTTCCAAGTCTATTAGATAGTTATGTCAGTAAAATTTGAAATATCAGATGGAATTCTATTTCATGATCATCTCCATGTAAGATTATCTCCAGTCTATTGTTTAGAGTCACTGGAGGTGATCTGCAAGTATTTTAGATTCAGGTGACAATAGTAGACGTTTTTTTGTTAGATGAGGGCGGGCCTTTTTCTCCAAGTCTGAAATGGTGTCAGAAGACCTAATTTATTGACAAAGAGAAGTGGCCCCAGGCATACTTGTGGGAGATGTATATATATATATATATATATATATAAAGCATTAATTAGTTAATCACAAAAAATGATCTCATTAATAATGTTTCAATGCAGATTAATCACACTATTAATTTTGAACGCAGATTATTTTATAGCTGACAGCGGATGGCCACGTTAAAGGTAGCACATGAGCAATAAACATAACTACATGCATTAAAGTAATGCATTTAATAAATGCTTATGCATGACATTCACGATTAATTGTGATTAATCAAAATTCTAAAATGTGAATAATCTGATTAAAAAATTTAATCATTTAACAGCTCTAATATACATATATATCATTTATTTCCCCCCATTTCAGTTGTTTTGCTTATCAACTCCATCTTCTATATAAATATGACTGATTATTACATAATGCTAAAATGGCATGTTGGCTTTAGTTACTTGCCATAAAATCCCCTCACGTCATGGACATACTGTATATATAGGTTAATCTATTGTTTCTACCTGTCAGATGATCCGGTTGAGGACTCCATCGGAGCACTCTTACCTTTCACTTTCTTCTGAGTGGGCTTCCTGGGAACTCTATTTGGCTCAAAATGAGGACAGTATAAATGACTGCGGTGAGATAATGTGAAGAGCAAAGACAGAGGGGGAACACTCTTTGACCATCCTTTCAAGGTAAATAACTTTGTTAAAATGCTTTCTTAAGGAAATCTTCAGAAACTGATTACAACAAAGTGCAAATGCTATTTAACCAGTCACGTCAATTTCTGACATGAACATAAAATCTTCACATTTCTTTACAGCAGTTTGAGCATAATGTGGCTGGCTCTCTCTGCTTTTCAACTTGCCTCACTCCTTCTTACCCAAGCTAAACATGCCTGCATTGGACACTCCACATTCAGAAGACCAGGTCAGTGAATAAGCTCTTACCCATCACACATATTGACCCCACCTTCCTCAGCTCCATCTCAAATGATAACTCTATTTCCATCTACGGGAGATTTATTTGATTGTCTTTCTCCACATAGTAGAGAGAAACATTAATGCATTCAGTGACACCCCAAATTACATTGTGTATGGCAAAAATAATGCTGTTAAAAAAAAGTGCTTGGTTTTGATCCCTTTTCATTCTTAATGTTGTTATTGTTGTCATATGTGTGTGTGGGTGGATAGATATGTGGATGATGCAAACAGTAAAATACATGCAAATTTGAGAGGAATTATACAAGTACCATACTTCTTCATAAATCATCTAATTACTGCTACCTATCTTTTACCTAGTATTACAAAGTCATACAAAATAAAATCAGGCTTGTAATGTCACTATCATAAAACGTAAAAATGCAGTGTTTTTAATTCAGGTTTTTTTTTCACTCTTTAAAAGAAAAATAAATGAAAGGGGACAGAACGAAGTAAAAAAATTGTGATATCTGCCCCTGATCAAAAAAATTAATGACAGCAAGCAATCAAGACGCTTTGAATGTAACAATTCTATAAAACAATTCAACAGCATGTCTTTGTGCTATATATGTTCTTCCAGTAATTGTGCTTTTATACATTTAAAAAAAAAATACAGATAGCCAAAGAAGATTTTTGTTTTACAATCCAGACACCTTGAGTTGAAATACATAATTATTTTTGTTTTGTTCTATATTTAGGTCTGGAAAAATATCTGTACCTCTTAATTTGTACTCACTTTCCCTTTTTTTAAATTTGATCTGCATGTTAACTGGTGAAATGTCATGATGGGCTTCATACATTATTTTAAGGCGGTTAAACTCCATCAATTCATTTAATTCTAAAGTTTTTAGTTGTTTAAATAATGGATTAGTGTTATCTCTGTATCCACATCCGAAAACGGCACAAATAGCACGTTTCTGTAGAAGAAAGATGGGTTCATTGGTTAAGATAGTAACATTACTCACCTTTCCAATGTTATTAGTTAACAAAAACTAAAGAAATAACAAAAACTAAAATTTATGATATTTTCGTTAATGAAATAAAATAAAAGCAAAAATGCTTTTAAAAAATGAAAACGTAGACTACATCTTTCATTTATAAAACTGATTACAACAAATAATTTGTCTTTGTCAATTAATATAATACATGAGTATTTGAGGTTCATTTTAAATGTATTTATTTCAGTATTGCTGTATGTCCGTACAGAAGAAGGGAGGTCCAACAGTCGTTTGAGAATTGCAGTTTACCATACTTTATTAAAATTAGGGGTGTCCAGCGATTACATTTTTTAATCGTAATTAATCGCATGACTTTAATAGTTAACTAATTAACTTATATTTGTTATAAATGTACAAAAAAAATGTACACTACATTTGTTCATAGTTTTTATACTCATTAACATAACAGTGACAAAAAATGTAACACTAATAGAAATATGACTGCACCTTTTAGTAATTGATACAGTAATTTCATAATTCATATAAAGTTAAAATTAAAAATATTTACTGTTACTGTATTGTAGTGTGATATTGATTTGTGTTGAGGTCATTTTTCTGCCACTAGATGGCATAATTGCATTTGTAAGACGGTAGTGACAGCTCAGTGCATTTTTCTTTTTATATTAAGAGCTACCTAATCTTCAACATGAAGTAACTTGTGAACTTCTACACATTTTTTAAATTGTAAAATACTTGACCCCAGACTCTACAAATATATGCATTATTATAAAATTTATTACTGCTAAATTTTTACGTGGACTTGTCTGCTGCGTTGCAACTGGAAAGTAATTGCACATTTAAAAAAACATTAATTGCACATTAAAAAAATATAGTGGCATTCAAGGAACATTAAATTAATTCAAAATGAATGCACTACTTTTGATACCTCTAATTAAAAGTACTTTTGTTTTTAATTATCTTGGACTAGACAAATATAGTATTCCACGTATTTACAAATAAATCCCTTGAAAACATAAAACTATAACTTAAACAACTAAAAACTAAACTAAAACAAAACATTTTTTGAAAACATGATATCCTGATCTAAAAAGTAAAAATCACTGAAATTAAACAACAAAAGTCAAAACGAAATAAAAACGGCTCAGATAATGGGTAGATGGATATAATGAAAAATCCAAAACCATTAAAACCCTGACCCTCTGATAACACAAACGTGTGGAGAGGCAGGCTTAGTGAATGTGGCTTCACATGAATTTTTAACCATCAGAAGTGTTTAAATGATAATAAAAAAAAAAGTTATTTACAGCACAGGAAAATTTGGTGGTACATGAGTAGAGCGAGAACCGCTTCTTTAAGCCTGGCTCCATGAAAAGGCTCCCAAGGGACTCCTCAATTTTTTTTGTTACTTCACCTAATTTATAACCACATTATTTGTAAAATGAAACACTAATTAAAAAATACATTATATCAAATATGCATTATTTATATTGATTTATTGATTCCTATACTGTGAAAAAATACAGTAGTATACAGTAACATATTACAGTAGTATACAGTAAAATATTACAGTAGTATACAGTAAAATACAAACAGTAAGGAAGATCAAAAAAGTGTAAAAATTGTGTCTATTGTTGAACTATTGTTGTAGCAGCAACAGGAGCAGTACACGCTTACATGAATCATTAACAGCAGGTTCCCTTGCGAGCCTTTCCCCCTCTAACTGAAGTCATGGGTGAACATGTGAACACCTTAAAAACCCAAGTTGTCCAAACTACGGCCAGGAGGCCATTTGTGGCCTGTCGTCTAGTTTTCAGTGGCCCACGTCATATATTAAAATTGACATTTCGGCCCACAAAGCTAGTTTAAAAAAAAGAAAGGGGCGGGGGGGCAGACTGAGAATGGTTAAATTTGTTCATATACTATGGAGCTTTTCTAGATATACTAAGATACAAATAAACTAAGACTAAAATAGCAGTTCCTCTTCAAATGCGAATAAATAATTAAGTTTTAGAAGCAAAAATGATTTCTTCCACTTCCTGCTTTGTTTCAAAATCCGATTTATGAACATTAATAATCCTCAAGTAACTTTAAAAAAATAGTCAAGTGCCTACTGTTTGCTCATGTTTTGGTTCCTCTGATTATGGATAGTGTTGTTCCGATACGATACTGGTGTCGGCAGAGGCCCCGATACTGCATTAAAACAGTGGTATCGGTATCGGTGAGTACTAACAAGTAACATGCCGATAACATTCATTCTGACGCTAATAGAGGACTTTGGATGCAGAATCTTGTGTCTTGCTCATGCACGACATTCATTAATGTGTGACGTGTTCACTGCATGCCGAGCTAAGATATCCTATTGGCCCTTGAATACTCTGAACCAATGGCAGAACAGCTTTTTCATGTTGAGAAAAAAAACCTTAGGTACCTTAGGTATAGGTATGGTATCGGCATCAGCCGATACTTCAAAGCTGGGTATCAGAATCGGTATCGGGGGCCAAGAAACGGTATCGGAACAACACTAGTTATGGAGATGGGATTTGGTCGCTGTTCAGTGCAGTTGCAGCGCTGTTCTCGTCTAGTGGGATACAGAGCCGAGACTCTGCAAAAACTATTTGCCTTATCACCTATAACCATACAGCATTATACTGAGCAGCCAGGATGGAGATTTTTGTATTGCTTTCCCATGCTGCGAGACCATTTCCGTTTTTGTACTCTTCATCATCTTTATCGTCTTTGCCATCATTGGTGCCCTCATAACAAGAATAAAGTAAACACAGCTATTATTTTTTTGTGAGTTCATCTCACTTGACTTCACACATGATGATGTCCGACTTTTCTGTATTATAAAACTACAAATTGAGTGTCCACGATAACTTAACATGGATTTTTTTTTAATTATTATTTTTGTTTGACATGGATGCTCTACAGCAGGGGTCGGCAAATAAGTTTGGCCCTGAGGAATTTTTCCCCCCTTACAATTAAGAGTGTACAGTTGTGATCAAAAGTTTTCATACAGTTGTAAAGAACATGATGTCGTGGCTCTCCTGAGTTACCAGTCATTTCTACAACTCTAGTTTTTCCTCTGATAGAGTGAGTGGAACAGATACTTTATGGCACACCAAAAAAAAATCCATAAAGTTTGGTTCTTTTATGACTTTATTATTGGTTAATGTCATGTTTCGGTTCTGTGGGGGTTAGGTTTTTGTTTGTTATAGGCGTTCTTGTTGTTTTTGTCTGTGGTTGGTGTTTTTTGTCTTGCGTTCCTGGTTTCTTCCCTTGTCTCGTTATGTCTAACCACCTCCACCTTTGTGTGTCTTCCCTTCCCCAGGTGTGTCTCATTAGTGTTGGTGTATTTAGTGTGTTGTGTTTGTCCAGTCGGGGTGGGTTTATTACATTGCCTATGTTATGTGTGGAAGTTTGTTATGTGTGGAAGTTTGTTATGTGTGGAAGTTTGTTATGTGTGGAAGTTTGTTATGTGTGGAAGTTTGTTATGTGTGGAAGTTTGTGTGTCAAGTCTTTGTCACAGCCAAGTTGTTTTTGGCACAGATAAGTAGCCTTTGTCACCGCCAAGTAGCCATCGTCACCACCAAGTAGCCTTCGCCACAGCCAACCAAGTCATCGCCACAGCCAACCAAGTCATCCTCGTCACAGCCAAATCATAGCGCCAGCCAAATCAAGTCAAATCCTGTCCATTCATGGCGACCAGTCTCGTCACGTCCAGTCATGGTGACCAGTCTTGTCACATCCCGTCCCGTCCAGTCCAGTCACGTCCTGTCAAGTCATGGTTGGCTGCTCACCTTTCTCCCTATGTATCATTAAAGTTCCACATATTGCACTTCATTCCAGTCTCACTGCCTTGCTTCCCTGCATTTGGGTCCACCATCCCTCAACCAATCACGACCACCCTGACAGTTAACAGAAAAAGTGACTGAATCTGCTGGGTCAAAAATATACATACAGCAACATAAATTAGCCACTTCATACCATTACCTCTTAACTTCTTGTGTGTGATTATAATTGACTGTGACTTCTCTGAGGCCATTGAAATAGGGCTAATTGGATACCAATGCCCACAAATGCAACAATGGACAGTCAAAGGAGCTCAGCAGTGTCAAAACTGATCTGAAAATGCAAATCATTGACTTGAACAATTCAGGAAAGTTGCTTGGAGCCTTTTAAAAGCATCTGCAGGTCCCAAGGCCAACAGTGCAAGCAATTGTTCGCAAGTATAAAGTGCATGGCACTGTTTATCACTGCCATGATCAGGAAGAAAATGCAAGCTATCATCTGCTGCTGAGAGAAAATTGGTCAGGATGGTGAAGTGTCAACCGAGAACCACCAAAAAGCAGATCTGGCAAGAATTATAAGCTGCTGAGATACAGCTGTCATTGTCCAGAGTCAAGCGTGTTTTTGAATCACCATGGACTGAGAGGTTGCCGTGCAAAAAGGAAGCTCTTGCTCCTAAAGCGGCACCTTAAGGCTCAACTGAAGATTGTTGCTGATCATATGGATGAAGATAAGACCTTCTGGAGGAAAGTTCTGTGGTCAGACAAAACAAAAATGGAGCTGTTTGGCCACAATGTCCAGCAATAAATTTGGAGGCAAAAAGGTGAGGCCTTAAACCCAAGAACACCATGCCTACCGTCAAGCACGGCGGTGGTAGCATTATGCCGTGGGGCTGTTTTGCTGCCAATAGAACTGGTGCTTTACACAGAGTAAATGGGATAATGAAGAATGAGGATTAACTTTAATTTTTTTCCAAAATCATCAGCTCAAAGGTTGGGACTTGGGCACAGTTGGGTGTTCTAACAGCACACTGACCCAACCGAACATCCAAAGTGGTAACGGAATGGCTAAATCAGGCTAGTATTAAGGTTTTAGAATCCCCATTGAGAACATGCGGACAATGCTAAGGTAATAAGTTAATGTAAGCAAGCCAACAAATTTAACTGAACTGCACCAATTCTGTCAAGAGGAGCGGTCATCGGTTCACCCAGAAGCTTGGGGATGGCTACAAAAGCACGTAATTGAAGTGAAAATGGCATTGCTGTATGTATATTTTTGACCCACCAGATTTGCTCACTTTTTCTGTTAACCCCTAATAAAATCATAAAAGAACAAAATTTAATGAATGTTTTTTTGTGACAATAAAGTATCCAGAAGTGTTAACATCATCCAAATTATGCGTTTTATTGGTCTAGACACGCTAATATGTCATGTCAACTGACATCACCTATGGGTGCAAAGGGGTTAAAAGTGGAACAATTTGGTTCGACTCAGCGGGATTATGATTTGATTCGATATGGTTGGCCTAAATCTAACAAGAGCACTTTTAATACAGAATCACTCATTATGAGTTTTTTCATTAATGTCATCTGGCGGACCAAATATAACTTTAATTGCCGTTGGCCGTTGGTTGCCGACCTCTGCTCTACAGCCTCACATTAATTTTCACTTTCAAAATCATGCTCTTCACATCTTTGATTCTGCAGCTAACTCCGATATTGAGGTTTTCTGCGGCTCTCAGATGGTGACCCTCCAAATCCTGCTGTGTCCCATCTACTTCAACGGATATAACGAGTCACTGGTCTCGCTCAACTCCAAGCACTTCAACGAGCACTGCAAAGGGATTGTTGACTGGACAGCAGACACACCTGTCATCAAATTCAATTTCTCCATTACAGAGGAAGAGATTAGCACTTGTTCTAATAAGTTGACTGTAGGTTGTTTTAATGAGAGTCTCACAGTATATGTCGTCAACATGGATTGTGACCTCTTCATTATGGATCTATTTTGTCTGACAGGTCAGTCAGGAGGTAGGAACCGGACTGTTTTCAGGCTTCTCTACTATCCAGTATATCAACATATCAGGCATGGTTTGCTCTGAGGACCTAATCACAGAAGCCATTACTTACCACCAAGAGGTGATGTACAAGTTCTCCTGCCGCTACCCTCTGCAGTACCTGGTCAACAATACACAAACGAGTGTGTGAGTGACATTTTCTATTTCAAAATCAAGTATTTCATGTGGTAACAAATGCATACCCAAGCATAAATGCAATTCAAATATTTATGATGTGTTCAAATAGACATTTTGAATATATTAGAATTTTAAAGAGACATATTAGGCATTTTTACCCCAGGTGTCTTTTTAACTCATTCACTCCCAGACATTTTTACACAGCAACCCCCTTTGCTCCCGGCTGTTTTACTGAATTTTGACTGATTTTGCAAGGTCTACAGAATATTGCTTTCTATTGCTATAAAAACATGGAACCTACCAAAAGAAAGATTAGAGACTCTTATTTCATCAGGAAAAAAGTATATTTCTATCTGTTTCAGTTTTCCAGCAATTAGCATTAGAATATAGCTAAGCTTCATCATTATTCACAAACCTGTTGAAAACACTGGCAATAAGAGCTTTTCGGCGCGCCCGATCGGAAGCGAGGCAGAGACGCCCCCTTAATGGCAGAAGCCATCACCTTTTTAGCTGGTAACGATGATCATGCTTTTTTTTTTCTTCCTTCGACGACGAGTCAACGGCATTCACATTCGTTGCCATGATTGGTCAAAACAAAAGTTTGGTAGGCGTGCACAAGTTGGTGCATCGTCCAATCAGCTCGTAGTACTCTACAGAATGTCCCGCCTTTCCCGAGAAAAGCGATCTCAGATTGATATTGTGGAGAACGCCCTTGAGTGAATCACAATTATCAGCACAACTATGGTAATGAGTTACGCACAGAGCCATTGATGGTTAAATTAACCTAAATAGCGCAAGCCACACAGTATGATTCGTCCTCTCACCCATGCTGAGAAGGTTTGTAAAACAAAACATGTACGCAACTAGGGGTATATTTTCAACCAAAATTTCATTCGTAACTCGAAAAGCTCTTAAAACGAGTCGTTTGTAACTCGAGGATCCACTGTATAGCATATCAACTTGTATCAATCAACTTCAAATTATGTTGAACATAGTATTATTTTTTGTGCAACAGGAAAAAATGTTTGCAAGTAAAAACTGAGTGCAAAAATCTTTGCAACTTTTTTACTAACCATGACAAAAAACAATAATAATTTGCTCGGGTTGCAAGTGTTTGCAAACATGCACCGCTCAGTGGGATACCAGCTTTATCGATTATCAAATTAAATGATAATTATTTTGGAATATCGATTAATCATTGAAATCAATTTTTTTTTAAAGGGATACTTGACTGATTGAGCCATTTTCAGCAGCAAGAAGATAATATTTTGTCTATAATTAATGTGATAACTTCATTACTTTTCATGAACAATTAAAGGTATTAGAGAGGATTCTGCAGCGAACGAGTAGCCCAACGGCTTTTTGTGGTTTTCTCAATAGTGCGTATGCGTAAAAACACCCCAGCCCTCTACGTCTACATGAGATTCATATTTTGTGTTCGCTATAAATCATTTATTTTAAAAAGATTAACAATTTATTTTGTACACCACTGTTCATAGATACGCTACACGACATAGGCTATTCGCAAAACATTCGCTGTGTACGTAGGAAAAGTTAGCGTCAATAAACAAACCGTTGTGCTGCATTGACACTGGTGTCATTATACAACTTTAGTTCTTACTCAAAAAGTAAACTGAAGTTACCTGTCCAGCAGAAACTTAGCGACCAAAGCATCCGTCTTTATACTTCTCTGCTGCTTTACCGCACGCCATCGCTGACTCGCCCATAATGACTTTTGTTTGGCTTCGCTCTTTCAGTCCTTGTTTCCTCCGTTCGGCAACCTCCGGTCTTTCTTTTACAGCTCGGTGGTCCTGTATCCTTCTCTGCCATTGTTGGTTAACTTTGAACACACACGCGCGAGGAGCTAGCTACTGTAGGATGAAGCTACGCCGCCGCTGCACTGGTAAACACTGTTACGCTAGATGCCTACGCAAGCTACGTACTCGGGGCACATACGCAAGAAGTGTGATTTACAGTCAATAACGAAGGACCTGGGGGGCAGTCTGGGGGTTTGGGGGCCTGGGGGCAGCTAGAGCTGGGTTGTGGTGGATGGGGGCCGATGGGGTGCCTGACGGGCCTGCCGTGCCCCGTCCTGCTGCGTTGGGTTGGGGGCGCGGGCCATGTTGGGGTGGGGGGCGCTCCTGGCACCTGGGTTTGCTCTCCGGCCGGTGGCCCCTGCGGGGCCCAGGGGTTGTCCCTTGGCGCTGCCGTGGCCTGGGGGGCCCTGGGGGGCCCTGGGGGGCCCTGGGGGGCCCTGGGGGGGTTGTACTTGCTCTGTCCTGGCCAGGGTCGACGGTTCCCCTCTTTGGTGGAGGTTTTCATGCATGCCAGATCCCCCACACCAGCATCTATCGAAATTCAAACACAATCTGCTTCTTCCTCTGGGCGTTGAATCGGTGGAGGCTGATGTCTGTGGATCTCACTCTGCTTCATTTATCCTTCCTTCCTTTCCTCAGTCTCTCCTTTGGTCTCTTGAGGTCTCCCTAATTTGTTGAAATTTAGATGTTTCTGGGGTTGGTGAAAGACTCTGGTTGGTAACCCGGTGGGTAGTAAGGTAATGTCTGGTCGGTGCTGGATTTCACTTTCCTTTCTTTTCTTTGATCCTTCCTTGGGTCTCCTGACAACCTCACGAATCTAACTGGATTCTGAAGTATTTAGTTTAGGTGAACGGTATGGGATTTTTAATAGGTTTTAGGTGAACTAATGAGTAAACACTCACACGCACGCACACTGGCACACACACACACACATACATACTCACCGAGCAATGATGATGTCAAATCGGTAAAATTACCGAATGGACAATACTGAGCTCTCTCGGAAAAAAGAAGAAGAAAAGGAAACAGGTAACAACCAATCATGGCTCAGTTTGCTGACCAAACCCAGAAAACAGGTGAGCCATGATTGGTCGTTACCTATTTATTCAGCACATATGACGCCATCTTCAGTTGACAGCAAATGGAAAAATGTGTTTTTAAAGGTATTAATTGTACATGAAAAGTAATGAAGTTATCAAATTAATTCTGGACAAAATATTAACTTTTTACTGTTGCTGGTGTGCTGCTTTATTTCCGAGTGTTTGTGAATGCATCACGCGACTCATGGGAAAGGAGGAGGAGGGGGAGCAGGACGGAGTGGAGAGAGAGGAGAACGTTTGGAGACACTTTCACGTGTTGATACCTTTGTTTAAGGTTGTTATATCTCATATCCTTCCTACATCTCTGCTCCATATGTCCTCATTCGGCGTAACAGTAGCCGCTTGTGTGTTGAAAGAAAGAAGGTGAGATAACCAACCAACGTTTGCTGTCAACGTACTTGAGATACATGACAATACTTAATGGTGAATAGGTGTATCAATCTTACACATTTTCCCACAGGGCTTGAATCCTGATTTGAACAGTGTTTCTCACTCTTGTTTGATAAGCCAATGACCTGGTTTTTGACATGTTGGGGTTTTCCCATAAACACTAGAAGATTATTAACACTTAACACTATTAACTCTTTTTTTTTTGTCCATTAGGTCAGGAGTCAGTCTAGCTGTGAAGGACAGCAATGGAAGTTTCATCAGCACACTGAGCATGCAACTATATTCGGTATAAGCAGTGTCTTGAGATATACCAAGGAAAAACTTCTAGCTAAAAGTTAGCAAATTAATAGTTGGATAAACAAGTTTGTTTCAGTCAGGGGTGTGGTGTGCAGATCCCAAACACACAAACATATATATATATATATATATAGCCTTTAGCGTGACAGCGGATGGCTATATATATATATATATATATATATATATATATATATATATATATATATATATATATATATATATATAGCCTTTAGCGTGACAGCGGATGGCTACGTTTAAGGTAGCACAGGTTGTGTTAGAGCAATAAACATAATTTCATGCATTAAAGTAAAGCATTTAATGTTTGCGTATCACATTTAGAATATTTGTTCATGTCAAAATATCAGGGTCATTTTTTTCCATTTTAAATTATACAAGTAATTCACTGATTAGAAAAAGAGGAGGATGAGCGTGCGCAGTGGATCAAAAAATGTTGAAGACCTCTTCATAACATTAAATGTCAAAATAATTAACACATAACCGGTGCTCTTCAAATTTGGCTGGGGAAAACATTTAGATAAAAAAGGCATTTTTATTAAGCGACTAATTGTGATTTATCAAAATTCTAAGATGTGATTAATCTGATTAAAAATTGTAATAGTTTGACAGCTCTTATATATATATATATACACACAGTATATATTCTCCTAACCACTTATACTCGCAAGGGTTACGGGTCTTAACCGCATATCCTCGCGAGGGTCAAGGGCACGCTGGAGCCTATCCCAATTGTCAATGGGCGGGAGGCGGAGTACACCCTGAACTTGTCACCAGCCAATCGTAGACGAACAACCATTCACACCTATTGACAATTTGGAGTGGTGAATCGGCCAACCATGCATGTTTTTGGAATGTGGGAGGAAACCGGAGTACCCGAAGTAAACCCACAAAGGCACTGTTTTGCGTCAACTGTAAAATGTTTGTCGTTCATTCTGAAAGTATGTCAAAAAAATAATTGTTGGACATGATGTGGCCTGACGCTGGATAAATGCTGCTTACAGGACAATCAATACACATCTGTGCTGCAGATACCTCCAGGTGGCCTACAGCTCAAGACCAGGATTTTTGTTGAGGTTAAAGCATCTAACCTCACTAACAGGTGCTTCCCACAAAATACATTCATTCATTTATTTGTTCATTTGTTTTTACATTTAATTTATTTTAATCCATATTTTAATATGAACTATTTTTTTTTTCACAATTATGGTCAACTTACATATCTACAAATATTTTTGACATTCCAGAAATACTTCTTGTGAAATGTATTAATGGGTAGAATAATTGGTGTACAGAATTTAGCTATAAATATCTTGAGTAAGAGCTAGCTCTAACAAAATAATGTCAAATAAGAAAGATGTCTTTTGCATTTTTTTCTGACACCAAAAACTCCTTCCCACAGATTTAATGTACTCCTGGACCGATGTTATGCTACAGTGTCACCTTTCCCTGTGAACACAGCATATCATGATCTATTTGTTGGGTGAGCTATGATTGTATAATTTTTTTTTAAATCCCGTAGTAATACAGCCATAGCAATATAGGTACACACAATTACAAAAAAGTTGGTAAAGAAACACCTGAATGGATATATGTGTATATTACGGAAACACTTACTGGTAATGTGTTGTTGTTCATATGGTCCATTGCTCAAGTCTTGACAAATGTTTTTCCTGGTCTGCCTGGAGCTGTTTTAGTGTTTAGTTTACTGTAATGTGAGTACTGAAAGTCAGCTCCGAATCAATCAGCACCCCAAGATTTCAGATTTGGTCTTTGACTTTTAAAGAGAGTGATGACAAGCGTTTACTAACAGCAATCCTCTTTTATTTTGCCAAAAACAAGTACCTCAGTTTTGTTTTGTTTTAGTTGAAGAAAGTTTGGGATCATCCAGTCATTAATGTGTTTTCAACAATGGCACAACACCTTAATTAAACTGAACTGAGAAATATAGCTGCGTACTATCTGCATTGCCATGATAACCAACCGCTGGCCTTACAGTAAACAGCTAACAGCTGTCATAAAAAATAAAATAAATAACAATATCAATAATAATCAAACTGAATTGAATAAATACATATAAAATAAAGACGAGACAAAGTTGCAGAAATTGCGTGGGAATGCTGAAAAGCTAAATGCTATTAGCTGAATGCTAAGATTTTATTAAAGTAAAATGAAAGATAAATTACTAAAATGTGGTCTAAGCGGGGTTTGAACCCAGGTACTCCGTGGTGGAAGGCAATTGCTCTAACTAGTGAGCTAACTTGACTTAGTTGTGTCATCTAATGTTGAAAGCTAACATGCACTTCACCATTTCAGTGAAATTATAATGAATTTCTTGATATGGTAGTCAGTTGGTATACATGTACATCACTTAGCATAATGGCCATGGATATACAGTAATTTCTGGACTACAAGGCGCACCTGACTATAAGCCGCGCTAGCTAAATTTGGGGAATACTACACTTATAAGCCGCAGGTGTTTTTAATGTTACCGCACCGGGGTCCCGCTAGTTTATTTTCCATAATGAGGGTGCAAATTGTCGTTCTGTCTCTCCTACTGCATTTGGGCTCTTTTGGTTTGGTTTGCTCTGCCTGATGCTCTTTCGCTTTTTTTATAGTGCGCCCCCTTGTGATCTGATGGATAAGCCGCACCTTTGTATTAGCTGCAGGGTTGAATGCAAGTGAAAAATGTAGCGGCTTGTAGTCAAGAAATTACTGTATTTGCAATGTACAGTGGAAGGTGGGATTCGAACCCACGACCTCCTGGTTACTGGACAATACACTTTACCAACTGTGCCAGACAGGTGGTAATGATGAGTTGTATGCATGGAAGTCAGCGTGGAAAGTGTCTCATTGAAAATTAATGGGGAAAAGTCTATATTTAACGTTAAATTGTGCAAATACTGTAAGTAAGGGGAAATCAGACCATATATACCCCTGATGGCGTGAATTTGTGAAGCAAGTTGAAATTTTTACGTAAATCGGAAGTATTATGTAGTAGTTGTTACACGGCAAAAAAAAAAAGCGTAATAAATATCACAATAACATATAGCATTCCCACAATAACTTCAAAATTGAAATAAATAAACAAATCTAATGCGAACATGCAAGTGCACCATTACAGAGGAGCACATGCATTTTTTGGGTGGAAAGTAATCAAATATGACAAATGCTATGCAGTGTCATAATTGATACTCTTATTATCGTCAAGCCAATGCGTTACATGAAAAAATTACCTGAGTTTTTTGTTGTTGCAAAAGTCCTTGTAAGATGGGTGTGTAACAATTTAATGTATTACAACTCTTGATTAGAATTTTTCATACAAAAAGCTAAAAATAATTATTTTTCTTTAAAAGTTGTAACCGTGATGTCCAGACAACAATGGGTGTAAATGGAAAAGCACAGCAAGCTCACTTCTTCTTTGAAGCTTTTCGCTTCACCCAGCATATAAATGCGACCCTCTCCACCTTCTATATTCACTGTGCCACCCGGCTCTGCGTGAGTACCCTTTGCCCCAGACTCATTCAGGTAAGTCTCCATCTCCAAATGCAACACATTAACACAATTCAATCTTTAGGTTTGTAGATTAATAAATAGCAATTAAGTTAAAAGATGAAACTTCATTGACCAGCAAAGAAGTAAGGCAAGGCAAGGCAGTTATATTTCTACAGTACATTTCATACACAAGGCAACTCAATATGCTTTACACAAGCAAAAACACAACACCAACAAGCATAAAAAAACACAACAGTTAATGACATTCACAAGCAAAGCAGGGAAAACAAAAGTAGATTACAAAAATGGCATACATTGGCATCAGAATACATTTATAGAAAACTTTTAACATGCATGGTAGGTTAATTGAACACTAAATTGTCGCTTGGTGTGTTTGAATGGTTAATCGTCTGTGTGCCCTGTGATCGGCTGGCAACCAGTTCAGGGTGTACCCCACCTGCTGCCCGTAGACAGCTGAGATAGGCTCCAGCATCCCTCGACAAGATAAGCAATTCGAATTATAACATTTATTTAACATATGTGTATATATTAAATATTTATATTTAAGATTTATATTTAAAGATTTCACATTTTGATGTAAGTTTTATATTCAAATAACATTTAAATTACAATGTTAAATCTAAATATAGATTTATATTTAGATGTATATTTAACATTTTATATAGTATTTAACGTTTCGGTGTAACATTTAATAATTGGTTTGAACTATTTAAGGTAGTAAATACACTGTACAGTTGTAAAAAAAAATGTTTGTGCAAGAGACTCAATAATCATTTTTACATAGAGTCGGAAGTTATAAGTGACAACAGATTGCTGGTTTTTTTTCACCAAATGGAGCTCCTGAGAATGTTGCTATATTGCTTCGCAGCAGTTAAAGGCAGTGCGTGCTCTGCAAGCAGGCCAAGGAATAATAACATGGGCTGCACTACCTTATTTGTTTCATAGGAATGTATATATCCACAAATATTCCAACAAATAGGATACTGAACAGATCTGCTGACATTCAATATCAATGAATATATCCTCATTCATCTGTAGAACTGCACTACCAACAGCTTTTCCAGGAGGCGGCGTAGTATCAGAGATGACCAAGACACGAGTGTGAGCGAAATCGCCACAGTGAGCTCAGGCCCCATCACTATCCGTAAGAACAACGGTTGGCTTGCCAATTGTAAATTTTGCATAACACACATGAGAATTCTTAGTATTGATTTTGACCACCAATGTGACCATGTTTCTTACAGGTTATTTATCAGCAGAAGGAGGTATGTAACTTCAGTTATTTTTAAATCATTCACTCCCAGCCATTTTCCCTGAAGCAACCTCCTTTGCTCCAGGGTGTTTTACTGGATTTTGACTGATTTTGCAAGGCCCACAGAATATTGTGTTCTACTGCTTTAAAAACACAAACCTACCAAAAGAAAGATTAGAGTCTCTTCTTTCATCAGGAAAAAAGTATATTAGAGCAATTAGCATTATAATATAGTTAAGTTTAATCATTATTCACAAACCTGTTGAAAACAGTGTCAATAAGAGCTTGTTGCAACATGGCCCTGGCTGATCTCTTATACTCTGCTGCCACCTGCTGGCCGTTTTTTGTAATAACTACCATTGCTTGAAGCGACCTCTTCAGGTCAGAAGCTGCATCAAAGCCTTCTTTATGCTCTAGCACAGGGTTCACCTATTCCGGTCCTCAAGGTCCTGAGTCCTGCAGGCTTTAGATGTTTCCGCCTACCAACACACCTGATACTTATGATCAGGATCGTTACAGGCATGCTGATGAGCTGATTATATGAATCAGATGTGCTAGCGGGTGGAAACATCTAAAACCTGCAGGACTCCGGACCTCAAGGACCGGAATTGGTAGACCCTGCTCTAGCATAAAAATATAAATACGTTTTTGGGATCAATGGCAATATTTAAAATAGAACATGTCCGTACGTTTTCGGGAGCAAATGAGATCATAATTTCTTTCATTTCATGAATGGGATAAAGCACATTTCCAGATCATTTGGCAGCAACATTACTTGTTTTCTTTGATCATGATAGCAAAAATGCAAAGTTTAATTCGTTTTGCCTCAACTCCAGTGAATTTATTGATAGAATCTCCATCCAGCCATCTTTCCATCCATCTTTTTCTCCACTTAAGTAGAAAACCCAGACTTCCCACTTTGTCAAGCTCTTCTGTGGGATCCTGAGACATTCCCAGGCTAGCTGGAAAACACAGGGCTCTATTTTCTATTTCTATTTTCTGTTTGTGAATTAAAAATGGAAAATCAAACTGTTATTGGACTTGCCCTTACCTGTCCTAGACATCCAAACAAGAAAATCAAACTGTATTTCAATCTATTTTAAAACAAAAATCAAATAACGAGTCTTTTTTCTAATTTTAATATAATAAATATAATAATAAAAATCATGTTTGGTAGACACGCTGTGCCTCCCTGGGCGTTCCAGTGTCCCGAGCTGCTGTGCCAATCAGCGCATCGCCAAGTTGCTCACAAAAAGGATCAAATGAATGGTTTCGGGTGTGTGCTGCCTCCAATTTAACATGAGTTTTGTTGTAATTGGTTTATTGTGAGCGCAGCCACATCCCAAGTGATTAAGAGTGTGTGCACACTTGTGCATACTTCTTGATATGGATGTCATCAATGAGCATCATTTGCACTATACTAATACATTACAAATTGTCTCCCCAGGTCATCATCAGGCTGAAGTGATTGACGGCATGCTAGCTGTTTCTGTCGTAGCAGGCATTGTTGGACTTGTCTGCATTAGTTTGGTGGCATTCATTGTTTTACATATGAAGAAGTCAACAATCAATTTCAACAAGACAATTCTGTCAAACCAAAAGTGATTGACGATAAAGCTGGGGTTTTTTTTTGTCACATGATCAATGAGTTATACAGTCATTTAGACTTAGTCTTTGACATTTTTGTATGATGTGTGTTTTGTACTCTGAATATATTGATATATTTTTAATAGGGATGTCATGATTAATGTTCTAAATTTGAGTTAATTTAAAGTTCCTTTAACACCACAATATTTTTTTTAACGTGTGATTAATGACCGCCCCTTAATTGGACAGCCTGTACTGGGGGGATTTCAGTCGCAATGCAGCAGACACGTCCACGTCAAAATTTAGCAGTAATACATTTAATAGTAATGCATATATTTGTAGAGACTGGGGTCAAGTTGTATTTTACAATTTTTAAAATGTGTAGAATTTCACAAGTTACCTCATTTTAAAGATTAGATAGCTTTTAATATGAAAAAAATACACTGAGCTGTCACCAATGTCTTACAAATGCTACTATGCCATCTAGCAGCAGAAAAAAATACTTCAGAACAATTCATTATCCCACTCGTTTTTTACAATACAGTAAATCCTTTTAATTTTAGCTCAATTTTATGAATTATTATGAAATTACTGTATCAATGACTAAAATATGCAGCTATATTTCTATTAGTTTAAATTTTTTCCACTTTTATGTTAACAAGAGTATGAAAAAAATATTTAATTGTACATTTTATTGTACATTTAGAACATATATGAAATTTGCGATTAATCACGAATAAATTTTTGAAGTCATGCGATTAATTACAATAAAAATGTTAATTACCTGACACCCCTAATTTTGAATAAGGTTCCAAATTTTAGTATAATGGGGTAGATGCTACAGACTTCCGACTTCCAAGTTTTACACATCAGCGCAGTTTCTGGCCACTGCTGGCCGCACCCCCACCCCTGCACCCCCACCCCTGCGCCCCCCAACCACGCGCTTCCGCTCATCGGCGGGAGGGCGTCTCGGCTGTCTGAAATGCTTCGGACACTACACACTCGCTACACACTCGCAGCTTCGCACCCGTCGACGGGAACGCGCAACCGAGGGGCACAAAGGCGGAAGCACAAGTACTAGGACGCGGCCCACACATCGCAAACCGGAAACGGAAACAAAGTTGATGGGTGAAAACCCGGAAGTCTGAAGTCCCGCCTCCTCCGTGGTATTTAGTCCATTTTACTTAATACTAAATACAAAATTTACTTTTTATACCTTGTTTTAAATAAATGTTTTTTTAAAGTATTTTTATTGCACACAGAATGATACAAACAATAACAATGATACAAAATACTTTCTTTTTTTTAACATGCATATGCAAAATGGTTTTGTGTGTCAATATGTACAAGACATACCTATACATTAAGCATACACAAACAAATAAACCCCAACCCCCACCCCATCTCGGCTTGACTCCACATGGTTAGTAGGGGTGTGAATTGCCCAGTACCTGGCGATTCATAGGTCACGAATCGATTCGATACCGATTAATCCCGATACGAATATATAAATAGATTTTTGAGATTTTTTTTTTTTTACTCAAATTGAGAAAATACTAATCAGTAAACATGTACATGTCATGTACACTGTAAGATTTGTATGAAAATGTATTTATTTATCTGAAACTTCAGGCTTATAACTGTTAGCCACTGTATTTAACAAACAGGTTGCAATCTGTTTCATGTTTGAACAGCATTGAAATACAAATATTAAGGCTTAATGGTCCGTGTGTCTTTTGATCATTGGATCTTACGTTTGGAAACAGATATAAAAAAATAGAAAAACGACTCGTTATTTGATTTTCGTTTTAAAACAGATTGAAATACAGCTTGATTTTCTCATTTGGATGTCTGGGACGGGTAAGGGAAAGTCCATTAACTGACTTACTTAATTGATTTTAAAATTTTATTTCAGAAACGAAAATGGGATACGGCAGTAGACACAAATCGAAAAACCACCCGTATTTTTGTTTTGGATCGCCGGAAGTGATCACGTGAGCATTTCTCATACTGGCCAGCAGATAGCGACAGCGTGGCGTCTGAAAACGATGTAGTGTTCTGCAATCAATGATCTATCAATATCCTAAATTCCACACTTGGAGAAAAATGTTGATCAACCTTTTGTTTTAAAGAAAGAAAGAAATTTACGTAAATTTAATAAATTTAAGAAAAAATAACTTAGTAATAAATGAAACGTTACAGAAAATTAACAAATGAAAATGAGACATTGCTTTTGAGTTGAGGTTCAACAGCTTTATTTAAAAAAAAGAAGAAGAAGAAAAAAGAAGAAAAAATCATGAAAGAGGCCTGGACAAAAAAATTATGGTGCCCATGATGATGATGATGTTGATTATTATTATTATTATTCGCGATACAAGACGGGTACCAGAAATTATCTCCTCGTGTGGTTACCGTTTGTGGAATTTTGGCTGCAGATGGTCATACAGAAGACAATATTGTTTTTAGACGCCACTGTCACTATCTCCTGGCCAGTATGAGAAATGTTCGCAGTGACAACTTCCGGCAAAAAAACACAAAATACGGGCCGTTTTTCGATTTGTGTCTTTTGCCATATCCTATTTTCGTTTCTGAAATAAAAATTGAAAATCAAACTGTTATTGGACTTGCCCTTACCTGTCCTAGACATCCAAACGAGAAAATCAAACTGTATTTCAATCTATTTTAAAACAAAAATCAAATAACGAGTTGTTTTTCTATTTTTAATATCTGTTTCCAAACGTACTATCCAATGACCAAAAGAGAAACAGACCCTTAATGTTCCATTATTTTTAACATTCTTCCATGCTTAACATGTGAACCCTAACCCTAAGACGTTTTGCTGAATATTTCCATGTAAAAAAATTGTGTTTCAACATCGATTCGGCCGTATATAGAAACAATTCTAGAATTGTGCACTGTAATATCGCGATATATTGTCGAATCGATTTTTTTTAACACTCCTAATGGTTAGCAACAACAACAAAAACACACACACAGGCACACATCTACATGGGTAATAGCTTCAATTTCGTGAAGTGATTAGGGTTGCCACTTTTTGAAAAATCCCTCAGTGGATCCTCTCAAGTGGATATTTAATCTTTTCAAGTAAAAAAAAAAACCTGGTGTCCTTAAGCTACAAAGAAATGGAAGGATAATTGGGAGACTTCCAGTGCAATAATAAACAACGTCTTGCCAGTAAAGATGTGAAGGCTACAATTTCCTTTTGAGTAGAATTTAATGCAATAGTAGTGTCTGGCACACCAAATATCGCTACCGGGGAATATTGTAAATTCACTTGAAGTACAATAGAATAATACCAAAATATCCAGTCCAAAAATCAAACAGGTTGGAACACGAATAAAACATATGACTAAGGTTATAGGGAGATCCATGACATTTTGTACATATTTTCGCAACATCTGGATACATTTCAGAGAGTTTTGTTTTAGAAAAGTGGACCCTATGTATAACCTTAAATTGGATAAATCCCAAACGAGCGCAGGAGGTGGTAGTTCGTATGCTATAAATAGCACGCTCCCAGTAGTCCTCATCAATTCGTACCCCCAATTCTTTCTCCCACGTATACTTAATTTTTCACCCACTTGGTCACCTAAGGACAAAATAAAATTATAAATGCCAGAGATCGTTCCCCTCTTCAGTGGATTAATAGAAAGCACTTGCCACCAAGTCTGCCTGGGTGGAATAAAAGGAAAACTATCAAAATTTTGGGAAACAAAATTACAAACCTGAAAATAACGAAACAAATGTGACTGAAGGAGGTCATACGTGGCAGGCAAGCTAGCAAAATGTTTAAAGACATTATGTACAAATAAATTCCTAAATTGTTAAATACCTATGTCATGTCACCCTAAAAATACCGGATCCAAACGCGATGGAGGAAATAAGTGGTTGTTATATAGTTGACCCGAAGAAGAAGCCTCTAAAAATGTAAAGCGCCGCCTAAACTGACACCAAATATTAAGAGTATTAAGAACCACTTTGTTGTCTGTATACAATGAAGGCCTTATGGGTAAAGAGGAATATATTACAGCATATAAAGAAGAACCCCTGCAGGCTGAAAGTTCCCGTTTACACCATGCAAAGTCAGGGACATTTAACCAAAAGCCAAGTTTGTGTACATGAGCCGCACAATTATAAAATTGAAAATTAAACCACCACTCAATTTACAACTTTGCAGCAAAGTCTTCCGAACCGTAAGTGGCTTCAAGCCCCAAATAAAAGAAGAAATAATCTTATCCAGAGAATCAAAAAAAGTGTTTCGGCAATAAAAGAGGGATTGACTGAAAAATAATTTTTGGGGGGGTAATATATTCATTTTAACAACATTAATCCTACCAATCAATGATAGGGGGAGGTTACTCCACCTCTGAATATCAGAGGAGACCTTCGAGATAAGTAGAGTGAAATTAGCGGATAAAAGGTTGGACAGAGACCGTGTCACGTTGATACCCAAATAATAAAAACCAGACACTGCAAACTGAAAAGGCAGAATACTGCAAGAGAAATGCACTGGTATTAACAGAAAGCACACACTTTTTTCCTAATTCAATTTATAACCGGAAAAGGAGTCGAAATTCTCCATAATGCCTAAAAAGCCTGGGTCGGTTACATACAATAATTGGTCAACAGCATATAAAGATAATCTGTACTCTACCCCATTTTGAATTCCTCTAAAAAAGGAAGAAAATCTCAGCACGATCGACAAGGGCTCAATAACAATAGCAAAGAGTAAAGGCGACAGCGGACAGCCTTGACGGGTTCCACATTCAAGATCAAAATAGTCAGAATAAGTATCATTAGTATGAACACTGGCTTTAGGAGATGAGTAAAAAAGACGAATCCAAGAAATAAACTTATCACCAAACCCGAATTTCCTCAAAACGGCAAACCAATACTCCCACTCCATTCTATCAAACGCTTTTTCAGCTTCTAATGAAATTACTATCTCCGGTAGTTCAGCAGTGCGTTTAGCATAAATTATATTAAAAAGTGTACGGGTATTAAAAAACAGCCTAACCCTTTATGAAACCATTTTGCTCCTCAGATATGATACACGGAAGCACTGTTTATAAACAAGATGCAATAACTTTAGCCAACACCCTCACATCAGCATTGAGCAAAGATAATGATCTATATAAAGCACATGAGGTTGGTTCCTTGTCCTTCTTGAGGTAGAGAGTGATGGTATCTTGTGTCAAAGTGGGTGGCAACGAACCACATTCAAAGGACTCATTGAACACAGACAAAAGCAGTGGCGCCAATTTTCCAATAATTTTTTTAAAGAAAATCTACAGGAAAACCATCTGGGCCAGGAGCCTTGTTAGACTGCATTACAATAATTGCATTTCTTACGACGAGTCCAGCTGTTCAGCAATATCAGGGTCAACGACCGGGTTTGGCAAAACTTTAAGAAACTCATCCATTTGAGTTGAATCTACAGGACTCTCAAATTCATACAACGAAGAATGCAATAATTTAAACGTGGCGTTGATTTGAATGGGATCAGTGGTAATCGCATTACAAGCATCTTTAACACTGGGTATAAAACGGGAAGCCATTCGTGGTTGCAACTGATGAGCCAATAACCGGCCAGCTTTGTCTTCTGCCTAGAATTAAGCCTCTTTTTGGAGAGCGCCGAGTAAGATATAATCGAATAATAATAATATAGTAAGATATGCTTTGGGGGTCTCCCATAGAAGTGAGTATGAAGTTGCATCATTGTGGCTAAAGGAAAGAAAATCATCTATAGAATTTGAAATATAATTGCAAAATTCTTGGTCAGCCAGTAATGAGTCAAATCTCCAGTGGGGAGGATTACACTTATAATCAGCAAGGTGAATGTTTAACAATAATGGTGCATGATCAGAAATAACGATACCCGAATAATCGAAAAAAAACAACACATGAATTCAACTTAATATCAATTTTTTTTTTTATCGGAGAGTATGATTGATGCACCTTGGAAAAGAAAGAACATTTCTTCACAGAAGGGTTATGGTATCTCCATGGGTCCACAAGCCCATTGCGCTTCAAAAAATCTAAAAATGTTTTAGCCATAGCAGATAGAGTTACTTTAGGCAGACTGGACCAATCCAATGATGGATAAAAAAAATAAGAAAACGCAGTTACATTTGCCTCCAAAAACCACCTGATGAGTATTTAGTAAGAAGGCTGATCAATAATCTATTAGCAAATTCAACATCATCAAAGTTACTTTTACTAGCAAAGACTTTTGTTGCAGCTACTATCAAATACCTGCCACGTGTATCAAAAATAACCTGAGTGGGTGAATACTGTGCTTTTTTGTTAATTAAAATGCCCCCCCCCCCCCCCCCCCGCGCCTTCGAATTAAAATTTTAATGAAAGACTTGGCTTACCCACGGGCAGTGCAGTCCATGGTGATCTTTAATCCGTAGGTGAGTCTCCTGTAGAAACACTACAGCAGAATTCAAGCGCTTAAAATGCGTAAAACCTTAGATCTCTTGACAGGGTTACCCCTGCCTCTAATATTCCAGTCAACAAATCTAAGATGTGTACCTGGTCCATCTACGATAAAGCTTGCAATTTTGCTAACCAGTCAAATAAAAAAACAAAAAGCATACAAATAACCTAGAAATGCCGAGGTGAGGCACCCTACCTCACCATCCCTCAAAACAAGTAAACACCCAAAGTCTCCATGAACAAAGAAAAGAGACAGCAGTGTATCCCACAGTAAAACAAAGTTGTCCACACAACTTGTGTAAACAACAGAGATGCAAAAAAGCTAAACAATCAGAAGTAAAGAGTGGAAGAAAGAGAAAAAAAACCTGACAAACATGATGCACAGAATGGAAATGCGACCCTGCATTTATAATTGGACCCTCATATATTAAGTTAACCACAAATAATAATACTAAATGAGTAAATTAACATGATGACGTATATACTAATGACGTAATACCGTAACAAAACCGTCATACCATCAGCTATCCATAAAAATAAAAACTGAAAAATTATTCAAAAACATATCACCGTGAGCAAATACAAATTGTACAACTTGAAAAATGTACAAAAAAATGTCTGCTCTGTATACTCAACATTCCCAATACAGCTTGCTTAGCAAAACAACGGCATTAGCAAACAACAAATATCACCTTGAGCAAACAGAATTCATATAATTTTAATAATGTATAAGAAAAAAAATTCTGCTCTGTACACTCAAAATTCGCAATGCAGATTTCTCAGCAATCGATTGTAAAAAATAAAATTAAATAAAAAATAAAAGGAAAGGAAAGGAAAAAAAACCTTTGTTGACTCAAGATTCCCAATAGGCCTACAGCCTGCTCAGAAATGGAGGGGGATATTAAACAAAACAAACATAACAAAGACATTTGCATACATAGATATCCCCTCAAGCAACTAAAACCTCCTAAAATGTACATTAAAAACGAACAAACAAGGTTCTACTCGATGCACTCAAGAAGACTTTCATTACAGCCTACTCAGAAATTAAAGTTTTGACAAACTCGCTGGCCCTCTCCGCTGACACAAAGTCCGTCTCCACCACATTGTAGGTGATTGTAGGTAATGCGAAGGCGCGCAGGATGAAAAAGACTAAATCTGATATCGTCGATAGCCCAAAGTTGTCTTTTAACATCATTAAATGCGGCCCGGGCTCGCGCTATCTTGGCTGTGTGATCGGGAAAAACAGAGATAGCAAAGCCCCCTGCATTAACCTGTCGAAGCTCCCTTGCACGGCGCAGGTTGTCGGCACAGTCACTGTAGTAGTGGAATCTGCATACAATTGCTCTCGGTCCTTCGCCAGGCTTGATTCCGGTGAGATTGATCCAGCAGTGGCTCCTTTTCCAACTTGAATGCCTCCTTTTAGCATAGCAGCCACAGCGGTAGTCGAACACAAGTCGGGGCCTTCCGGAACTCCCATTATCCTGATGATGTTACGCCGTGACCTGGACTCTAAATCTTCACATTTATTTTTGAGCTTGGCAACGGTAGCGGTGAGGGACTGTATAGTGGCCTTCATCTCCGCAACATCATCCGTACACCCCAAAAGTGCCTGCTCCATCTCCGCCACGGTACCTCTCAGCGTAGCCACATTAGCCTCGGTAGCGGCCCTTTCATTAGCCAGTGATGAGTTATTAACATTGTTTTTCAGTTTCAATTTATATTTTAGCCGTTTTTGGAGTCATTTAATTATAGCTGTTGTTAAGTTATTAACATTGTTTTTCAGTTTCAATTTATATTTTAGCCGTTTTGGATTTAGTTATAGCAGTATGGCTCAATGAATAGAATTGTATTATCTGTCTTACTCTCAGAAGAAGGGCAACGGGTTTTTACATTTGCTATCTTAGGGGGAGTTTTGTCTGGGGCCGGTCTCTGCCGGTCGGAAGGGAGGCACAGGCTGATTATTATTGTTTTTCTCTAATCTGATTTATACCCATGGGAACAGAGTTGTAAACAAATGTACTGTGGGCTGATGGGAGGAGACTTTTCGTATTCACCCACTTTTCAATAAATAATGATGTGCCGGAATAGACGAGACACAATCTGACTTGAACACGGCTTCAGTGTCGTCAGTCTTTGTCATCAGAAGCTTCTGTTTTAATAATACCTTTGCAAAGGGACTTCTTCACCAGAATCTCACCATTCAGTTAATTGAACACGCAAAGAGTACAATACTTAATATTGTCTACTCTAACACTGTGTAGCTCAATGAATAGTATGGTCTATTGTATTCTTATCTGTCTCACTCTCCTGAGAAAAGAAGGGAGTATAGCCTGGTACCGGTCTCAGTCGGAAGAGGGGAGGGACAGGCTGATGTATTATTGTTTTTCTCTAATCTGATTTGTATTCCTGGGAACTTGCTGAACTTGCTGATGGGAGGAGACTTTTCGTATTCACCCACTTTTCAATAAATAATGATGTGCAGCAGAAGGAGGGACACACTTTTGAACAGACCACTGTTTGGGTGAGTTCAATTGTTGTCATCAGAAGCTTCTGTTATAATGATACCTTTGCAAAGGGACTTCTTCACCAGAATCTCACCATTCAGTTAATTGAACACGCAAAGAGTAGAATACAAAATATTGTCTACTTTAATACCAGCTATGTCTTCACGGCCTGCAAATCTAGCTTGATGGTAGATAGAGCATCGCCAAGAGCCTCGTGGAGTTCCGTTTTGAAAATATCAGCTATGTCCTTCCTCAGCAAAGCCAACAACTCGAGCTTGAGAGCTGCGACGTCCTGGTCTGCTAACGCCGAGGTGGGGGTCTTAGCGATACCAGGTGAACCACCGGAAGACGTGGACGCGGCTTGCAAAGTAGGCCTCAGTTGAGTCTGTACAGCATTGCGAGTTTTTACACTTTTACCAACCATTGTAATACGGTCAAAAGTTGTAATTCAAGTCAAAGTGTATAGCAATATGCAACGGGGATAAAAATTTTTTGCAAAAAGCACACTTATAATACAATTTCCATCAGAACCGACAGGAGCTTCCACACTCATGTCCTACTCTAGTAAAGCTCAGCAGCGCCCCACAAATGCTTTTAATATGCATCCCCATTTCAATATTTGACCTCAGTAATACACATTTGGAGCTCCTATGGGAGTGATCCCCGCTTTTCCTGAAAACAGGCAACTTGCTGGTTGGAGCAACGGTTGCTGCTCGGGTTCTAATAAAGCTGTTTGGGTCACAGCAACCAGTGGAATGCATTTTTAAGTACTGTATTAATGTTCATGCCATGATACCACCGATGTTTGCTTACGGATTTATTAAGCAGGCCTATATTACATGTTATCATCTATGTTATGGATGCTCCTCTCCGACTTGCAAGGATGATGTCTCTCCTCCATCCTCCATTGGGGACTCTTCTCAACGAAGAAGGACTTCTCCTTAGCACTGGCATACTAGAGCCATCTGAGGGTCATTCATGAAAAGAAATGCAATAGTTGGACTTCCTTATCACAAAAACCACACATTTGCTGCTTCGCATGTCGTTTTTTTCTTTCCATAGAAGGCAAAGATACATTTATTTTGTGCCTTTTTGCAGCTTGTCCAGTTCTTGTATTTTTTTGCTCCACTTGTTTCAAAAAGGACAGCTTCAACATACGGCTCCTGCCGGCTAATCATAGATTTTAATAGAAAGAGCTAACAAATTATATTTACTGAGCACGAGCGAGCAATAAAACAATGATCCTATTTATTAAAAATCAAAGGGGAGGGGGGAGAAATATCAAATGTCTGTTTTGCTTTCATGACTGTGTCCGGATCGCAAGTTGTGTTCTCTGTAATGCTGCACTCACGTTCTTCGTCCAGGTGCCTTAATCTATTGACTTTGAATTTATAAATGGAACCCTGGAAATCAATTGGTTGAAATCTTTCCTAAATGACAATTCGTTCTGGTATCATATCCCCAACAAAATATTTGAGAAACTTGGTGAAATTTAGTTTTTTATTAAAATCTGATTTCAATGTTCAAAGACTCCCCATCAAATTATCACAGTTTTACCAAAATGTCCTTTTATACTGGAAACTTCTATACAGTCATAACTTCAATACACCAATTTGGAACAACAGATACATCACAATTAAATAAAAATCGCTGTTTAGTGAGGTCTGGCTGAAAAAGGGCATTTGGTCAGTGTTGCATATGGTTGACAGTCAGGGAGATTTTCTGTCTTATAACACTTTTCATTGCAAATACAAGCTATATAATTGTTTTGTTTTTAATTATTTTTTCCTTTTGGACACATTATTACAGGTTACATCGATCACATCATATAATTTGCAAAATTGACATCCGAAAGAAGGGCTGACGGGTAGAAGCCATGGCTTATTAGTAACCCGTCCCCATCAATTCTTACTATACGCATCAGTCATATACATTGATTATGAAGGTCATTGATTCGTATTGTTATCAATCCCAGAATTAAGTCTGCACACTCCTCGCTCAGTTCATCTTGAGTAATGTCTGTGTGTAAGTTGCAGCTAGTACCAATCATTTGGAATTGGTAAATGGGTTCCCGGACGCCACCAACAGGCCCACCCAACCAGGCAAGCAGCCAAGGCGAGCATGCTCGTTCACCAGTAGCGTCTTCGCTGACCTTGGATCAGCTTTCACACATATTATGGCTTCCAGAAGAGTAGATTGGCTTGCATTCTGCCCATTGTGTCCACAGCAATGTTCACTCCGTTCTGGTCAGTTCAGCCACCACTGTTGCCAGCATCCAATGATGCTTAGATCTTGATACTCCTGAGCGCTCACCAAGGCCAGCCCACCCGGCGGAGTAGCCCCCGCTAACCGCATCCCGGAACCATGTTCACCAACCCCATTGTAACTATTTACAGCAGATACATTGTAGCCACAATACAACCTTATCACGACAGCCTTGCATGTTACAACACATGTCAAAACAGAAATAGAGACAGATAATGTTTACATTCTTACAGGAACAGCAATACATGTTATCAATGCAGGTGTATAAACAAGAGTTAACCTTTGCATTGTCAGCAAGTAATTATATGCTATATTTACATTATTCAAATCATGACTGACAGTTCCAGTTTTGGGTTAATTAGTAATATGTTACAATAATTTCATTTCGGTAGACATAACCCACAATTTAATGATGTGAGTTACTGATAGCAGTTATTGTCTCTCAAACTCCGCCAATTCTTCCGCTATTTTCACGATCCGTATTATCTTCTGAGAAGATTAGTCTTATTTTGTTTGGATGAAGATCCAACAATCTTTTGTCCATGTGTTCTCAATAAATCCATTCTTTCTCAATTGTCGCGTCCTTTTGGCAATGTCAGCATTTCGTTTTGCGAGATTTTCATTGACGTAGACATGTTTACCTTTTAAGCTGGTAGCTATCTCTCAAAAGAGCAATCTTTTTATTCCTGTCAACAAACCTGATCAGAACTGCCGGTGGTCGTGTCCCCCCAGTTGGAAGCGAAAAGCACATCTGAACGTGCGCTGGATCCACAATTAATCCCAAATCTCTCAGTTGAACTGTCACTTGCTGTTCCACAGTCTCGTTCGTTGAAGCTTGGTCAGAATCAACTGCACTTGTGCTGGTCGCAATTCTTGCCCGAGGGCCGCGGCCTGGTTTAATCTGGATACCTGTAACTATCACATCGTTGTTTCAAAGATTCTGTTCCAAATCATCCACTTTTTGTTCCAAGGTGACAATGCGGCGATTTTTTTTCTTGTGTCTCTTTCTTCAACTGCTGAATTTCCTGCAGAGGTGGCTCGATGCTCTTTTTCATTTCAAGTATTTCGGTGACCATTTCTTTGAGTTTTGCAAGAGATGATTTTATCTCCTCAATTTCGTCAGCTCTTTTTCCGCCAGGCATATTGCAACAATGTAGTTAAAAATCCCAATGTCAACAAAATAGTTAAAAGTCACGAGCGAGTGCAGGAGCAAGTACAGATGCGTCCTTCCTCAACAGATGCATCATTGATTCCTAATATCATCTAGTTGAGTTTTGTTGCAAATGTTTTACTCAATAACTAACGCCATCCCGAAGTCATTTATTGGTTTGATCCGATGCATTTTAAGTGGCCCTGTGCCAACAATCCCCGGTCTTCCAGTTCTTTAAAGGGGTTGGGAATTCCAAGAAGGAAGGGAAGGAAACCAAAATTCCAAACAAGGTATTGAGAACATTATTTAACAATATTTCATATCCACTCTTGTCTTAAAGAAATTATATTCCTAAAATCATTTTTTAAAGACACTATTTGCCGATTAATAACTAAATATTTGAAATTTCCAATAATTCCCAAAGCCAAAAAGTACACATTAAAGTTATGAATGGGGTTTATCCACCTAATGACTTTGTGCAACAGCGATTTGTTATTGAAACAAGTAAATGTATTTTTTTGTGATGAAGTAGAAACGACTGTACATTTGTTTTTTGATTGTATGTGGTCACAGACATTGTGTATCGATATATATGACAAGCTTCCATCGAAAGTTTTCCAATTAAGGGAATTTTCTCAAAAAGATGTATCTTTTGGTGTTGTTTTGAAAGATGTTATTTGATGAATATCTGGTTAACTCTATTCTTAACCTAGGGAAAACAATTCTACACAAATGTAAATTCTTGAAGGTAAAACCAAATTTCTGCTATTTTCACGAGTTAGTTTTTTTCAAAGAGCCTTAGACTGATGTAAAATAGGAATGCTATTAAACTTATTTGTACAATTGATAAACACATGTTAGGTGAAAAGCCCTAACTTTTTTTGTACTGTATTTTATTTTATTGTGTATTTTATTTTCATTGTATCCTGGTTCCTCATAGAATTTTGTAGTGCGCTATAACAAAAGCCACCACTTTTTGTATATATTTGTCTTTGATACAGATGTGTATGTTTGAGACAGTTGTTTAAAAAAACAAAAACAAAACGTTTTTCGTCCAGGTGGCCATGTCATCAATATGCGTGCAATGAGATGGCGTAAATAAAGTACAAAATGCGCAAAACCTGTCCTTATCTTGTTGGCTGTTTGTTTGAGTTTGTTACTTCAACTTTTATCACCTCGACTCGAAGAAAACGAAAGTACTGTTCGTAGTTTTCATTCTGTAACTGACAAACTGTCCAAACTATGTTTGTTTGTTTTTATGTGGGTCGTGGTCATTTTATTTCTCGCCTTTGCGGAACATAACATTTATCTTCTCGTACATAACATCATTTAGTTGAGTTTCGTCTCCATCATAGTCAGAAGTGACTCTACTTCCGGTGGGATTTATTAAAAAACAAGATTGTCTACAAAAACATTTATTATTTACCATCATGTAACCCATTGGATTATATAGATACAATGCAGTCAAAACTTCATTGTTTCAAATTAAGTACGGAAATAATCAAGCAAGTTTGGTGGTAATGGTCACGATCGCATACGATCCATATGCTGTGTACAGTACAAATATATTAAAAAATACATTTCATGTAGAAGACCATACATTTTTAAATATTGTACATTTTTACGTTCTCTTGATATATTTTTATTGTTTTATTTGGTAACAAATTACCTTGCTTCCGGATTTCAGTCTTCTGGATTAGTGGAACTTGCCGTTGTGTTGAGTACAGCTCGTGCTGAACTGTTATGATGTGTCAATGAGTTAAAAAAAAAGGAAAGAGAAAAAAAAGGTCGAAGACACTGATAATGAGAGACCCTCGCGGTACTTGACCAGGAAGAAAGGGTAAGTTAAAAATATACAGTTAATCATGGCAAAGGACATGGTCTTTTATCGATTTTCCGGTCAAACTCTGCCGTAACTCATCAGCCTCACGGTTTATCATCGTGAAAACTATCGCTGCTTTGGAGCAATGTCTGGCCTTATCCCTTTGAAAAGCCACTGATTTTGTGTTGTACCGTATTGCATGTATGATGTATTTTCGCTTCTGTCGATAAACTACCGTGTAAAATAATTGCAATGTTTACAACTGCAATCGGTGACATGGTATAACTTGCCCCATCATATGCTCCATGTCCGCATCAGATCTCGCCAAATCCGTGATGAATGTAAAGCAACTGTTGCTAAAGATCACAGTTCGTTAGTGGCTTCTGTATTTAATTTTGAACAAGCTCGCACTGTTCTAATCATTTTGTCTTAACAGTGACACATCCAGTTAGCAGGCTGTAGCGTTAGCAAGCTAACTAGCTACTTTAATTCGTAGTAAGACGGCTGGAACATGGAGCTATGTAGAGCAAAATGCTGCACACAAATCCATATGCATGCACAAACTAGTGCCAGTTTAATTAATAAATACGTGTAACTGTTTTTAAGGTAATGGGATGCATTCAGGGGGATTGCCGTTGGGGCGCTTGACAGTATGAAATGCCTCACTACTATACTTTCTCTCCTCGAAACGAAAGCAAAATGGACTCTTTTCGGCTTGTTTGCGCATGGATCAAATTTTGAAAGGTGATTTGACAAATGCTCAATACAGATGATCAAGACTTTACTCAAGAGGATGTCCGATCTGGTTCAGCTGGGTTGACCCGAGATCTCAGCTAAATCTCAGTAGGATGCTCTCAAGATCTATATTCTATGTTTAGAATGTCTGACATTATAACATGGACTGCATCCCGTGGGCGTTTCAGTTTTGGTCAAAAGGGCAGATTGTATGCACTATTGAAGTGAACTGTAATTAAATCAGACACAGTAGACCACTGTTGTTAGGAATCAATGTGATCGACTATCCATTGTTATAGAATATGTGTTATTAAAGTTAAATTAATTAAAGGGAAATAAATGTTGCACTGAGAACTGAGAACTGTGTTTTGTATGTTATAGGACATCGTCATTGCATGGCAAAAAGGCTTTGGCAGATCCGTCTTCATCACACACAGAACATTTCCATACTTCCATAATTTCATCTGTAAGTACTGGATTTCCATTTAACATTCTTAAAGACAAGCACTGGCATCAAGTTCAGTTTTTTTTTTTTTTTTTTTTTTAAGAATATTGCACCTGACCAAACCCAGAAAACAGGTGATTCGTGACTGTCGTTACCTGGGCTCTTAGGCACTGTGATGTCATTTTCGGTTGACAGCAAGTGGCAGTACAAGGCAGATTGTCAAACCCTCGAGATGGATAAAAACGGGTGGACCTTTCTACTTCATTCATAGCCCACAAACGCAATATTAATCAGAGTACCGTTTTTAGACTAGTAGGGGTACACAGAACATACTGTAAATATTTTTTTCATTGGCTCCCCCTTTACATATACAATGCTTTATGTATGTGTCAGTTTTACAGTTAATTCTAGGAGTTACAAATTAATCGCTTCCTCTTGTTTGGAAAGCTGTTCACTTTCTACAGAATGGCACTTTTAGGGAGGGCACAATAGTGTACAATGTTGAAGGTTGAACACGAAGAAACACTTTACTTTGTTCAAACTTACAGTTGCATTTGTCTCCATTGTTCGTTTGCTGGAAAGAAGACAGCGCTTGTTTTTAAAGATTTAAACAGTTGCTATTTTATTTTAATTATCATTACTTTAAGCCTTATTGAGACTGTTGTGTTGGTACCTTATATGTCCCAATTTGGTCATCTTAAAACCCCTTCGGACCAATGGATGATTGCAGTGGACATGACATATTTGCGTGTCTAAACCAATAAAACGCTTCTGGTTCATGATTAGAGCTGTCAAAATTAAGCGACAAGTGATCAACTATCAAATTAATCGACAACTATTTTAATATTCGAGTAATCGTTTGGACACATTTTTTATTTAAAATTATCCAAATCCTCTGATTTCAGCATATCAACAGTAATTGTTTATTGATATCTGCAGTCCTTCATGAAAGAAGACTGATTATCGTCTGTGTTTAATCAAAATAAGACATTTGTAAACATCTTTTTTTACTTTGGAAAACAATGACCGAACCGGTAACATAGTACATCAATCCCAATTTTAATCACTATACGAATACGAAGTACGAAATAAACACCAATCACTGGTTAACATAAACAGTAATTAGGGGAAAACATGCTTTTGTAATACACTTGCATGCTAAATTAAAATGATTAATTCATTGAATAATCAATAGATTAATCGATTCTAAAAATATTTGTTCGAGACAGCACTATTCATGATTGGATCCTAGCTAAAGCAATTTGATTTGCATGACATTTATGTTAAAAAATTTACGTATTAGCCTGGTAAGTTTACAACACGTTACAGCCATTCTATCCTGGCGTCCACTTTGACAAATAAAAACATGAGATAACCCCAATTTTTTTTCTCATGTTGTTCTTATGTCTAAAAAGAGTCCACATCAGTTGTTTGCCCAGCAGAAAAAATGCGGGTCTGAAGTGGTTAATATTTTTTCTAAAATCTATACTATTATTTGGGTTCCACGTACAAGTGGACAAAAATGCTGGTACTCCTCTGGTAATGAAAGAAAAATATTACTTGAATACATTTAAGAAAGAATATAAACACATTTTGAAAATTAATCTAACACAATCAGGCATTACTTTTGAATTGTCACTCAATGCTCAACAGAATTATTTAACAAAACATACTAATGAAACAGGCCTGGACAAAAAAGATGGTACTTGTAACTTAATATTTTGTTGCACAACCTTTTGAGGCAATCACTGTAATCAACTGCTTTCTGTAACTGTCAACAAGACTTCTGCACCTGTCAACAGGTATTATGGTTTCTCCTTGTTAGCAAACTGCTCCAGTTGTTCCAGGTTTGAAATGAGTCTTTTCCAGATGGCATGTTTCAGCTCCTTTCGCAGATGTTCAATGGGATTTAGATCTGGGTTCATAGAAGGCCACTTCAGAATAGTCCAATGTTTTTGTTTTTAAGCCTTTCTTGGGTGTTTTTGGATGTGTGTTTTGGGTTGTTATCCTGGTGTAAGACTCAAAACCTGTGACTGAGACCCAGCTTTCTGACCCTAGGCAGCACATTTCTCTCCAGATTGCCTTGATAGTCTTGAGATTTCTTCTAGGTCGTACCTTGCACAGATTCAAATAACCTTGTGCCAGAAGTAGCAAAACAGCCCCCATAACATAATCCAGCCATGTTTCACAGTAGGGACAGTGTATTTTTCTTGGTATGCTTCATCATTATTACATCTATGAACCGAGAGTTGATGTGGCTTACCCCCCAAAAAATAGCTCAAATTTTGTCTCTGTACAAAAGAACATTCTCCTCAGGACTTAAAGTATTCCGGCACCATGCCTGATCTCCAGCCATTGACTGATTCATGATCCGCCAAGTTAACCTGTAGCTTGACATTTATTTCCGAGTGGTCTTGATCCAAGCCAATGGTTGTTTCACCGAAATGAGATCAGAAAAAAATAGAGAATAGATTGATTGACAACGGTCTTAAAAAAAATGGTGCTGGGCAGTGATATAAAAAATAGGTGGAGATGAAAAGCCTTTTGGGAGCTGGTGCCAGAAACTAAGAGACCCAGGTACTTCTTTCTGTGTGTTGTGCTTAGAAAAGCTGATGTATACCACTCGCGGAAAAAAGTTCTATGATGTCACAAAGGAGATGTCGGCCATAAGTCATGGCAAGTTTATTTCTATAACCAGAAGGTGGCAAATCCATGTCCAGAATGTAAAAACCCTGCCACATTTTGGCTTTCGCCCCTGATGCTAGCTAGCTTACTAGCTCCCTAGCTCCTGGGGCTAAAGCCAAACTGTGGCAGGTTTCTACTTTCTGGACGTGGATTTGCCACCTCTGTCTATAACACATTTCATATGCAAGGTTTCATACACTGTTCTTTACACAAGCAGATGCAACATCTACAAGCATCAATAAACACAACAGCTAACAATATTCAGACGCAAAGCAAAGACAACAAAAGTAGCTTACAAAAATTAAAAGACTAACAAAACTAAAATAACCTACATTGACAATGTTAAAACACATTAACAGTAAGCTTGAAAAACAGTAATAGTATAGAAACAGGAGTAGTTTTCTAAAATAATTAAAAGAAGAAAAAAAAACATGATTTAAAAATGTTTAAAAGACCTTAATCAAAGGTCAAGGAAAAAAGTTTTTAACCTGGATTTAAAATAATTTACAGTCGGGGCTGACTTCACTTCTGTTGGCAGCTTATTCCATTTCTGTGCAGCATAACAGATAAATACAGTTTTACCATGCTTACTTTGAACTCTGGGTTCCACTAATTGACCCAAGAATGCAGATCTTAGAACCCTTCTGGGTTTTTATTCAATTAGCATTTCCAGAGGTGGCAAATCCAGGTCCAGAAAGTAAAAACCCTGCCACAGTTTGACTTTAGCCCCTGGTACTAGCTAGCTAGCTACCATGGTGCTCGTTTACCTGCTAGGGAGCTAGCTAGCTAGCTAATACCAAGGGCTAAAGCCAAACTGTAGCAGGGTTTCTACTTTCTGGACCTGGATTTGCCACCTCTGGCATTTCATGACTATATTCAGGATGATGATTTATAGACCAGTAGCATAATTTCAAAATTAAGCCTTTGTGACTGGACAATGATTTGTTCTGATGTATTTGTTTTGGTCAGAAACCAAGCTGCAGCGCTTTGAATGAGCTGCAACTATCAGATGTTCTTTTGAGAGAGTCCAGTCAGCAGACCTTTAGAATAATACGAGTCTGCTGGAGATAAGAGCATGGATAAGCTTCTCTTGGTCTGTTTGGAGCATGCAGTCCTTCAGTCTGGATATGTTTTTCAGCTGTTAAAAGGCTGTTTTAGTGATTGATTTGATATGATTGCTGAAAGTCAGGTCTGCGTCTATTAGCACCCCAAGATTACAAACTTAGGCTTTAGTTTCTAAAGACATTGACTCGAGGTGTTTTCTTAACAGCAATCCTCTTTTCTTTATTGCCGAAAACAATTACGTCGGTTCTGTCTTGGTTTAACTGAAGGAAATTTTGGTTCATCCAGTTGTTAATTTGCTCTAGACAGTGACACAATACGTTAGTTGAAATGCTGTAATTTGGAGACATTGATAAATACAGATGTATGTCATCATTAAGCATATGAAGCATTTAACCAAAGATAACATATACAGACTTAACAGAAGGGGTCCAAGGACTGACCCTTGAGGGACTGCACATGTCATGGCCATTTTATCAGATTCAAAATTTCCAATGGTCACAAAGTAACTCAATTCCTCCAAGTAGGACCGCAACCACTTTTGGATTGTTCCATTAATTCCCACCCAAGTTTCCAGCCTGTTCATCAATATATTATGATCAATTGTATCAAATGCCATTAAGATGAGCACCGATACCTTCCTTCAGTGTTCAATCTTATATAATTTAGTACTTTAAGCAGAGCTATTTCAGTAGTGTGATGAGATCGGAAACCTGACTGGAATTGATCAAACAGCCAGTTTGAGTTCAAACTGTCATATCAGCCTTTCCCACACCATGTTAATATTTGCCCAAGTAAACTGGCCGCCGGTCAAGAAGTTTCCAAGAAAATTTACCGTAATTTCCGGACTATAAATTGCTACTTTTTCAGATTTTTTTTTTTTTTTTTTTGGTCACTCTAAAACTCATTCACTCCAAGGTCTAAGCCTTTTTTTTACTGAAGCAACCCCCTTCACTCCCAGCTGTTTTTCTGGATTTTGCAAGGCCCACAGAATATTGTGTTCTATTGCTATGAAAACATGAAATCTACTAAAAGAATGATTAGCGTCTCTGCTTTCATCAGGAAAAAAAAGTATATTTCTATCTGTTTCCGTTTTGCAGCAATTAGACTCACAAATTTCAACGCTATCTCCCGTGTGGTTCTGGATTAGTAATTTATCCTGCTAATTGTATTCATTTTATTTATCAGTTATCCAAAATAGTTATTGATTAATTTGATAGGCTATTAGTTGTCGGTTAATCCATTGATCGTTGCACATCAACTTGGAATGAATTATGGTTGGAATGTTTTTCTTTTATAGCCTCATTATCAGTATTAATTGCCTGAGCACTCCATTCACTGCCTTAAGCAACAATGTACAAATCTGTTGTTTTTAGGTGTTCTGTTACCATGAAGGGTGAAGAAGGGTGTAAGGAGCCCCCTACTGTTGGGGACGCCACTGGAAAGCGGCCCAAGCGTAAGTGCCTGCAGTGGCACCCGCTACTCTCGAAAAAGGCACTGGATTTCTCAGAGGATGAGGAGGAGGAGGAAGACGATGAAGAGGAGCTGGCCGAGGTGATTTTGTGTTTTTTTTGGTGTGCATTTTATTAGAGCTGAACAATGAATTGCATTTTCAGTAGGGATGCTCCAATCGATACTTGGATCGGGTATCGGCTCTGATATTGAAAAATGAATTGGATTGGGTATGTGTGAAAATGGTCGCATTTCACAGAAGCTTATCTATCCAGGGTTTGTGCTCCCCTTTCATCACGTCGCCAATGACAAGGTGAAACGGGGAATGGCGAAGTAAATATTTCCCACGCTTGCCACATTGGCGTGGCCAATTTGTCTGTCAAAATTTCACTGGGGGAACATCGCTATACCAGGCACAAGTGTCCCTATGCAAAGACAAAAAAAAACATGGTCGTGTGCAAATGGACTATATGTCACGGAGGAGGCGGGACTTCCGATTTCCGGGTTTTCCCCCATCAACTTTGTTTCTGTTTCAGGTTTGTGACGTGTGGGCCGCGTTCCAGTACTTGCGCTTCCGCCTTTGTGCCCCTCGGTTGCGCGTTCCCGTCGACCGGTGCGAGGCTGCGAGCGTATAGTGTCTGTCTCAATGTCCGAAGCATTTCAGATAGCCAAGACATCCTCCCGCTGATGAGCGGGAGCGCGCGGTTGGGGGGGCGCAGGGGTGGGGGTGCGGCCAGCAGTGGCCAGAAACGGCGCTGATGTGTAAAACCCCGAAGTCGGAAGTCCGTAGCATCTATCCCATTATACTAAAATGTGGGACCTTACATATTCAAAATTAGGGGTGTCAGGCAATTAAAAATGTTCTCGTAATTAATCACATGACGTCAAATTTAATTCGTGATTAATCGCAAGTTTCATATCTGTTCTAAATGTACAATAAAATGTGCAATTAAATATTTTTTTTCATACTCTTGTTGGCCGGACACGACGCTGATTTGTAAAAGTCGGAAGTCCGTGTCATCTACCCCATTGCATACAGTAATCCCACATCCTCGAGGCGGCCAGTGACACACATGATTGATTGTTTACATCTGCTGGTGGCGGCATGCTGATGCTGGCAAGCGTTAGCATGTAACCCGTTCTGTTGCGACCTGAAGAAGGATGAAAACACGAATATTTTGTCGGTTTCTGCAACTATATCGCTTCCGAGTCACGTAAAACAACTTTGAATTACCCCCTGGGCCCCTTCAAATGTTGGGGGAAAAATACAGAGTATGAAAGATTTTACCAGTCCAGGACACGGACCCTCGTCAAATCTTAGTGATTTGGCAACGACCCCTGGCTTTGACGAGGGCTGGATGTATATACGTAGCAGGGTTATTTGCAAACGGGACATATTTTTCTGCGGCTTGCCCTGTCATCCACACGTCCGCGGGGATTTTTTTTTCATTACAAACGAAGGTTTCTAAAAACTCTAGCCAAAGTGAAGATTTGCGTATTTCTCCGGCTTCGCGGTCGCGTGTGTCCGTTAGTAAACGAAGTTTTACGTCGTCCTCTACACACATCACTCAATCACATACCTCAAGTTGTTAAAAAAGAAGAAAAAAAGGCGGCGTGAATTCACTTCCTCACTGGGGAGACCATGTTTGTATGTGTGGTGAGTGGGAGAAAAAGTTGAAAAAAAAAAGAAGTGAAGCTTTTTAAGATTTTGTATTTATCCTCTTTGTTTTCCTCTATGCTCCCTTAATGATGTACTCATTGTCTGTTTACAAGTATTTTTTTTTATTAATAAAAAAGTCTTGTGTGCGCTGACAGCACTGATCCACATATAAACAGATTAGCGGCTGACAGTCCGTGCTTGTGTGACGTATGGTGAAGTGACGTCAAGAGATGAGCAGTATTTGGCTGCCACCTCGAGGCTTGGCATGCATCTCATTGTAGGCCCAATTTGTGGAAGTGGCGTCGCCTGACGGAGGCATGCTCTGATTGGATAGGATTTGGGTAACAGTTGCCACCTTAAGGTCTGGAATTGTTATGAACGTACTTAAAAATGCATTAATGCGGTTAGCTGTGGATGTTTTCTTTTCTACAAACGTGATGGTGTGGACACTATTTTTTTTCTAAACCCAGAGGAGGGAAATATCCGTTTTTAAAAATACCTTGCTATGTGTGTATATGGCCGGTGCGGGGCCCAGTGGTTGTCCCTTGGCGCTGCCGTGGCCTGGAGGGCCCTGGGGGGTCGTACTTGCTCTGTCCTGTCCGGGGTCGACGGCTCCCCTCTTTGGTGGAGGTTTTCATGCATGCCAGATCCACCACACCAGCATCTACCGAAATTCAAAAACAATCTGCTTCTTCCTCTGGTCGTTGAATCGGTGGAAGCTGATGTCTGTGGATCTCACTCTGCTTCATCTATCCTTCCTTCCTTTCCTCAGTTTTTCCTTTGGTCTCTTGAGGTCTCCCTAATTTGTTGGAATTTAGATGTTTCTGGGGTTGGTGAAAGATTCTGGTTGGTAACCCGGTGGGTAGTAGGTGATGTCTGGTCGGTGCTGGATTTCACTTTCCTGTCTTTTCTTTGATCCTTCCTCGGGTCTCCTGACAACCTCACTACTCTAGCTTGTTTCTGAAGTATTCATTTTAGGTGAACGGTATGGGATTTTTTAATACGTTTTAGGTGAATTAATGAGTACACACTCACACGCACGCACATATGCACACACACACACACACACACCCGCACATGCACATGCACATCCTCACGCACATCACCGAATGCTTTATTTTTTAACACTATACTATTCTTTTTGTGAAGTATAACGTAACCTTGTAAATATATAAAATAAAATAAAAAAGCCTCTTGCATTTTCATTCTTCATTTTCAAACTTAAGCATTACATTACCCTCTTTATCTAATTTAATTTATTTTATGTTATTTTCACAAGTCTGGGGACTAAGTGGGCAAACCTGGGACCTCAGAGTTTATATTTTGTGCTGTGTCATATAGAAATCAACTCCGTCAATGACTTATGTTTACACCAAACCTGTGTGGCAGAATTATATTGTCATGGTGAATGCTTGCCAAACTGCACGTCAAAATATTTATTAAGTTTTTAAACCTGTAATTGTAGTACACAAACTGTCTTTCCTATTAATCGATGCTTCATTTACCTTTACCTTAATATCCTATAATGCATATTCAATACATCTGATATTGTTTGTTGTATTACATTTTTTTGAAAAATACGTTAGAAAAGGACCTTGAAAAACAATCATAAATCAAATTGCAATGCGCATTTTGAGGGGGGATCACAATTACATTATTTTCCCAAATCATTTAGCCCGACATTTTATTGAAAAACTCTGACATAAATGCTATTGAAAACAAGTTTTGTTATTTTTTTATTATAAATTAATCTTAGGATGTATTATTTTTAGCAACCACTGCAGTGTGGCCAGGGCCAGGTGTCTCAAGGCCGGTGCGCAAGCTCACCAGAGGACCCAAATGAACAACGAGCTCGTCGGCCGATGAATGCCTTTCTTCTCTTCTGCAAACGCCATCGCTCCCTGGTGCGACATGAACACCCTCGTTTGGACAACCGAGGAGCCACCAAGATCCTGGCTGACTGGTGGGCTGTGTTGGAGCCTGCAGAGAAGCTTAAATACACTGATATGGCCAAGGAGGTGAGAACTGCCTGTTCATCATAGACAAGCATATATTATAAATTGATATACAACATTTGCACTTTTGGCACGTTTTAATCTTTTTTTTACATTTGACGGTTTACAAAAATACTTTGGATTTCTATTTCTTCCTGTGATTGCAGTACAAGGAGGCCTTTATGAAGGCACACCCAGACTATAAATGGTGTCCTACCACCAGCAAACCAGTTAAGAGACCATCGTGTCAGACGGTTTGTAGCTCTCGCAAAAAAGTGTGGTCCTTTACTTCAAATATATCCAAGGACTCATCCACTTGCAAAAAAATGCCCAAAACTGATGTCCCACAACTGAACTTTGCAATGGCCGGTATGCATAAATAACACTCAAAGGATTCGTTTGTCTGTGTATATACTAAGGCATTTCTACCACTGTGTGTCATTATCAGATCCAACTAAGATGGGCGGCCTCAGTATGCTGCTGTTAGCTGGAGAACATGCCCTAACAAACCGAGAGGTAAGTTACTAGTGGTGCAACGGATCACAAAAGTCACGGTTTGGATCGGATCACTGATTTGAGTCACGGATCGGATCGTTTTTCGGATCAGCAAAAAAATGAAAAGAAAAGAGAAATAGTACTTTGTCTTCATATATTTTGTAAAGCGCTTTTTCCATTAAATACATTTAAAAAATCAATTCAAATTGTCTCATATAGCCAATTAGGATTTAGTGTCTTCATTTATTTTGTAAAACGCCTTTTCCATAAAAAAAATATATATATTCAAAATGTCTAATATAGCCGTTTAGGATTTAGGAACACAACTTTAAGTGCAATATAAGGCAGAAACATTCTTATTTTTACATAGTCCATGTGTAAAATAACAAGGTATTAATGGCTTAAAGTTGTATTCCTATAATCTAAACAGCTAAGTTTGACATTTTGAGTTGATTGTTTTTCTTTTTTAATGGCCTTTTAAAAGTGTTTTATAAAATAAATGAAGACAAACATCTATTAATCTTTTTTTTTTTTTATATATAATGAAAAGATGTGCAATTTGACGCACATACCCTTCCTTTAAACATGGAGAGTGAATTACGAAGTAGCCTTTGTCCAAGATATTGAAAAATAATTCAAGTAAGCTGTCAAATTTACCAGCCGGCAGCCAGACACTCGTTGGCCATGCTAACAGGTAGCCGCTAGCCACTTACGTCGGAGACTTTTGCCGTATCATACAATGACGGCGTAATTAATTAGCTGTTTCTTGGCGTCCTAAATTAGCAATTGAACATGAGTTCAGGATAGTGTTGTGTTGATGTTGGTCGCAACTTTAATGTCAATCAAAACTACGAACGTCTAAAAGGGAAGTCAAGCTAGCCATCATGCCACGATGTGGGCCAACTTCAAAGTAAAAGTGTACTAAGGCTATTTAAATTACCGTCAATCTATTACTGTATTTGATAAACTTCATTTTGAAGTTAGGCTTACTTAGCGTGTTACGTTGAGTATGTTTCTGCTTCCTTGACATGTCAGAATGGTATCGACTGTGAATGTGCACTTTGTTTTTTGTTTTTCCCCAATCAACCAATCCGCGGATCAGGCGTGATCCGAACTGTGGGGCCTGATCCAAACCGACCACGGTATTAATGATGTTCCGTTGCACCACTTTAAGTTAATCTTTAACCCATTTTGGCCGGGAGCGCATTGCCGCGCTTCTGCCATTACGGCTGGGGACGCCGTGGCGCTCTTCTGCCTTTGGGGCCGGGAGGGCGGATGTGTCGTTTTGTTTTGTTTTAACCAGTTCTCGGTAGGGATGGGTACCAAAAACAGTACTTTTTTTGGTATGGGCTGATTTGTGTCGGTACTACCGAGCACCGATTCACGTAAAATCCAACGGTGCCATGTTTCGGTTCTGAAGCACGTCGTTTTAAGTTGTGACTGTGCAGGAGTATATGAGTTGATGATTTTCCATGGCGCACTTCAACGCAACATTATTCGTACCCGGCATATTGACGCCACCCACTCGCGCCGGATTTCACGTGCAAAGAACAAGACTGAGGGCGCGGTTGGGGCTCGCTGGAGCCCGGGCCGAGAGCCGCGGGGGCGGCTGACGGTGACGACGGGTGGTCAGCAGGTGCTTGCGGCCAAAATGTAGCAAGCATTACAGACTACGTTGGGTACATTCAAATGATTAATTTCGACACAATTATTCTCCTTGTTCACGACGTCCTCTTCGAACTGTCCTATTTTTTATTTTTTATATATTTGTGTCCAACGTGGGTTGGTACTTTACGTTCTGGAAAAACAACTGGACAAGAAACGAAGATAACAAATTATTAATTTATATATTTACTGTTTAACTTTGTTCCTTGTGTTGTTCATTGCACAGAACTTTGCTTCACTTTGTTTTTTGTAATATTAATGTATGTGTATTAGTTATTATGCTGTCCTCGCTCCGAAGCTTCTAGATTTCACCAGCTGGACAGAGAGTTAACGATGTTCCAAATAACCAGACTTCGTTTTCCTTTTTGCTGTTTATTTGAACTATGGCCTCTGACCATTACCCTCTTTAGGTCGTCGTAGAACTAAAAAAAACAAACCCCAATGTGTATTAGCTAACTATACACGACACACTCTCATGCTAGTAGCTAGTTACATTGCTCAACAGTCTCTTATCTCTAATAACTGTCCTAAATTAACTAAAATGAAAACACAGTGTTATTTTCTTAACAGAATAGTTATACTTTAGTAATTGTACGTTATACCTTTATTTATTTTCAACTATTACTCTGTGGCTCATTTGTTTTCAATTGTAGTTTTTTTTTTCCATTTGTCAAGTTTTATATATTGAAAAGTAATTGTTAAATTGATTTAAAAAATACTGTTAAATAAACAGTGATGAACATTTATTACCACCCAAATAAATAAATAAATAAAATTTGAGAGAGAAAAAGGAAAGAGTACAAAAGTACCTAAAATTGGTACCATTGAGTACCGGCATTGATTCCCAGGTACAGAGAATTTAAACAGAACCGGTTCAAATGTGAAAGGTACCCATCCCTAGTTCTCGGTCTCTTGGCCAATGGAGTTGCATCGGAGTGTGCATGTGGGGGTGGCATTTCCTGGAGTTTTGTTTGGGTGACGTATTGTCGGGACTTGTTTGTGGACAATGGGGATGTTGAAAGTTTCGATGGCTTTGTGGCGAAATGGACGGCGAGTGGTTTCCGCTCGGATCTCCGAGGTTATTGCAACTGCGCTCCAGTGTTGAAGGTAAATATACCCACAGATGAAACGCAGTTGTGGTAGCCTCGGGCAATCGAGTGGTGATTGTTCGTCGTCCATTCTGTTGCAAAGCCATCGGAGTTATCAGCATCCTCATTGTCTGCAGACATATGTCTTGGCAGTGTGTCGCTATCAGCTGGTGCTGCTGGTTCGGGGTGCTCACGGCTCACCTGTTTTCTGGGTTTGGTCAGCAAACTAAGCCATGATTAGTCGTTACTGGTTCCCTCGGCATATCTGATGCCATCTTCACTCGACAGCAAGTGGCAAAATGAGTTTTTAAAAGTATTGTTCATGAAAAATAAAAGTTATCACATTAATTATAGACAAAATATTATCTTCTTACTGTTGAAAATGCCTCAATAAGTCGTGTATCCCTTTTAAGTCAGGCATGTTATTGAACAGAGTCCTAAAAAGGGCTAGATTTCAGTCCGTTGGCTTTTCATGGCGGTCTGCAGTTACGACCGTGTACATGATAACGTACTGTATGTGGCACCAGGGCTGGACTGGCACAAAAAGTCGGCCCTGGCATTTGACTTAAACCTGCCGGCCCTACCCAGCCCGACTCCTGACCACCCCTGCCTAACACATGGTTCTGCCACTGAGATTGACTGATTTTGGTTCAGTTTACTGTCTATATTCGAAAATGGATTAATGGACTAGCCTATCTAAATTGTGGGCCTGTCTCTTGTGGTAAAAATGGAGGAAAATAATAATTAAAAAGCACTGCATCAGCCCAAAAGACGCCGGCCCACTGGGCATCTGCCAGATGGCCAGCCTTGTGTGGCACCAAAGGACAATTTTGGGAACGTAATTAGCCCTGGTGGTGCTTGCAGCTAGCTTGTGTCGGACACAATGGGTCGACCGCCGCTTACCTTCCACAGCTGTGGCCTGCATGTGGTCGTCCCATGATTTGGGCTCCCGTCACTTGTCACCTTCTGCTTTGCACTTGCAAGCTTTACTAGCTTCTCCCGCTAGCCGCTCTTGTTAGCCACTCGATCCAGCCTATGGCTCGGGCTAACTCCCAGTAGCTGCTCTTGTTAGCTGCTTTGGCTAACAGTTGCCAAGTCGCCGTTGCCCGCCAAAATGCTCGTTCGCTTATGCCAAATAATTGGTGGTAGGCTTGTGAAGTTTGGTCTCTCTGAGTCACCATAGTGTGCGTGCTTCGAAATGTTCGTGCTGCGGCTGCTTTCTATGATATAGCGACATCTAGTGGTGAACATTTACACACAGTGCCTTTAAATGACTTAATCTGAAAATAGGTCTCTATGCAAAAAGTCCTCTGCTCAGTTGTCCATGGTACTTTCAAAAGGAGTTATTGAGATTCCCTTTGCTATCCCTTCTTTTCAAATAATTTGAAAAATGAGATAAATAGCATTATTATGACAATATTTTTTTTTATTGGCCATAGTATGTATAGGTTGCAATGATTTTGTATTTAACTTCTGAGCCATATTTTCCTTGTCATTGTGAGTTTTTAGTTGGACCTTACAAAACTGGTCAGAGTCTCCACAGTATACATTAATTTTCATTGCAGAATGTTGAAGCAGCCTATTTAATTCAAATTAAAGGCCTTTGAATTTTTGTACACTATAACTCCAACATCTATCTCTCCAGAGCCCTTTGATCACGAAATCCAGTTTACCGGATAAAGCCAAGGAAGGGAGATCTTTTCCAGAAAAAGAGCAGGTATGTTCTTAGACCAAGTCATCCTCTTATATTCGTGAAGAGAAATTAGTAATTCAGCAAACAAAAATAATTTGGAAATAGTAATTGAGAATAGGTGTCAAATAGTAGATGAAATGCAAAATAAGCTGTGTGTTTGAACCAGAATGTTGGGTATGTATGTTTTCATACCTAAACTCCACATTTTGATAAATAATCCTACCATGATATTGGCTATTTAGTCATTCTTTTGTGTGTTGTCGGTTGTCTTTGATTTGGTGCTTGCTTTTGTTTTTGCCTCCTTTGAATTTGAATTTCACCATCACACTATTAGGCAGCAATTTAAATATATGCACTTTGTTAGTGGTTTGTTGTTGGAATCAATACACATTTTGAGGGAAATTGCTTGAATGCTATTTTATGAGCTGACAAATCTTTTATTAATAACAACACTGCATTCTGGGGGTATGTTAGTGGAAAGTCTTATACTACGTTTACGCCAAAAGCGCGGGAAGCGTTATGCCTTGCTTCCTTCGCTAGCGTTTCAGCGCAGGAGTGTTTTTGGAACTCATTACGCTCATTAATGCGTTTGTGCACACCGGAGAGGGGGAGGCGTGTCGCTTGGTGAACAACTACTGTACAGCGCTCTAGAGAGTCAACAAACGAAATCCAGTTCCAGAAAGTAAAAACCCTGCCACAGTTATGCTTTAGCCCCAGGTGCTAGCTAGCTCCCTAGCAGGTAAATGAGCACCCGTGGAGCTTGCTAGCTAGGGAGCTTGCTAGCTAGCAAGGTTGATCTCTTATACTCTGCTGCCGCCTGCTGGCCGTTTTTATAATAACTACGATTGCTTCAACCGCTTTCTTCAGTTCAGAGGCTGCAGCAAAGCCTTCTGTAAAAAATGTATAAATACGTTTTTGAGACACTGGTAGTATTTAAAATATAATGTATTTATACGTTTTGGGGAAAAAATGTGTTAATGGTGACTTGAGCTGGGCCAAAATATGGGGTTTTTGCGATTTGATTTAAAGGCACCAACTAGACCGCGTGGTAAAAATAGCTTACGTTTTTCAAGTTTCATGACCACCATCGGGGGTGAAAACGTGCAAAAATGTGCCCAAGAAGCTTCTAAAGAACATACTTTTTTTTTTTTTCACACGCGCAAATGTTTAAATATGTGCCTGTCTGCTAAAGAATCAGTTGCATGGCTCCAGACTTCCCCTAAATTTGGCTTACATTAATACAATTTAGTGCTAACTGATCAAGTAGGGGTGTTTTTTTTTTTTTGCTTGTTTTTTTTTTACTGCTGGTTGTTTCAGGTCTCGAACACATACATACACCCTACCCCCTACCCCCTCCCTGGTGACCTGGTTGATCAGCCCCGGACTTGGTCCAAGTAACACTACTCCATGTTCTTCCTTAGCCATAGCCACCTTGAGGCCTTTTCTACTGCCGCTGTGCTGTGCCCTATAGCTTGCCTTTTTTGGGCATACGTGCTTTGCAGAGGGTCTGACAAACAAACCCTTACAGGGCTCGACACTGCGACCAATTCACCCGCAAATGCGGCCAACTGTACGACCTGCGCTGGTGAAAAATTTATCCGCGCGAATACATGATTAAATTAGCGGTGCAACGGCTCATCTTTGAGCCAGGATCCATATGCATCACGCTCCGCGGTTTTGGGTTGTAAGTACGTAGTTCGCGAAATGCGCTGCAGAGGCCAACTTCAAAATAAAAGCCTTCCAAGTAATACATTGACGTTGATTAATTAAGGCCAATTAAGGACGCTAAGAAAGTTAATTAGTCTGTGTGATACGACGCAAGTCTCCGGCATTCGCAACTAGCCTCTAACGGCTAGCCGCTAGCGAGCGTATACATTGACAGCGTTCGGCGAGCCAAACAGCAGCTGTATTCAAATGCTGTCTTACACTTCAAACTCAGACAGAAAAAAGTCCATTAATGCATTAACAATTGCATCAATGCATTAATAATTGCAAATATCTAAACAATGTAGCTTTCTATCAACCTATAAAAGCTGGCATACATTAAAAAGAATGATGGGTGTGAAATCACAAATTTTTTCATTTTTTGTTTTTTGTTTTTTTACTGAATTACATTCAATGGTCCAACTAGTCACTTCTGTTCACAATACCTAATCATCTACTAGGCTTTCATCCTCCATTCTAGTTGTTGGTATGTCAATGAATCAAACGACTATATTTCACTGAAGCAAACCCCTTTGCTCTCTGCTGTTTTACTGGATTTTGACAGATTTTGCAAGGCCCACAGAATATTGTGTTCTATTGCTATAAAAACATGAACCTACCAAAAGAATGATTATTCTCTTCTTTCATCAGGAAAAAAATATATTTCTATCTGTTTTTGTTTTGCAGCAATTAGCATTAGAATCTAGCTAAGTTACATCATTATTCACAAATCTGTTGAAAACTGTGGGTAAATTAGCTTTTTTTCAACATGGCCCTGATTGATCTCTTATACTCTGCTGCCACCTGTTGGACGTTTTTGTAATTACTACAATTGCTTCACCCGTTCTATGCAGTTCAGAAGCTACATCATAGCCTTCTGTATGCTCTAGTCTAGCATAAAAAAAACATAAAAAACGTATAAATATGTCTTTGTGACACTTAAAACATTTAAAATAGATATACAGTGTGTGTATATGTGTATATGTGTATATATATATATATATATGTATATGTATATGCATATATATATATATATATATATATATATATATATATATATGGATGGATGGATAGATTTTGGGGAGCAAATAAGTTAAAAAGCATATGGTACAGCCACACTTGAGCTACCAATAGAGGTTAATTCACTGCTACAAACTCAATATCACTGTCATCTTAATACAAAATTTTATGGTAGCATCTGCAAGACAATGGTCATAAAGGAAAGTGGGAGCTAAAACATGTTTTCTTATATTAGCAGTCATCGGGATCTGTGGCGCCAGACAAGAAATCATGCAGACGGTCTCCTCTCTTTCAGCTTGCCGAGGTAATTCTGTTTATTTGGTTTTCATCATTATCTTCACAACAGGTATCAATCAAATTCCCAGCTGTAGCGTTTTAAGGATGTTTGGCTCTATATTGCCAAGTAGAAAATAAACATTATTGTCAAATTTACTCTGTTCAGACAGTATATAGAATACAAGGTGGTATATAGTATACAAGGTGGGTGAAAAGTAGCTAGATATTAGAAAATTCTTATTTTCTGTCATAAAAAAAAAAAAAATGTAACACAAGAAGACGTGTACTAGACACAACCTTGGTTACAGGAGGTCTTGGAGACACTGATTTAGGAGGTTCTCAATAGCCGGGTTTACATGGAGGCTTTTTCCAAATCATTATGAATAAAGATTTCTAGTCACCTGTTTGCATGTGATGTGATCCATTCCTATCTGCCGTTTACATGCTCCAATATGTCAATCAGATAAGCCGCATTACTGTCAATGTGAACATCACATGAATTATCAAGACGGTGTTCATTCATCTATGAGGCACTGTAGTAGTTGTAGTTTTAACACTTTTGTTACAGCAACAACAAGTTCCAAGTACTTTAAAACTTATTCTCTCATCGCAGCCATTTTAAAGTGCAGAAATGACAACGTCAAGACAAAGACCCAAACGCATAATGCTCGTTCGGATTGGTAAAAGGAATGAATATACCATTTCTGTGAATCCAAATAAAATTCCATTCAAATTTGGTCTTTTTATTCTGCTGTAGATGTTTATATGGAGCGTTTTCATTCCATTTGATCATTTGGATTTGTTGTAATCGGAATACATGGGTCCATGTAAACCCGTATTATAGTTAGAGGAAACTGGTTGTTGCAATTGTAGTGAAATATGGAGATTGACTTTCTCCTGGCATTTGAAATTTGACATTTTCCCCCTCAATTTTGAATACCTAGTTATTTCACTCACCCTGTATGTAGGTATGTACGTGAGTAAAGTATGGATGTATATACACATGTACAGTACTATGTACACTAGTACAGGCCAAAAGTTTAGACACACCTTCTCATGCAATGCATTTTCTTCATTTTCATGACTGTTTTACATGGTAGATTCACACTGAAGGCTTCAAAACTATGAATGAACACGTGAAGTTATATACTTAAAAACAAAGGTGAAATAATTGAAAACATGTTTCATATTCTTTTTTTCTTCAAAATAGTCACTCTTTGTGCTGATGATTTTTTTTGCACACTCTTGGCATTCCCTCGATGAGCTTCAAGAGTAGTCACCTGGTGGTCTATTTCACTAAGCAAGTTTAGTGAGAACCCTGGGTCAAGAAACCCTGTAAATGTAGGAAACTCTGCGTCTTCCGTTTCAGAAAGGGAGGTAACTGAAACCAGAGGAAAAGAGGTAACTAGCCTGTTTCATAAAAATAGGTCATTTAAGCTCTTAGTCAGTTACCGTAGTAACAGTGTCCACGAACCTAACCTGGTCGGTAGCAGGTTTTTCACAATGAACCTAGAGTTTTTCTCTGTACCCGCCTCTTTCAGCCACACACGACATTTCATTTCCTCATTCATTCAGTCCGCTGCGATGACTTTTTGCATAAATACGCCTATAGTCTAAAGCGTAAAGTCCACTTTTGTCACGAACATGGCATGTCCCGCAATATTGTGCAGGGAATTAAATATTCATCGTGAGATTGTTATCAAACCGCACATATATATGCTGGCATTTCCGGACAGTTATCTTTTTGAGCGGTACCGTTTCACATCACAGTCCATCACCTACATACAAAACTTAATTTGTCTTTACCTTTGTAACATTACCAGCCGTAGACATGCGCTCAAATCACAGCATATATTGTGTGTTGCGCTCCGTTTTTTTCTTATGTTTGAATAATGTTTTTATATTTCATCTTAAGTCAAGTGCTCTTCTCCCCTGCAGGATTTCACCTAAATTAAATGAATTAATGATTTATTTTCAACAGGTTTCCCCAGTAATATTATTGTGATTGCAAAGGACTACAAATTAAAATGTATGCAAAATGACTCGAGCAGCAACGTTCTCCCACGCCGCCTTCCTCTATGGGGAGCCATTGCGGGGGTTTTCCCCCAAAAAATTCAAATTCGCCATATGATCGCATTTTTTAGTTGAGAGGGGTAAAAAAACGCCTGAGCAGAGGGCGGCACCACGATCTGCTTCCCCGTTGCCATGGTGACTCGTCGAATTGTGGCTCCATTGATGTGGACTTTTTAGTGTAGTGGCAACGCAAGGTGAAACTTCTCTGCGTTGATAAAACTACCTCAAATCAGCTGTTCTGGACCCGAAAACGCAGAGTTTCCTCTCTCAGTGTATGTCAACTCGCTGTTCAGGGTTGGTCCCAGTGTTTGTTGAACATGCTTTTTGAAATGGACCCCTGAAATGGTTTTCCGACAGGATTGAGGGACTTCCCAGAGGTGAGAGTGCCAAGAGTGTGCAGAGCAGTAATCAGAGCAAAGGGTGGCTATTTTGAAGAACCTAGAATCTAAAACATGTTTTCAGTTATTTCACATTTTTTGTTAAATGCATAACTCCACGTGTTCATTCTTAGTTGTGATGTAATAATGAATAATGAGAATGAAGCAAACAAATGGAATGAGATGTGTGTGCGTGTGTGTCCAAACTTTTGGCCTTTAACGTATGTTGTTTTTGCTTGGTAGTTGAAATTAGTGACGAAAGCACATTTTTGTTTCTGTTCAGATGTGTTTAGCAACTGAAGCTGAGAAGACGGACACAGTCGTATCTCAGCATGGAACAAGCTTGTCATCAGCCTCTCTCCAAAAAACTACAGCAAATAGTCTTCAGGTTAAAGAGACCTTGGACAGCGTTGGTTGCCCTCTCACGTCTAATACAGTTTTACCATCACCCTCCTCAGTCACTTTGACTGAGACAATTTCCTTGGAATTTGACAGCCAAAATCAATATGTCAAAAAGAACAAGACAAACAAGGAGTTCATGTTAAATGACATTGACGAAACCCTACATTCTTCAAAGAAATTCTTAAAAAATCTTAACCCTGCAGAATCAACTGTTGGTGTTATCTTTGGAATTGAGACAGTGGCTGAAAGTGTCTGGAAGGATTCAGAGAAGCCAGAGATAAAAATCCAATATGTTTCAGGTGATAAGTCTTGTCTACCCAAAAAGAAGACTAAGCCTAAAGTTGAGACTTCTGTTAAAGTCAAAGAACTGGTTGATGATAGTGGCAAATATATGCAGCACAGTGTCTCTAAGGTGGAAATAAACGAAGAGATGAGCCCTCTGACAGAAATAGAGGAAACAAGTATAGAAAGCAAGGAATTTCAAGACAACATGGAGTCCAATACAGAGATCCGTGGTGCAAGGAAATCTGAGAGGAGCTGTAAAGGAGCCTTGTACAAGACCCTTGTTTCTGAAGGAATGCTGACCTCATTGAGAGCCAATATTGACCGTGGTACTTGTTGTTTGACTATTACATATCCAAAGTGTTCTCAATTAGTCGAGGGAGCAAAGTTGATAATATGCTGGTCTTGTCTTTAGGTAAAAGAGGTGTCTTTCGTTCTTCTGATCATGAAGCAAACTGGGGCGAGGATAGCTGGACAATATCCCAAATGGCATCTAATAACAACAAGAGGCTAAAAAAGTCCAAGTCCAAAGATGATTCGTCACAAGGGTGAGTCACAGCGCTCTATTTTTTGGGTTATGTTTGAGAAGCCCACGGAGCGGTGAACGTGCGTGAGTGTTTGCAAGAGTAGCGGACATTGATTTGCCAGACTTTTGCCAACAGTTTTCATGGTCGCCAACAGTTATCCTTGTCACAAGAAAACCATTAAAACTGTTGGCGAACGTTTGGGACCTTGCACAAACCCTGACGAGAAATCAACATTTGCTTCTGTCGCAAACACCGGCAAACCTTAGGTGCTAAGTGGGATACAGGCTTTTGTGATAACCAAACTTGATAATAAAATTATAAAGTCAAGCAAAGTAGAAGCAGCAAAGACTATTGTGAAAGCCACTCATCAGTTGCTATCCTGTAAAATATCTCACCACCGAATCGTACAGAAATTACAATTCATGTTGCTTTGAGTACTGTATTTCTATTTACCGGTAAATTAATGACTTAAGCAGAAAGTCATTGGCATTTTAGTAATAGTCAATAAATCACATTATTTTTAGTGCACCACAAAAATGTGCTTGAATGTATGTGTCTCATGTACTCTTCACTCTGCCAGTTACTTGTTACTGCATTTCCCTTTAGTTATATGATCATTGGTCTATAATGGTAACACTTATCTCAACCCAACAGAAAGCTCGAAGAAGAGTTTGAAAAAAAGTTTAACAGCCTTCCACAGTATAGTCCAACAACATTTGATAAGAAGGGGGCTTCCGTCATAAAGAGAAAGAAAACTGATTGTTCTTCTGCCCATGAGGAGAACTCCAAAACAGGCAAAGGTGAGGACAAAACATCATGAATATAAACATAGCTGTTCTTCCAACTCATGCTGCACATGCAGAGCTTCACTTTTTTTTTTTTTTTAGGAGCACAGTTAAGCAATGTAGTAACTGTTATTGGTGAATACTTCGACAATAAATGCAGAAACTACAAAGTTTTAATTCACAAGTTTTGACACAACAGACACGATATAGCTGGTGTCAAGCCGAATCCCCCTATGTCACAATTTGGTAAAAATAATATTTTTTCACAAATCTATACTTTTGGTCAGTCCTAACGTGTGGTTCTTATTTTTGCAAATTCTCAAGTGTTGAAAATGGTTTGCTCTCATTGACGATGCAATGTTAATGGTTGAACAAAAATTACGGTTTTAGGGTCTCCTGAAGGTGATGATTTTGGATGTATGAGGTTTCTGCTCGACGCCAGCGGTATACAAGTTATACTGATTGAATTAAAAATGTAAACTTAATTCTTAGCAATGCGGGTATTGTTATGTGTATTAGCAGAATTTGCAATTATGGCAACCAATTCAGGGTGTACCCCGATGACGGAACTTGTGCGGAATAAGCGGTTTGCAAAATGGATGGATGAATGAATGTCACTCTGAAATACCTCAGCCAGATTGTACTCATACAGCCAGTGGCTAGTTCAGTGGTTCTCAACCTGGGTTTGATCGAACCCCAGGGGTTCAGTGAGTCAGTATCAGGGGTTCGGTGAGTCAGTTTTAGGGGTTCGGCGGAGGTAAAGAGTAGGACACACACCCGACTCATGATTCCTGATGATACACCCCGCTTGGCCATCATTGAGAACCGGACGTTGACGTCATGCGTTCCCCCAAAAAATGGGCGTTAGCACAGCCATTTTAGCAGCATAGAAAACACGTGTGCCACTTTGATTTTCAGGGAATCAGATGACATTGATATTTGCGTTATTAATGTTTATACACACTGTCTAATTGAATGGAGGACAATGAATTTTCAGTGGTATGTTGCATTAAAGTTGTGTGTTAACTTGACTAAGCTGTTTATTTGTAAGTCTACTTACAGTATGTGCGCCCTACGGCCACTGTGCTCCTAGTAAAAAAAAATAAAAAATAAAAATTTAAGTTTGGAGGTCTTGAGCCTTCCATATACATGGCTCAGCCTTTAAGGGCATGTTTTCCACCATCATGTCATTTATGCTTTGTGAGCTCCGTAACATGGCATGTCCATGCTCATTTTTGTTTGTATTTTTTCTGTAATAGGACCATCTCCATCACAGAAAAAGACTTCATTCCACAAGATTGTTAGGAAGCACAAATACTTAAAGGAGAAACCAGGTGCAGTAGTAAATTGTGATCTAGAATCTTAATAAGTTTGTGTTTTAGCAGGGATATCAACATCAAGAAACTAACCAAATTTTAGTAGGATAATTTACAGGTTATTTTTACATTTTCAAATGGTTAGTTAACACAAAAATACTTTAAAGATAGCTAACAGTAGTCATAGATATGACCAGGGGTGCACATAAAAATCTTGGTTTGGTTTTCAAATGAGCATCAGAGGTTGTTGTTTGGTGCTCATTTATTGTTTGGTGCTATTTTTTTCACTGCCCCACCGACCTCGTGGATGAACGTAGATTTGGGCGCATCTGGGAAAGTATGCTCGTCCACAGTCTCTGCAGCCTTTAGAAAGTCAGTTTAAAATGTCAAGTATGTGCTGCTTTTATTTTTATGTGTCAGCAGTGCAAGCGAACAAGATCAACAACTTTGCTTCAGTGTTGTCAACGTGAATTTATTGGCGCTGTATTCTTTGAATTCTCAGACTGTTCGAGAAGCTATTTAAAAAAAAATTATAGCGGCAATTGTTTCTCGTGTTAGAAGCAATCTCTTAAGACCTAGATACACCAATCCGACGTCTGCCAAATGTGACAGACACCTACCCGCTGTGGCGTCGGCCCAGACGTCGGCACGTAGTGTAGAAAAATGACGTAAATACACAGCGCACCGACCCCGTATTACGTACCTTTAGCGCATGCACGAGAAGTAATTCCCCTCCGTACCATCGGCGGCAGTAATCATTATTCCTTAAGGCAACCGGAAACCTCTTTACTAGGGCGGGATATAAAAGTAAACAAAATGCATACTGGTTACTTTTACTAATTACAAACAGTTGCTATACCTCTCAAGGATAGAAGTAAATCATACCTGCTATATCCAGTCGCGTCCCATGTCATGCCATAGTTTGGCTTTCATACCTTTGTCGGCATACCCTTTAATGGTAATATTGTAACGTCTTGCAAGAACGCCACCAGCAAACGTTGGTTGGGATGTCACCCTTTTATTTATCTTAACAAACTCTACTGTTGGTCATAGCCGACGCCGGAAAATGTTATACAACTCATGAGGGGCTAGCAGAAAAGCCAAGAACACACGGAACCAACCCGCACGTAACGTCCCTCAACATCCCACGAGATCTGTGTTGCGTTTACTAACAGTTGGACATAAGAGTGCTAAACAGAAATGGCAACACTGGAACACACAACTCACTTAGTTCGTTACAATATCATACAACAACGCCGGTCACTCTTGAACCAAAGAGACAAAATCATCTTCTCGATCTTCTGTCCAGACAGACATTTTATATTCAAATGTGGAGGGTACAGCAGGGTGATGATGCGCAAAGTGAGCGGGAAAAAAATGGTCCAGGCTTTCCATCAATGCTGTTTACCTGGGTTCATCACTTCTTCTTCTTGCCCCGTGCGCTGATTCGCTAGCTAGCCAATCACAGTGATCAAATGCCCCGTCGCCCGACGCCGATTCAACATGTCGATTTAGCTGGAATCCCCCAACGTATTCCAACTCGATCCAAAATTGTTTTTATTTACCGTTTTTATATGCCGTCGGCCCAACGCTGTCCGACTCCCGACGTTGGATTGGTCATCTAGGCCTTTATTTCCTGTATAGTGGAAGGAAAAGAGGAATTTGCCCTAATGATATGTCATAATCTGGGAGAATATCAGATCACTTAAAGAATATATTTAAGAAATATAGACACTGTGGACATGTTTTGTGTAAATGTTGATTGAATAGTAACTTTATTTTAATATGTAGAGATCATTAAAGTTGATTTACTATAGTAGACAGCGGTCCAGTTACGCACCTTCCTGTGATGACGTATTTTGAAAGACTGTCTACGCTGCAGGTAAACGAGATGGAGACGATCGCCCCTTCGGTGTCGTCCCCGCATTCTACTGCTCTTCCACAGCCTTTACTGCTCAAGTCTCACTAGCATGAGAGACGACAAAATCAAGCCGGCCACCATAACGGTTGTTCATATTATACAACGCGCTGGGATGCCAACTTCAAAATAAAAGCCTTTTAAGTAATAGCGTACGTAGACATTAATTCCGTAGTAGTCTTTTATTCTGAAGATAACCCAATGAAGCAATCCTTGTGGTGGTTAGCTTGACTTCGATTTTTTAACTATGAACTGCCTTGCACACCGTCATTGAGCTGAGCTGCAATAACAGTCATTTATAGCTGCGGTATTCTTGGAACGCTAAGTGGACTGAGACAATTGAATCTGGCGCAAGCATAACTATTGATAGTACGCATGCGCACCTGCGCACGGGTTTTGTGCACTCTTAGATATAACCTATATAATCTCCTTATCATAATTAACTAATTAATCCTTAGTTAAAACAAAATACTTCTGATTACTTTGTTTGTGTAAAGGTAAAATTGTGTAATGTTTTAATGAGACTTTTTTTCAACAGCAGTGGGACAGAGGGATTCCACCGTGTTTTCTGTTTCAAAAGCCAAATCATGTGTCACCAATGCCATTATTTGCCCAGATGTGCAAGGCACCACTAGTGTGGACATACTAGTTGGTAGCCAGAAGAGGAAGGCTAGGAAGACTAAGATCACACACTTGGTACGCATAGCTGGCAGTGCATCTCTGCTTGAGGGTAAGTATTATGGTCAGTCCGCTTAGCCATAACGCACATCGATGTACTGTACTGTATTAACTGTGTAATGTAACATACAGAATGCAGCTTCATTGAAGCTAGCACAGTTTTAACAGTGATGATGTGTGCATTAACTGGTAATGCATTTTTCAGTGGGGTGGCCAGGGTGACACAACATCTCACTACGGATTGTCCATAAGAGCACACACATGTACATGCACACTCATTCGCATGCTATGTTAACCCCCCTCTGTAACTGAGAAGTCATTGTATATCATACCATCCACAGTCAGGGTTTCATAAAATAAAATATACACATATCTAGAACCTTGCCCAACACACTCATGATACAAGCAGGAAAAGGTTTAAGTAAAAAGCAACATTTTGCTGATCTTAATCTCCTGGATAATGCCATTTTCTTTGCTATTGCTTTGCTTTTGTCAGCAGTCATACTGTACTTCTATATAGGCATCCTTTAGTCTCGGAAGACTATTGGGTTGCGTTCTAGGTGTTTATTCTTGTACAGCGTCGGGTGTATCTGGCCAGTTTGATGCAGGAATGACTGTCCCTGTTGCAGAGGACAAAGATGTAGTCTGACACCGGTTTGTCTGCAGCCCTTTTCGTTCTTGCCTCTTACTGCTGAGCAATTGTCTCTTAAAACTTAGAGAGGCCTTTCTGCACAGTCTGTCTCCAGGATGACCGTTAGGGGTTGTTCCTTCCCAGTTGTTCTGGTCAATGTCATGTCCCTCTTGCACATGTCTTTGAATTGAATTTGTGGCCTGCCTATTGTATGTTTTCCCTGCACAAGATCTTCGTAAAGTAGGTCTTGACTCTTTGGGGATTCCTCCGTTGTCCATGCACACGACATGGCCGAGCCAGCACATGCCTTTGTTTCAGCAGCATATACAAGCTGGTGCATTCTGCTCTTTTCAAGACAGTGTTGTTTGAGGCCTTGTCCTGCCAGTTGATGTTCAGGAGGTTTCATTGGCAACGCATGTTAAAAGAATTGAGCTTTTGCTCTTGTTGAGTCTAGGACTCTCTGCCATATGGGAGGGTGCTCACGACACACGGTCTGTGGATCTGGATCAGTCAGCTTGCTGTTGTCCTATGCTCTCTTTGTCAATCTGGTTATGCATGTTGCCCCCTTGCCAATTTGCTTGTTAAGCTCTGCTAAGTGGCAGGGTGTCCGAGATAGTGAGCCCAGGTATGCAAATTCATAGACAACATCCAGTGCATGATCATTGATGCTGATGACTGGGGGAGAGCTGAAATCCTTTCCCCTGACTTGTTTTCTTCAAGCTAATGGTAACCCTTTTATCTTGGCAGACCTCGCTTAAGTGAGTCATGAGCTGTTGTAGGTCTTCAGCTGAGTTGACGGTTACTGCAACATCAGCAAAGAGTCAACTAGGCTCCTTAGATAGACTTTAGTCTTAGCTCTTAATCTGGAGAGGGTGTATAGCTTTTCATCTGATCTGGTTCAGACATAGATACATTCAGATGCAGAATCAAAAGCATGTTTCTGCATCACAAGCAAATAAGATTCCAAGCAGGTTGGGAGGCAGGACAACCCTGTTTCACTCCACAAAGGCAGCTGACGTCGAACTGTAGAAGACGATGATGCCATTCATGTCTTCGTGGAAAGATCTGATGATGCTGAGAAGTTAGGGTGGATATCGTACAAAGAGGGGCTGCCTTTGCTCCTAACATTTCTCCTGAAGTTGTCTGAGGGAGAAGATCATGTCTGTAGTGGATCTGTTAACACAGAAACCACACTGCGATTCATGGTAAACTTGCCCCGCAAGTATTTGGAGCCTTATTAGTACTACTCTTGCAAAGGCTTTCCCAACGATGCTGAGGAGCGATATGCCGCAGCATTTATTGCAATTGCTTGTGTCACATTTGTTTTTGTATAGTGTAACAATATTAGCATCCCTCATGTCTTGTGGTACTTCACATTCACTCCAGCAGAGCGTTTCATGCATCTCGGTGATAAGTGTCACTTTGCAGCACTTTGGTATTTCAATGGAGGCCAGAGAGTCCAGGGTTGATATTCTGACACTCGGCGTCTTCTGTGACTACATTTTCCCTTGCAAATAGCTCAGTGAAAGGTCTACCCAGCGTTCCATCTGTTGTTCTCTGTTTTGAATCAAGTCGGCTGACTTGCTGGTCTTTTTGCCAAAGATGGACATAGCAGCATTATAGACAGCATCTCTTGTGTACCCATTGTTCTTGCATTTGCAGTGGGAGAGTCAGGGAGAGAATCCTCCAAGACAAGCCCAAACTCATCCACTTTTCTTTGATCACCTGTTTTGCTGGTGTCCATTCGAAGCCTATCCTCCTTTCTCGTATGGTGCAGTCTCTTTGCACGCAGCTTCACATTGCTGCACAATAAAGACTCATCAGTGTCACAGTCATTGCTCTTGTAGCTGCGAGTGATCTTGATGCTGGAAAGGTTTACATGTATGGTGAGGACCCAATCAAGTTGATGCCAGTGTGTGTCCAGGAAACTCTATGCCGAGTGTTGTAGTTGTTACTGACACACAACCCATGATGACAGCAGAGCGCTAGCAGGCACTGGCCATTCTTTTCCCAGTGCCTAACTGACCCATTGAGGTTATCAAAGAACGTGTTTTGCTTCTGCTGTGGATGCCAAAGTTGGCGCATTGGCACTTACTAGACTGACTGGTTCTGAGGATGTTTGGAGTCTAAGACACAAGATTTGCTCTGTTCCATCTACTGGTGAGGTTATGGACCTCAATCAGCTGTTAACTGCAAATCCCACGCCGTGTTCTGATGGTATTGCACCATCAGAACAGGATGAGCTATTTCTCCCTCATAGAGCCTGGTTTCTTGAAGGGTGACAATATCCATCTGCAGTCTGCTCAGATCTCTGTTGAGAACGGCTGTCTTGTGACCGTCATTGACCAATTTCAGTGTGGGAGTTTTGTTTTTGTATTGTTTTGCCTGGTGCATGGTTGCCAATCCACTTGTTGGTTTACACACTAAACCCCACGCACCCAGTGAGGCTTATAGACCGTGGCAGGGCAGCACCTTACTGGCTAGGAGCTTCCCAGTTTAAGGCAGCTTGTAGCTGCCCAGTGAAATGCAATGACCTCTCCCACTGCCAAAAGCAGCCTCTGGCATCCAACTATACTCCAATTGAGTATGCAAACTTGTTACCTGTAGACTGCTGCTACCCATGTTGTTTCAACACTGTGAAGCAACGCTGGAGTAACTTCTCCGGATGACAAAGTCTGGGTAAGTAAATATGGAGGGTGAGCTTGTAACCCATGCAGCACACCACCTCTTCACATCGCTGGAGTGGTCCATTGGAAACTCAAGCCCCGATACACATGAGAAGAATGTTGCTACATACAGCCTTGGACTGCCTTAGGGGCTCTGACTGGATTTTTTCTCAGGATTGACTCCTGAAGCCATTCCCATGGATGGGTGTGTCCGCAAGTCAGAGTTTTCCTTCTCTTAATGAGCTGTCCTCTCAGACTGAGCCTCATCTACCCAGCACACTGGTTTTCAGGCACCAGGTAACTCATCTTCGCCCCTTATCGGTATTAGCAGTTCCCCCGGGCTTGTATCTAAGCTGCATGAGCAGGCTAGGAACTGAACTTAGTTGTCAGTGGCTGTTAGAGATGTGCCATGAGCGGCATTTTGTAGACAATGGGATTATTGTCCTCATTGCTACCTCCTCTGCTATGACAACTTTCTATCTAATGCACTTATATTATTCATTAGTTAATAGAAAATTATTACCAACAGTCAAAACCGTTTTGCACACTGTGATCAATGGCTTATTTATTCAAATCACATATTAAAGGTACAATGCCACAAAGTCTCTTAATTCTTCACAATTCTGAATGTTTAACGTTTTTTTCATAGGTTTGTTCCTTCTTGTATTACGAATGTGTTGGGCAAGTTTGGCATATATGCGAAATGAAATGTGCATTTGTGTTTCATGAAACCATGACTGTGGAAGGTAGGATAAACAATGACCTCTCTGCCAATGAGCTTACTAACGTCTCTGTAATCTTTTGAAGACGTACTATGTTTTGTTTTCATAATATTGTTTAGTATGGCGAGACAACAAGCCTCAGTGTTAGCTAGAAAGTTGTTGCGGCTCCCCATTAAACACCAAATAGTGTATCTAAAAATACTGCTAACCACAAATACATTATCGCTTACCCGTCTGTGGTCAACCCGAGATAGTCAGGTAAATGCACTTGACTTTTTTTTTTCCTTAATTGGTGGTGCCACGGACGCAGTGGGATCCAACCATTTTTGGGTCGGGGTGGGAGTGAATTCTAAACACCATTTTTATACACACTATGGGCACACTGAAAGGAACATTTATAGTAAAGTTTGGAATTTAGTATTGATAGATTCATTGCCAGCATTAAGGGTGGCAAATGGGGTAGCAAGGCATTTGATAAAGTTGGCAGCCGCCACTCCTTTCCACCCTGTAAAACTGCCTGTGGATGGTCGAGCCAACCTTTCAATTTACGCTGCAGTTGCATCGGCAAATCTCAAAATTCCATTGGGTTTCTATCCACGCTTTGAAGAGGCAAGGTCCCGATCTGAGGATATTTCACTTTTTTTCCTTACTATTTCAAGTGTTTTTCATGTGGAAACTTTACTGTCACAGCTGATATTAGCATTGCAATGAATTAAGGAGGTCAGAGTTTTTTAAGATTATTTTGTTTTTGTCTTGTCTTTCAGAGGACAAAATTAGTGATCTGAACACGGTGCAGGAGAATATGCCATTACCCCAACTCACTTTATGCAATGAAAAAGGGTGCTACAGTGATTTCAGACCAGTGGAGGGGAGCACTGGAACACAGGAGCTACCTGCTTTCTTCAGTTTAGCTGCTCTTGCTGAAGTTGCAGCCATGGAAAACATTCACAGGTAGGGAGAATTTGTGCAATTTCATTCAAAACAAAAAATTTAAATGTGTTTACTAGCATTTTTGGGGGGTTGTCAGCTAGTGCAGTTTGAAAAATAAGTAATGGCTTACATTTTGTAAAAATTAGTAATATAAGTAACCATAACCTTAACTCATACACTGCCAGATGTTTCAGAGCAGCCAACCCCATTTTGCAAGAGAGTTAAAAAAATTCAAAAAAACATTATTTTTATGACAGGGTGTTATGTGATTATATACACACCAAATATGCCAAAATAAATAATATTTTATTTATTTATTTAGCAGTATCAGAGTGTGATGTATAGCAGAGAATTACTACCCATGCACTTTTGTGGTGAAAGCAATAGTCGCGCCAGCGTAGCAACAAGTCTAATCATCTTAATGGGGCAGTGGCTGTGTGACTAAGCACTTCAGACGCAGCATGGCCCATTTGAGCAAGTTCTGTCAGACATATAAATAAATCGCGACTTAGGGCTGTGCAATTAATCAAAATGTAATTGCGATTTCGATACGATTACAAAATGGGCATAATCATACAAAGACGATTATTAATACTACGGCTGCAACGGGTCCTTATTTTTGCCTCGGATACCCGCTGAGATTGCCGTAGTCAAGCTAACGGCAGTATGCATGACAGTACACGGGCCTAAGAGGGACCCAATTTCAAAATAAACCTTACTTTACCACATAGTATATGTAGATCAATGCATTGTAGCGCTTTTATTTTGAAGTTGTTTCCGAAAGCGTGTCCTCGCGGCTGACGACGTGCTCGTCTATTCAGAGTTTGTGATAGTGATGGGCATGAGAGTTCTTTTAAGTGAACTGAATCTTTAGAATCAGTTCATTAAAAAGAACCGTTCAAAAGATTCGTTCATCTAATCGTTCGTCTGCGCAACTATAACCGGTATATTTTTTATTTCTATCCAAATACCCGATTATTCGCTAGGATTTTCTGTAGGATATACGAATACCAAAATATTCAATAGCTGCAGCCCTAAAAATCGTTTTGAATAATTGTGATTTCAATTATTAACAAAATAATCACGATTATTATTTTTTTCATAATCGAGCAGCCCTATCACGACTCTGTTACGCCCCTGATGCGGCATTTACCGTAAATGCCGTTTGAAATGATCTGCTTTCATTTAAATTTGTCTCATTTCAGAGGCCAGAAAGGCTTGGCTGAGAGTCTGAAGAGAGAATTCGTCCAGACTCCTGTCCTCATCTCTTGTGCTGATCAGTGAAAGTCTGCTGATATTTATTTTTATTTTTTTATGGCAAGCCCTCGATGAAAGAAAACCCTGCCCTTGCCTTCTTTATCCTTATCCTGCTCTCCACAAATTTTCTTCGGCCCTGAAAGCCTTCCTTTGGAGATACGTAAAATGCCTTTTCTGAACTTCTCTTAACCCTTTAGATACGCTGTCGTTCAGTGTGTTGCTAACATTTAGAGGTTGTCAGGGTTTTATTTTACAGTGGTCTTTGTCAGGGTCATAAATTGCAATTTAAAACCAAACACAATGGGGGAAAAATCAAACAAAAATAATTATAACCATAAAATTGACCTTTCGTAAACCACGCCCCCAAACGACCAAGGTCTGTCAAGCTTGTATCCGCTCCATTGAAATACATTGTAAAATCAATCCACAAATTTTTTTTCTGCTTCAATAAAACCGTACCAGACAAAGTTCCAACAAGCTTTGGACCAACAAGCAAAATAATGAAGTGATGTGCCTATAGATTGTGTAAATCAAACATGAGGAATCCACGAAGTGGACTAATGTCTTCAGTGGATTACACAAAGTGGATGGCTTCACCCCCAACAAAATGTCTCCAAGATAAACAAGCATTCCTACGTTTGCTCTAAAGTAAAAGTCTGTAAGGTAGTTATAATGGGCTAAGCTAAAGCCATATCATTAAACTAGCAACCGAACGAGCTAAAAGTCAGGTTTTAGCTCTGTTATCAAATTCATTTTAGCTGTAGATGAAAGATTATGCACAAAACTGGACAGCGAAGTTATACTTAGGATCCGATGATTTAATATTGTATATTATCAGGATATCATTATCATCAGCCATTCATCGCCAAAATCGGCGATGGCTTCCCCATTTTCGGCGAGTTCTTTATGACGCGACGCCTCGTAAAAATACACAGATTACTTTGACTTGGACGGATCGATTGACATAAACCTGCTTCCGTCTGTGCTCGGTCTGTGTATTTTTATGAATCTTTGTGCCATATGTAGTAACTCACTAAGTTTATCTTGATCATTTTTATTAATGGTAGCAGGGTAACTTGACGTCCTCGTTGGTAGTTAACGCTGGGTCTCATACTAAGAGCTCTGTGATTTTTTTTTCGATTTACACGAAGTGAACGTAGCATCGTAACAAGCACTTAGAACTTATTTTGTTTTCATCTTTCACGTAGCATTTTTAGCATAAATTTGAATTTGAATGTATTAATTTGAAAGCGACATTGCACATTAAACAACATTATACAATGTAAATGTGCCCAAGTTAGCTAAGTCACGCTAATTTTAAAAAACAGCCTAAAATGAGAGTCATTAAAACCAATTTTGGGTGATTTGGAATGTACACGAGTGCATCTCCTGTACATTTAATAGTACTAAGTAATCTACCTCATTCAATGAGAGCAGTTTTGGCCCGACTTCAGCCACTGTTTCAGTTTGCAAGAGGATTAGGGCCAGTAAAGAGAAGAAGAAGAAAAAGTTTGGCAGTATTCTGACTTTATTCTCACAATTCTCACTTTATTCTATTCTGACTTTAATCTCAGAATTCTAACTTTCTAACTTTATTTTAATTTCAGAATTCTGACTTTAAAGTGATAATTCCGACTTTCTGATAGTCAGTGACTTTATTCTCAGAATTCTGACTTAAAAGCCAGAATTATAAGAATAATGTCAGAATCTTGCCAACCTTTTTTTTTGTCTTTACTGGCCCTAATCCTATTTTGTAATTTTGTTTCCCCTCAGAGTAAACAACTGTTCTGTTACAGAGAAAATAAAACACAATCAGTTTACACGTACATTTATTAAAAAATGTTAATTGTTTTGCGGGGTTAAAATATCCACGCTGAGAGAGAGACGTCATGGTTTACCTCGGACTTATCTTGAGACCTGTATGCTTTAGCCTCGATAATTGTGAAGTCTGCTTTTCTGCATATTTTAATATTGTGAATGTATCCTTCCACTGCATACTGTAGACCCTTTTGCCTCGATCGGGATGATCGGCTTGTATTGCTCCAAAAACACTCACTGACATGCTCTGCCTTGTATGTTCATTTACATTGTAAGTGCACAGAAGGATGTCAGACCAGGAAGCTCAACTTAGGGAGGCGGGGCTTTTGCGAAAGGTCAATAGGTGTCACCTTTTTCAACTCATCACCACACCCATAAGAAAATAAAGTGGGTGCAGCCATCACGTTCACTTCTAGTAGCTTTAACCTCAAATCCTGTTAACCAGGGTAAATGGTCACAAAGGATATTTGTTCCTTAGTTTTGTTCTATAATAAATGTACATGTACGTTTAATATGAAGAAACCATGCTTGAGTATTTGAAATGTTGCATTGTAGATATGTCTTATAGTATGTTTACCTACTATACTATACACACTAAGATGCTATGTTGCTAGAAAAAAGACTGAATGTTTTAAAGAGCAAACCTGCACAAACCCTTGTATTTGAACTATAGTTAATGATAGTTGAATGTGTTCCCCTCTCTTATCCATGGCTCATTGTTCCTGTCATTGAAGACAGCAGGCCAGCAAAATGAACATTTTGTGAAAGTGGTAATATAGCCTTAATCCTTCTGTTCACACCCGCTTTGTCATTCACCAGTTGCTTGCTCAGTCCATTGCAGTCTTTCATTTGGTCTTAGAATGTTTGAATGGTGAAATGCAGATTTCATCAATACTCAATATTACAGTTTGTATAGCACTTGGTTAGGCATTTGTGTGTAAGTTAGAATAAACATTGTTGGCCTGTTTATCAAATAAATCCCCATTTTGCTTTCACTAATCTTGAAAGGGTGATAGAATCCCAGTCAGACATTGTCCTCATGTTGCTGTCTCGTATCATCAGTGTCTTCAATTGCTGCCTGCAGCCAAACACTAACAGAATAGACCAGTAATGTGTTTAACCTGAAGTCGATTCTTGTTTCATGTTATCAGGAAAATGCATAGACCAGCTGCATCAAATAAGATAGGGCACACTATTGTACTCAAACATCAAATCTAATGGATCAAAAACTCATTTGCTCCCAAAAATGTATAAATATGTTCTATTATTTTTTTTTTTTTAAATCAAGTGCCCCAAAGATGTATGTATACGTTTTTTTATGTTTTTTTACGCTAGAGCATACAGAAGACTTTGAAGCAGCCTCTCAACTGCAAAGAATGGTTGAAGAAATGGTAGTTATTACACAAACGGCCAGTTGGTGGCAGCAGAGCATAGGAAATGAACCAGGGCCATGTTGAAAAAAACCTCAATTACTCAGAATTCTAAATAGAAAGGGATAGAAATATACTTTTTTTCTGATGAAAGAAGAGACTTTAATCTTTATTTTGGTAGGTTTCATGTTTTTATAGCAATAGAACACAATATTCTGTAAGCCTTGCAAAATCTGTCAAAATCCAGTAGGGGATTGTTTTAGTGAAAATGGCTGGGAGTGAATGAGTTAATATGATGTTCATATTTATTCCTGTCTGTCTATAGTTGTAATTAATGTCTGCAAAGTATGTAGACAATAATTGTACAGGATTTATATTTAATTTTCTTTGTTACTCTTGTCTTGTTTTCTGTGCCTTCCCTGATTCCCCCCATTACATTCTGCCCTGACATTTTGGGCATATATACACATGATATTAACTGTAAACGAGACAAATCAAGTAATGCAACTCAGAATTGTTGTCTTTCCAATAGTTGTTACAATCGCAGAGATTTCACGAGTTTATGGATTTCCTTACCTATGTTTAGGACTATATTTAATTGATCACCGTTTTTTATTTAGGCACATGCATATCCAAGACCAAAACTGCCAAAATTATGAATAATTAAAAAAGTTAATACATGACTAAATAAATATATAAATAAATAAAAACTGATGTAAAAATATAATAAAAAAATTATTAAAACATTTATATAAATGGAAATACAAATATATATCCATAAATAAATAATTAAAGTACAAATAAAAAAACAAGATTAAAAAAAAAACATAATTGTAAAAATAAATACAAAAAAATATATAAATATAATTAAATATTAATCAATAAATTATTTTATGCTGCAGGAGCTTAGGACCGCCCCCTCATTTGAATTACATTTCGACCTGACAGAGCATCTGCAGCATGAAATAAATGTGAGAGCAGAGCGTTTTTATTGATTGATTGATATTTAATTCTATTTATATATTTATTTTGATTTTGATTTTTTGAAAATTTTATTTATTTTATATATATATATAGTTTTTAATTTCCATTAATATATGTATTTTTTTTTATTTAATGTTTGAATTATATTATTTTATTTTCACTTTTATTAATTTAGTCATTTATTTGTCTTTTATTTTGGCAGTTTTGGTCCTCCATACATGCATACGTTTAACACTTATTTTTACTCTGTATTTATAACTACCAACTAATATGATATAGTTATTTGTTAGGAACTTGATTACTTTTTCCCAAGGTCAAATATACTTAAGACAAAAAAGGTCAAATTCAGTAATGATGAAAATATTTATACTTCCTTGCTTAGCAGTCAGGCACAGAAAATGCCACACTTGGAGAAAATAAGCTTGTCTTTTTCCTTCCTGATGTTTTTGACTCCTGAGTATTTCAACTCTTTTTACAAAAGTGCTTTTGGATGTTTGAACAGAAAAGGTCATGGAGAAATCATTATTCATGGGAATTTTCTCCTAAATCAGGTATTCTTACAACTTCAAAATGTATTCATGTCACCTAGACTGTAATAAGCAAGTGCCGTGCCTGCAGGCCATGACATCTCACATTCTAACAACAAGGTTCCCCATGGGTGAATGGGTTAATCATAATTTGTTTGTTTGAGATATTTTAACAAATAAAGCCATTCGATTTTGAGCTGTATTTTTGCAAATATGGAAGTTACATTTGTAATGCATTAGTGAAGTTATTTGCATAGAGAAAGTCTTCTGCAAAAATAGACATTTACATTTAGCATGTGCAATTATTGATAAATTGCCAAAGAAAAGGGAAGAGAATATTACAGTTGATTTTTTAAAACATGCAGTTGCAGTTTTTTTCCTTTCTAGATGATCACTTAACTAAGCACAGCTGTCAGATTCGAATGGGATTTTTTTTTAACACCACTGAATGCTTCTTCTAATGTAATATTTGCACATAATGACTCAAACCAAAATTCATAATTGTCGATTGAAGAAACCACTTTTCCCTACCCTGTAGAATTATGCATTTACCTACTTATTGAGAAAATAAGTTGACTTCCAGAAAATAGCCATAAACTGACCTGAAGTACTTCTATTAAGTCGGAATTCCTATATTAATTACATGAATTACTAGATTACCCTTTTGTGCTAGTACTGTCTTTTTCGAATGTAATAATTTTATACCTGTATTTTTCTAATTCAGTATTGATTGTACTGTAAACTATAAAGGTGTAGAAATTTGGTGGGGACTGACTTGCAGTGAGAAAGCTGATTAGCTAAGCAAAGATTTTGAAGCAAAGAGTTGAAAGTCCACCAGACATCATTGTATCATGATGTACATTCAGTAGAGCTTTTCCTGTTTTTTGATGTGTTTTCCTTGCAGTACACATTAAGTTGGTTCATATGGCAGGGACACGCCTGCAATGACATTTTTAAGTTTAAACATATTTATTGTTGTTTTTGTAAGATTTAGTCAAATAAAAAAAATATTGGATCTGTGGTAGAACATGCATTGATAAAACAGTGTATGGTCATATATTAGACTATAAACACTTTACTGGAATGTAGAAACATATATGTATATATTGATAGGTTATACCAGATCTGTACCTTTTAAATGTGTTGTTTCATCTACTTTATTGGTTTTCATCCTGACTATTTTTATTTTTTAAGATCAGTTGACAGTTCAGCCTTTCCTTACTTACCAATAACGTGCTTAGTGAGGATTCTCTCGGCCAATCGTCTCTCTTTGTACGCCATCTTACAACTCACATCGTAACACTGCTGATGCAATTCGTAGTCTTTTTACATTTTATGCTGGGAAAAAATATTTGCTTGCTTGAACACCTAATAAAATGGCACCTATTACACCTGTGTAAAGAGTTTTGTACTTTTCTCAATATGAATACATTACATGTTATATTGCACACAAACCCGTTGGCCTCCCTACATACCCACTCCACCCCGTCCCGGGACACCCGTGGTTCTTGACTGGGCTTGTCACGCCCACCCAACACCAACAACCTCCCCCTGTAAGTATGTTAGTTTTTTCCAGGTTTTTACTATGCCCCCCTCCCCGAACCCACCTTGAGCATACCTAGAAGTCAGGACCTTGTTGTTTTTCCCTCTCCTTCCTTTTCACACCTACTCGGGGCACTGTGGTAGCGAATCGACAGGCTTTTCCGTTGTCTCCCTCTGTTGGTTATTAACTACGTTTACATGCCGTCAATGTTTTGGTTAGGTCGCAAATTCCTGTTTTGAAAAGATTCTGAATAACCAATTTACGTGCATGAGTAGGCAGAGAAACATTTTTTGGGGGACAGGTTGTGCTTAAAGCCGTCCTATAATTTGCCCCAAAATATCTTTATAATAGCCTTTTTATTTGACAATTTATAACTCGAACATCTTCTAATTAGCAGATTAGCTGTTCACAATTGATACTCCTGCTAGCCTCTGGCCAATAGTTTTCAGACCGGATTCAGGTTTGAATTTCATGGCCTCGGTCTGCAGTTGTGACGTCATGTGCGCATTGTATACGTGAGAAGGAAGTGTACAGTTTCATTTTTCTGCCACAGGTGACAGTAGTGATTTGAAATTAAATTTTTTGCATTGGGCAACTTTATGCCAATTTCGTTGCTCTATACTCTTGTGCATGTGCAATGACAATGGGGTAAATGCCACAGAGGAGGAGGCGAGCTTTGTTTCCGGTTCCTGTTTGCGACGTGTGGGCCGCGTCCCAATGCTTGCGCTTGTGCCTTTGTGCCCCTTCGTTGCTCGTTGCCATCGACGGGTGTGAGTATGTAGTGTGTCTGTTTCAGTTTCCGAAGCATTTCAGAGAGCTGAGACACCCTGCGTGCTCCCGCCGATGGGCATGGTTGGGGTAGGGGTGCGAGTGTTGGAACGCGGCCAGCAGTGGCCGGAAAAGCCGCTGATGTGTGAAACACGGAAGTTGGAAGTCCGTGGCATCTACAACATAAAGATCCGGGGGGGGTAGGGGGGGTATTTTCTTTTTATATTGTTGTTCATTATACAGCACTTTGAATGCATGTTTATGTATGAAAAGTGCTATATAAATGTTTGTTTGATTGATCGATAATTCAACCAGTTATTAATGTAATGTTATCAGATGGGAAGGGCATGATAGGCTTCTCCTACTCTTTTTCATTCCTCTCACTTCCTCTCATTTCTGTCTTTCATTCCTATTTTATAAGTTTTGTTTTATTTCTAAAAAAATTAAGTTGCAGTCACAAGACTTTGTACTTACAGTTTTTAGATTCACACATTTAAACAAATCAAATAATATACAACGATTTTATTAACACAAAAATGTTTATTACGAATGCGAATGGTTAGTCTTACATCTTTTTTAATATAACAAAAGGATTGTTCAAATAAAGTTTAGTTGTTTTTAAATAACCACACTTCCGGTTTACTCACGTGATTGGGCTGTCACATGACAGTTCTGTTCTGAAGAGCGTTAGCACGACCAGTAACACTATGGCAGCATTTTTGCAGTGGAGAAAGTTTGTATTTTTTGACAAAGACATAGTTAAGGATCCTTCGGATAATGGGAAAACCTTCATGCTTCCAAATGGAATATCGGCCTGCGACTCCGGACGTGGTCATATTGTTCTTGGAGATATCCTTCAGCAGTAGTGGTGACAGCTATTGTTATGCTAGGCTAGACGCAATCGTAAAACGACAGCAACAATTTAAATAGTTGCCACGCACGTTCCACGATGCATACGCTAATAATTATCAAAGAAGGGTGACAAGCCACAGATATGTAACATATCGTATCAATTAGCTTATTTACTGCTATTTGATGACAAAATGTGACGACGTTCTTGACTTGTTTGGGTGTGTCACCTTTGCATTTCTAAACGGTACAATCTTCACCACCATGGCTGCTTGCCAAATGTTTTATAGTCTACATGCAAGGTTCAAAAATACAAACAAGTTAATAAATTTTGAAAAGATGATGAAAGTGTAACACGCTAACTAAGCATAGACTGCATTTGTGTAATTTTTTCCTTAGCCATATTACATATGGGTGGCAACATCTGGCTTCTGATGCGGCTCTTGCAGCTGACAACCTTTCAGGCTTATAAATTACGAGTAACACATATCTACCAACTGAAACAGCACAGTATTCTTGTTACAGTAGGGCAGGACGAACATGGAATAAACCCTCTAGTAAGTACTGTACTGCATTCAAATGTGGCCTCTGTACTATACATTAGAATTAATGACTGAACCACTGAATCTAATTGTTTCTCAGGTAAAAGTCTGGAACTTGGACAAAAAAGACAGTGGAAGTCCCCTCTGCACAAGAATTTTCCCTGCTATTCCAGGCAACAAACCAACAGAAGTTTCTTGCCTTAGTGTGCACGAGAACCTCAACTTTATGGCCATTGGTATGTGGCTGACAAATGTTTGACTGTATGACTCTTACAGATTCCGTGGTTCTGTCTAAAAAGTGTGTGTCTCTTGACAGGATTCACAGATGGCAGTGTGGTTCTGACTAAAGGTGACATAACTCGAGATCGTCACAGTAAAACGTTGACTCTGCATGAGGGAACTATCCCAGTCACGGGTCTTGCCTTCCGTCAAGTTGCTAAAGTCACTCATCTGTATGTTGCCACGCTTGAGAAAGTCCATGTAAGTCTAAGAACAATATTAACAATATTAATGTGATGGTAATTTCTATATCACCATCTATATATATCAATATTCACCTTCTGTCTTTTGATTAGTGCTACACCCTGACTGTCAAAGAGTATCCAAAAGTAGAGCTGGATACCCATGGTTGTGCTCTTCGCTGCTCATCCCTCACGGATCCTTCGCAGGATTCTCAGTTTATTGTGGCTGGTGATGAATGTGTGTATCTCTACCAGCCTGACGAACGAGGTCCCTGCTTTGCCTTTGATGGAACCAAGCTTTTGGCCCGCTGGCATCGAGGATACCTTTTTTTAGTTATTAGAAATACAAAGTAAGAACACTAACCATAAGAACACATATTCACCCAACAAGTAAAACACAAATGGTGTAAAAGAAAGATGAGGGGTGGATAGTATGGAGGACCAAAATTAAAAACAAATAAATAATTAAAAAAGGGAAAATAACAACGGATATAAAAAATAGAATTCAAAAATTAAATCGAAACAAATAAATATAAATGGAAATAAAAACAAAAGGAAAAAAAAAATATATATATATAAATAAAAGTAAAAATAAATACAAAAATAAAAAACGCGATTCAAAAAATAAAAATAAATACAAAAATAAATATATAGAGAGAATAAAATCTCAATAAATAAAAACGTTCTGCTCTCACTTTTATTTATTTCACGCTGCTGACGCTCTGTCAGGTCGAAATGTTATTCAAATGAAAGGGCAGTCCTAAGCGTGTCATGGGTTGGGCTCCGCTGTTGCAAACTGCCTAGAAAGAACGGGTCGGCAAACAAGGAAGTCTCGCCAGCTTGCATAGAGAGAATATTTATTTTTGTATTTATTTCTATTTTTATTTTTTGAATCTCGTTTTTTATTTTTGAATACATTTTTCATTTATATATATATATATATATATATATATATATAATTTCCATTTATATTTATTTATTTCTTATTAAATTTTTGAATTATATTTTTTATGTCCATTTTTATTTTTTGCTTTTAGTCATTCATTCATTTATTTTTGGTCCTCCATAGGCTAGTCTTGAGCTTTGCAGTTTATATAAAATGTTATATCATATGACCTTTTTATCATGAGTATGTTTTGCCTCAGCTACAAGGTACATTTGAAATCTTGTTTCTTATTAGTTTCCTTTCCATTTTGGACACTATAGCTGGCTAACCTCGCCAGCCAGATTGATAATTGTGATTCACTCGAGGGAGTTCTTCACATTATCAATCTGGTACTTCACTCGGCATATCCGTTCGGGAAAGGTGGGACTTGCTGTTAAATACTTCGAGCTGATTAGACGATGCAGCATCTTTTCACATTTGTTTTGACCAATCAAGGCAGCAGATGAAAATATTGTCTTCCATCTCGCCCTGGAGAGGGGGGGCACGAACATCTTTACCAGATAAAAATGCACGAAACACCTCTTGCTGTTCATATTCAACAAGGAAACGGTGAGAAATTCTGCGAGAACATAATTAATTGCAGCATCCATTCTGATAGTCTGATAGTTTTGTTTGTTCCCCCCCACCCCCTGCCATCAGCGCTAATTGGCTTTGTCCTGCCTAAACAACACCTGATTGGTCCGACCTAAAAAAGGTCGGCTGCAAAGGTATCAGCGGGAGCGGTACAAGATGTATTCTCCGGAGTTTGTGAACTCACAAATACCGCGAGAATTCATCTTGCTGGCAAGGTTAATAGCTGGCAGTCTTAATAAATACTATCTTTATTACTTTGATGGGAAAAAAATCCATGTTGGTGTGTCAATATCTACACAGGACAAGGTTTGGTAGCAGTCCATCAGACAAACAGCTTCTGACCATCTACGATTTGGATAACAAGTTCATTGCCTATAGTACCTTATTTGATGATGTCATTGATGTGGTGGCTGAGTGGGGCTCCTTCTACGTCCTCACCAGAGATGGTAAAATGCATATTCTCCAGGAGAAGGACACACAGACCAAGCTGGAAGTAAGTCTAAATACCGATGCGTACTTACTTTAAAGCTAGATGAGTGTCATCACATTAGTAGTGTTGCTGGAGGAGTAGTAGGAATTTCAATGGCTGATTTTTGACTGTCCCAACATATCTTCTCTTTTTTTCAATAGATGCTCTTTAAGAAGAATTTATTTGTGATGGCTATAAACTTGGCTAAAAGCCAGCATCTAGACAGTGACGGACTGTCAGAGATCTTCAGACAGTATGGCGATCACCTCTACCTTAAGGGAGACCATGATGGTGCCATTCAGCAGTATATTCGGTAATTATTAGATTATGCGTCACTTTATTTTATTTCATTTTTTTTATTTAAAAAAAATTCCATTGGTGGAAATGCCACATTTCTGAATGAGTTAAAGTTTTTTTAATCTCTTTCCTACAGCACGATTGGAAAACTAGAACCATCTTACGTTATTAGGAAATTTCTCGATGCACAGAGGATTCATAACCTGACAGCTTATCTCCAAGCATTGCACAGGCAGTCACTGGCCAACGCAGACCACACCACGCTGCTGCTCAACTGTTACACAAAGCTGAAGGACAGTTTGAAGCTGGAAGAGTTTATCAAGGTGACTAGGAGAAGATGTGAGAAATAATGGAAAAAGGTCTCATTCTGCAATGCAGATGTTTTATGGTATGTATTGTATTTTCAATAGAGCAGCGAAAGCGAGGTTCACTTTGATGTTGAGATCGCCATTAAGGTTCTTCGACAGGCCGGCTACCACAGCCATGCTGTTTTCTTGGCAGAAAAGCACATGCACCATGAGTGGTATTTAAAGATTCAACTGGAAGACCTCAAGGTAAATATATATTTATAAAACAATATTTAGATTTACTATACTTATTTTTAAAAAGCCCTTTTCACCAGTTGTTAGACTCAACAAAAATCTAAACAATACTTTTGTTTTTGCTCCCATTTTTTTCTGAGTTGACTCAAAAATCCAAAATTCGAGGACCAGAATTGGTAAACCCTGGGCCTTCACAAATCTGTCTAAATCTGTGTTTGTGAGCATTTCTACTTTGCTTAGATAATCCATCCCACCTCACCAGTGTCTCATATTAAGATGCTAATTAGACACTGACAGCATGATTATCGCACAGGTGTGCCTTAGCATGGTCAGGGTCTAGTCTAGCCTGCAATATCTCAGCAACCGTTGATAAGCTGAAATTTTAAATATTGTCTTTCAATGCTATGAATTACTCTTAAATTCCACTAAAATTGGAAGAAGTGGGGTTTCAAAGAGTGCAAACCCTGCCACAGTTTGGCTTTAGCCCCAGGTGCTAGCTAGCTAGCTCCCATGGTGCTTGTTTATCTGCTAAGGAGCTAGGTAGCATCAGGGGTCAAAGCCAAACTGTGGCATGGTTTTTACTTTCAGGTGCTAGCTAGCTAGGACCCTAGCTAGCTCCCATGGTGCTCGTTTACCTGCTAGGGAGCTAGCTAGCTATTAGCATCAGGGGTTAAAGCCAAACTGTGGCAGGCTTTGTACTTTCTGGACCTGGATTTGCCACCTCTGTATTTTTCTCTGTGATCTGAGGTGGAATTTCCCATTTTGGTCATTTGACCTCATTATATACAGTGTATATATATATAAATATATATATGTGTATGCACGCGCGCGTGCGCGCAAAGTAAGTGTAGAATTAGAATACATGAATACCTAAATTTTCATTTTTGTAGACATAAGCTTGATTTTGTTAAAAAATGCATCTTGTGTGCGTGCGTGTGTTTAAATACTGCCATACAGGTTTTCACAAAGTATTTAGTGCTCACTTACATTTCATATTGTTTCTTCCAAAATGCAGAACTATGAGGAAGGGTTGCGCTACATTGGACGCCTACCTTTTGAACAAGCTGAAAGCAACATGAAGCGTTATGGCAAGACATTAATGCATCATATTCCTGAAGGTACAACAATGCTTCTGAAGGGCCTATGCACCAACTACCACCCAAGTGGGGACACTGCTGAAATTGACAGCCACTTAGAGAGGAACCTGCTCAACAAGGTTGGTGGGCAGTGTCCGTGTTCTTCTGATTGCTGGGCAATGGGCGGTCACCTGTCACTGTCGAACAATAAGGCAAACAAATCTGTGGCTTTACTACCACTTCAACACATCCCACTTTGTTTCATGAAACCTGTAAACGTTGCTTGCCTGCACTTATTAATCAATCTATCATGCAAACATACATAGATTGATAAATAAAACAATGTATAAAAATTTAAATAAATTAATAAAACTAAATAAAAAACGACAAGTTAAAATGAAATAAACATTGTAGAGTGTTCAGAAATCATAATTGTATCAAAGGTACATAAGAAGCTTAAGCAGCTATTCATATATGTGGTAATGATGTAATAAAAAAGTACTGGAGCGCAATGGTATATCATTGGAAAGTTGAGATCATTCTCGTTTAGTTTATGCTAAGTCCCACCCCAAAGCAAAGTCCAGAATTTTTGTCCAGGCCGTTTTCATGAGTTTATTTTAAAGTATTCTGTTGAACCACAATTCAAAAGCAATGTCTGATTTTCATGGGGTAATTTTCATTAAATTTGTATTTTGTTGTTGTTGTTGTCATTAGTATTATTATTAGTAGTAGTAATAGTAATAATACAAATAATAATAATAATAATAATAATATTAATAGGGTACCGACAATTTTGTCCAAATGTGTATTTTGTTTTCAGGCCAACTCAGAGGAATTCATTCCAATTTTTGCCAACAACCCTCGGGAGCTCAAAGCCTACCTAGAGCACATGATTGAGGTGGATCCAAATTCCCCACAAGGAGTTTATGACACACTGCTTGAGCTCCGACTGCAAGACTGGGCGCATGAACAGGACCCTGAGGTCAGAGCAACACAACCAAAGTTATGGACAGTTATAAACAGTTTTTGTTTTACATTTCCCAATTATTAGGCGGTGGGCCAAAGGTCGATTTTGTGTATTTAGATTATCCCTGCCGAGTGAGGACTTCGTCTTTGGTTAAGGTCATCTTCAGTTTTCAACAAATGAAACAAAAATTGTTGGAACTCTTAGCTCTTGCAAATTATTTATCAGTAACTTTGTGCGGGAAGCAATAATCAAGGTTGTGGTTATTGTCTAATTATACGCCTTGAAATGGTTTTGTGTTTTTGTTTTTGCCAGGTATTGCCAGGTCACCTGGTTGGATTATGTATATCGGAAGTTTAACTTAAAATAGTGCTATCATTCACACCCACGCCTCCCCCTTCACCGGCCATTCTTTATTTCTCATAGCTGAAGACATTGAATGTAAAATGTATTTATCATGAGACAAACATATGAATATTATGTTATAGAACAATATTTAATGAACAAAAATAATGAAAAATAGTCTGCTTAGACCTAAATATTGTTTTAGGCTGGATCTTGAGCTATTTCTCCTCCAACCTAGCTACTATAAAATTATACTAGATCATATAGGTTGGTTAGGGCTAAGTAATTTGGCTAACATTCTAATTTAGACGCGACTAGGGCTCTAGTTTGGGAACACAGAGCGCTTCCCATGATAAAAACGATAATATATAACAATAAGAGAACACGCACGCACACACACACACACAACGTTTTTTTCCCCACCCCTTCACCTCTCACTGTCTACTTCAGAACAGTCCACAATCAACTGGTTGGCCAGTAGCTTAAAACAATGATTCATTTAGAAACCACCTTAAAACTTACCTAAGAATTATGTCTTCACTGAATGCATGTTATTGTGATTTTTGTTCTCCACACTTTTTTGCCACGTAACAACTCCCACATAATACTTCCGATTTTACACTGTTCAAATTTCAACTTGCTTCAAAAATTCACGCCTCCCGGGGTATATATTGTCTGATTCCACATTACTTACAGTATTCACACAATTTAACGTTAAATATCAACTTTTCCCCATTCATTTCCAATGGGACATACATTGAACTTTTTCTAAGTCCCACTTTCCACGCCCACTTCCATACATATAACCTAACATTATTACCGGGTGTCTGATACTGCTCGTTGGCACAGTTGGTAAAGTGCATTGTCCGTTGGTCTCTTGAGGCCTCCCTGATTTTATGTTTTTTGGATTTGTTGGGGTCTGGATGTTTCTTGGGCTGGGGAGGAGTTCTGGTGGGGGGTGTCTGGTCGGTGCTAGATTTCACCTTCCTTGGTTTTCTTCGGTCCCCTCGGGTCTCCTGGTGTTCGATTTAGGTGAACGGTATGAGATTTTTTTTTCTAATAGGTTTTCTGGTGAGCTAACAAATACACACACGCACGCACGCACGCACGCACGCACGCACGCACATACACATACTCACCCACACACACAAAAAAAAAAAAAAATGTATGTATGTATGTATGTATATATGTATATATGTATGTATATATGTGTATATATATATATATATTTAAAAAAAAAAAAAAAAAAAAAAGAGCAATGATGATGACATTTCCGAATGAACAATACTGAGCTCTTAAAAAAAAGAAAAAAAAAAAGGTAAAGTGCATTGTCCAGTAACCAGGAGGTCATAATTTCATCATTTATCTCTCAATTTTCTTCATAAGCATTCCACATGCATTCAAATCTTAACATTACGCTCTTAGCTTTCAGCATTCCCACGCAATTTCTCCAGAAATTGCACTCAATCTAGTCTGGATATGTGCCACTAACCTAAAAGACGTTTATTCTGCCTTTCTCTCATTTTCAATATTCACACATCTTTCAAGGAGACTGGTAGTGACTTGTCAATCAACTGCGGCACGGGCACCTGCCCTATTAGCAATATTTTCCTTGTCATGACCAGCCCAACTTTGCCTCTCATTGGCTCATCAGTCCTCATGCTTAAAGTTACCCAATCTAATCAGCAAAGGCAGCGAGTACCAGCCAATTAGAGGCACAGGTGGGCGGGTCATGGCTCCACCATCCTTGAGTGAGTATACACCATATACCCACGTATACCCTGGACTACATACCTGGGGCCATGCAAGTAATTGTGTTAAATATGAATCTATTGTCTGTTCTATATAATAGTAAATTGTACTGTTTTAATAAGCTGCCATTGTGTAGCCCTGGTAAAATGATGATGTAATGAGGCTAATAAAAACGGATTTTTTAATTTATTTATATTAAAATAATACACTGTGTCTACACTTATAAACCTTGCCCAGAGTTGCTTAAGTCTTGAAGTTTGTCTATGAGGTTGGTGGGTCGGGAAAAAAGAGAGCAGCAAACAACACCCCGTGGTGCTCATTTAAGAACCACCCCATAATATTCAGCGATATTGAAGTGCAGTACACGTAGGTTCAGGTCTCGAGATTCTCGTGCTTAATTGATCAACAAGACCTAATGGGGGAGGCTAACTTTACTCGTAATAAACATCGCCAAACTTTTTGCAGCAAATAGCATTTTCTAACATAATTTTTGCTTCACTGCAAACATTGAAGCAGCTCCTTTTGGTCGATATTTCGTGTAATGTTTCGCTCTGTCCACTCTCCACCATCAGCTGACTATTATGGGACCAACAGCTATTGAATATTTACGCCTGATTGGCTCAATAACAAAACGTGATTTGTAGCTTATCTTCAACTGACATTGAAGCTGCTGCATTTGCCTGCAAATTTAACAAACTTTCTTACCTGATTTGGGAAAAATGTGACAGAGAAAATCTGATTAACAACAACAAAAAAAGATTTAAAACTTGAAAGATGCGGGTCCTCTCTCCTACTTGGGGTCATTATTTTCAAAAACTAAAGCTCAATGTGGCCTTGGCCCACTGCCTACATACCTGTACACTACAGTACCCATGTTTATGTTTGAGAGTACATTTGACAGAGTCTGTTGTGGAGAAATGTTTTCTTTATTAACTCATTCACTCCCAGCCATTTTCACTGAAGCAACCCCCTTCGATCCCGGCTGTTTTACTGGATTTTGACTGATTTTGCAAGGCCCACAGATTATTCTGTTCTATTGCTATAAAAACATGGAACCTACCAAAAGAAAGATTAGAGTCTCTTCTTTCATCAGGAAAAAAAAAGTGTTTCAGTTTTGCAGCAGTTAGCATTAGAATATAGCTAAGTTTCATTATTATTCACAAATAAAATACTGGAGAAAAGAGCTTTTTTGCTACATGGCCCTGGTTGATCTCTTATGCTCTGCTGCCACCTGCTGGCCGTTTTTGTAATAACTGCCATTGCTTTAAGCGTCCTTTTCAGGTCAGAGACTGCATCAAAGCCTTCTGTATGCATAAAAAAACATTAAAAACAAACCGTATGAATACATTTTTGGGAGTGCAGGCCAGTTTTTGGGTTTGAATGAGTTAAAAAAAAATCTATATATATTTTAGTTGAAATGTACTTGATAATCATCTTGTTCTTATTTTTTTATTAATATTATTTTTTTTGCAGAGAAAAAAGATCCTGCAGGGTGAATCTTTGTCACTCCTGAGGAGTGACAATACTGTGTTTGATAAAGCCCTGGTCCTCTGTCAGATGCACAATTTTAAAGAGGGTGTCCTTTACCTGTATGAGAAAGGCAAACTGTAAGTAAACCCGGCGCACTGACCATGCATGAAAATGAGTGTTAATGTAGCAAAACAGCCCTAACCAATGTTCCCCCTGGTTTAACACGTGTCAAACTCCCTGAGCATTCTTTGGACCATTAGACATGCACCCGGGGGCCAAACTAGTATCACACTTGTCCAAAACTTAGACGTTACATGATGTGGGTACGATACAAAGATAATCCAAACCATCTATATATCAAAATAGATGCTATCTTTGGAAAGAGATTTGTACCACAAATAAAATGAGTTTGTAAGAATCAGTTAATGATTAAGCATTTTATGCCACATTTTATGTTGTAAATTGTCCCAAATAAGTGAATGGTAAATGTGTAATAATCATAATTGTTAATAAATATTTGCTATTTTAACATAAAACATATCGTCATTGTCCTGTGGAAAAACACTTATGTCCAATGTTTTTGGGATGTCTGCATTCAGTTTCACACCCTATACGTAAAATGTAAATTTAAAAAAAACTACAAAAATGGACATACAGTCGATGATATGATAAAGTGGAAAATGACTTTTACTCTTTTACTGCCTAATGTTAACCAAAAAACAACCCAGACAGTGCCAGCCGGTTTTGAGCATTTTCACTCATCATTTAAGGCAAACAGAATATTGTGTGCTATGACTACATAAATATAGTACCATATGAATGATTGGATTCCATTCTTTCATTTGAAAAAAAAGTATGTTTCTACCTTATTCCGTTCTTTAGTAATCACCATTAAGTAATTGGAGTGACATCAAGCGAAAATAGAAAAATTAAGGAGAAAACAAGCTTTTTGTGAAATGATTTTCTGCACAACATCAACACTAATATTTTTTTGTTCAGTGATGCCCTGTGAATTTAGTATACGTCATTAAAAATGTTGGGTGGTAAAAGAGTTAACAATATGTGATTATAGAAGTGGTTGAATGAAAAGGTAAGCTATATAAAATGTTCAACAATGTTATTGCTAATTACAGCAAAAGTGTTTAATGATATTACTAATTACAGCAAGCATTAGATGCTTCACTAGATAATAATTCTCAAGGATTTTAAGGACTTAACCAATCGTATCTCAAATTCACTCTTTTTAGATGATGCGAAACAATAATATTAAAAATCTTTGGTGGTAAATATATTATCATGAAAAAGTATTTGCCCCTTATACAATTACTTTTTTGTATTAGTTTCCCCACTTATGTGTTTGAAATTAGTTGATCAAACAAATATAACCTTAAGTATCTGTTTATAATCAAAGTATTGCTTTTTTTTTAATGGTTAATTTGATCAAATTGTCAAAGCTACCTGACACTATGTGTCAAAGAACTTATTACTTAAGGTCCATATTACAATGATTACCGGTACATGACATCTCAATTGCTCCCACATTTTCACAATTTTTCGGTCTTTGTCAGAGATGGCAAATCCAGGTCCAGAAAGTAAAAACCCTGCCACAATTTGGATTTAGCCCCTCATAGCTAGCTTCCTAGCAGGTAAACAAGCACCCAGGGAGCTAGCTAGCTAGCTAGGACCGAGGACGAAAGCCAAACTGTGGCAGGGTGCTAGCCAGCTAGCTAACTCCCTAGCAGGTAAACGAGCACCATGGGAGTTAGCTAGCTAGCACCTGGGGCTAAAGCCAAACTGTGGCAGGGTTTTTACTTTCTGGACTTGCCACCTCTGGTCTTTGTCACAATTTAAAAATAATAAATACAGGTATGTGACCATTACTTTTTTCGCCCTACAGGTACCAACAGATTATGCACTACCACATGCAGAATGAGGTGTATGATAAAGTGGTTGAAGCTTGTAAATGTTACGGGGACCAGGAAGGCTGCCTGTGGGAACAAGCTTTGGGCTACTTTGCCAGGAAAGAAGAAGACTGCAAGGCCTACATCAGTGAAGTTTTGCGTCACATTGACCAAAATAACCTGATGCCTCCTTTACTTGGTATTTTTCAAAATGTATATAGCATTTTATATACCATACCCATTTAAATTAAATAAAAAACAGTAGAGCTTTATTTCTGTGTTTATAGTGGTGCAGACGCTGGCACACAACTCGACAGCAACCCTATCTGTTATCAAAGACTACCTGATCAACAAGTTGCAGAGGGAGAGCCGACAAATTGAGGATGACGAACATAAAATACACCAATATCGCGAAGAAACTGCTCACCTTCGTTCTGAGATCCAGGAGCTCAAGACAAGGTGGGTTGTTTAAACTCTCCACAATCAGTTCCATGATACTGTTTGAACTTCAATTTGTGGGGTTTCAATATAAAATTTCCTCTTGAAATCAATTGTACAATAATAGCTAGTGTCCTCTGTTGGGATTGCCATTCAAGCTTTAGAAGTCAGCAGATGTTAATTTTCTTCTAAGTACATGTTAAAATCACTCATTCAAATGTGCCACTGCTCACCCGGCAGTGCAATAAAGAGTACAGCATTTTCTGCTCTAATAGCCAGAGGCAGAACTGGGGACTTGAGACTAGGCTGGCGGCTAGGTGTTCTCTATCAGTCCAGCATCTGAAAAGAAAAGCAAGCGTCTCCGTAAAGATTAACTCATTCACTCGCAGCCATTTTCACTGAAGCAACCCCCTTCGCTCCCGGTTGTTTTACTGGATTTGGACTGATTTTGCAAGGCCCACAGAATATTGTGTTCTATTGCTATAAAAACATGGATCCTACCAAAAGAAAGATTCGAGTCTCTTCTTTCATCAGGAAAAAAATTATATTTCTGTTTCCGTTTTGCAGCAATTAACTCTAGAATATAGCAAAATGTCATCATTATTCACAAATCTGCTTAAAACTGTGGGGAACTGACCTTTGTTGCAACATGGCTCTGGTTGTCCTCTTATACTCTGCTGCCACTTGCTGTCCGTTTTTGTAATTACTGCCATTGCTTCAACCATTCTCTTCAGTTCAGAAGCTGCATCAAAGTCTTCTGTATGCTCTAGCATAAAAAACATAAGAAATGTATAAATACGTCTTTGGGAGCATGGCTATAGTTAAAATAGAACGTATTTATACATTTTTGAGAGAAAATTAGTTAAGCAGAAGCATCACTTTTATTTTCACTCATGGAGGCAGCACCTTATGAACAAACTGCCATATTACACTTGTCATTTTTGTGGCTCCATACATGTGACACATTCAGCAGACTCACTGGCAAAGAAAATCCTCACACCGCCCCTTTTATAACTTAGCCGTACATTTAATCATTCGGGATTGGTATTAGAACCCAAGTTATGTATAATTTATTTAAATGGTATTTACATTGTTTCAAATATTACACTGGTTTCAACATCTCTGGAGAGATTTGTAAATGTATTTGACTAAGGGTGCCAGACGATTATTTTTTTTTAACCGTAACTTACTCATTTGCTCCCCAAAACGTATAAATACAATCTATTTTAAATGGTTTAAGTGTCCCAAAGACGTATTTATATGTTTTTATGTTGTTGTTGTTTTATGCTAGAGCATGCAAAGGCTTTGATGCAGCCTCTGAACTGCAGAGTACGGGTGAAGCAATGGTAGTAATTATAAAAACGGCCAGCAGTTGGCAGCATAGTATAAGAGATCAACCATGGCCATGTTGCAAAAAGCTCATTTACCCACAGTTCTAAACAGATTTGTGACTAATGATGAAACTTAGTTATATTCTAATGCTAATTGCTGCCAAATGGAAAGTGATGAAAGAAGAGACTTTAATCTTTTTTTTGGTAGGTTTGATGTTTTTATAGCAATAAAACACAATATTCTATGGGACTTGCAAAATCAATCACAAAACAGTAAAACAGCCGGGAGCAAAGGAGGTTGCTTCAGTGAAAATGACTGGGGCTGAATGAGTTAATTACATGACTTAAGTTGTTAACTTACGATTAATCGCAATTTTTTTTGTCATTAATACACTAATTTCATAATTCATAAAATGTAGTTAAAATTAAAAAGATGTACTGTACTGTAAAAAATGAGAGTGATATTGATTTGTGTGATGGTCATTTTTCTGCCACTAGACGGCATAATTGCATTTGTAAGACGTTGGTGAGAGCTCAGTGCGTTTTTCTTTCTGCACGTTTTTAAAATTGTCAAATACAAGTTGACCCAGTCTCCACAAATATAGTGCTAAATTTTGACGTGCGACTGGAATTCCCCCAGTACAGGCATTCTAAGTAAGGGGCGGTCATTAATCGCGCATTCAAAGAATTAGTGGCGTTAAAGGAAGGCACTGATGTTGACACCCCTAATTTGCGCTTACTACTCATCTATCCATCCAAAGTACTGACCAACAGCTATTCCTACTTAATGTATGTAAAATAAAAGTTGAAGGGTTGGATACATTTGTTTTAAACATATTAATACTGCATGAAATGGAAAATAATAATTCAAGTATGGTGTGGCATGCCCAACATTTATCGATTCTACATGTCAAGTCTCCCAAACAACCTGTTTGATAACCAGAAAAGTCTGAAACTGCCTTACTAACTGTAACTCCAAATCAAAAAATACCCACAGTGCCAAAATATTCCAGAAGACCAAGTGCAACATGTGCAACAGTCCCTTGGAGCTGCCCTCCGTTCATTTCCTGTGCAGCCACTCCTTTCACCAACACTGCTTTGAAAGTTATGCTGACAACGAGGCCGAGTGCCCGACATGTGCCCCAGAAAACCGCAAAGTAATGGACATGCTACGTGCCCAGGACCAGAAGCGTGACTTGCATGATCACTTCAATAGACAGGTAACACCGCTGCAATAAACTTAAGAGAGAAAAAGAAGTTGTGATAGCCACCACAATAAGTGGAGTAGATACAGTAAATGCAACATGACCTTGTTCATTGCAATTGAAACCACATTTAGATTTTTTTTGCATACAAATATACAGTGCTGTGAAAAATTATTTACCCTCTTCACAAGGTGTTATGGTACTTTTTGGTGTAGTTTACAAGGACGGTTTGACATATTGAACTACAAATTGTGCGTCCATGCCCATTTTTAGGAACACATTGAGGTACATACACATATACTGTATATATACACATATCGGTATATACAGTACAGGCCGAAAGTTTAGACACACAATCAATGTCAATTGCTTTAATTTCATGAATATTTACATTGTAGATTATCACTGGAGGCATCAAAACTAAGAATGAACACGTGGAGTTATGTACTTAAACAAACAAAAAAAGGTGAAATAACTGAAAACATGTTTTACATTCTAGTTACTTCCAAATAGCCTCCCTTTGCTCTGATTACTTCTTTGCACACTCTTGGCATTCTCACCTCTGGGAACTCCTTCAATACTGAAAAATAATAATCAGAGCAAAGAGTGACTATTTTGAAGAAACTAGAATATAAAACATGTTTTCAATTATTTCACCATTTTTTTAAGTACATAACTCCACATGTTCATTAGTAATTTTGATGCCTTCAGTGAGAATCTACAATGTAAATAGTCATTAAAATAAAGAAAATGCATTGCATGAGAAGGAGTGTCCAACCTTTTGGGCTGGACTGTATACAAATCTATAATTTATTTTATAACTAGATGTTATCATTACATTATTTATTTCACCGGTGGCATTGATTCCACTCATGGATCAAACCTGCGCTGCCACCTGTCTCTGGTTTCAGAGCACAGAGTGCTGACCAATGAGCTATTATTCCGGACCACGAGCTCAATGGTCAGTACTCGAATAAGAGGAGGTGAGGTCTTTACTAATGTTTAACCGGACATCTCCAGCCATTACGTTTTGTCATATCTTGTAAGTAGTGAATCTCCACTCTGTAGTAAGGGTGGGCGATATGACAATATTAATATCGTGTGAAGATTTGCAGGGCTGACGATCTGTCATTTCTGTGAAATTGTTTAATCGCGACGCAAAGCATTTCAGCGCAGTTTGACCGTCACCTCATTTTCTGCCACTGACTGAATGACAGCCATGCATTTGCTGCCACTGCCTTGGGAGTGACGTAATCTAAATGACGACCACTCAGTCAGTGTGATCAACTCTAGCTCACAGAACTGTGACTTTTGTTATTGTTTTACTCAGGAATTTTGCTGCTTTATCATTTATATTTTTAATAATCAATTAGCATTTCTTATTATTACAAAAATTGTTACAAAATAGAAATTGTGACTTTTTATTCAAAAGAGAGTCGTCACTGCCATCTAATGGCCATAGTTCGTCAATATAGTACATGATCAGCTTCATACTGAGAGCACAGCTGGCCAAGACGTCCTTCCAGCAATTACCATAAAAAAAAGAAGTAGTTTATGGGAATTCCCGTCGGTGGCACTATACGTTAGGGTTGTTGTTGGCGGGAATACCTGACGATGGCAGGCAAAGACTTAAAGATTGTGATATTTGCAGGGTTGCAGGATGATAATCTCTAAATAACCTGTGAAATATCAAGGTACAACCCGAAGTTATGGACCCAAATAAAAATCTGCGGTAGAGTGAATCTGCAATAGTTGAACCACGAAGTAGTGAGGGACCATTTGTACTCAATAGGATAATCAATTCTAAAATGATTTGTTAGTAACAGCCATAGTTATTAATAATGAATAGTTATTAATTATTCGATTCATCAGACACTGATCATATTAGTTATTTCTAACAATAATTACAGACAGCCGCAACTCATTACCACATAAATACCAATGTCCAACTAGACAAAGTGCAATTTCTGCAGAAATTGCGTGGGAATGCTGAACGCTTGTGAAATCTTAAGTAAATCGAAAGATAAATTATGTGAAAAATATTAATTATTAATTGGAGTTGTATGATAAATGAAAAAATAACTTGTTGTTCAGCATTCCCATAACAATTATTTCTATAAATCTCTTCCATTATTTACATTTTCAAATTTCATTTGCACTCCGTTGAAGATCTCTGGATTAAGTGTTAAACATGTATACAATATTGTTGTGGTGGGCACTTTTGCTTGGCTAGTGGATATTTCTATGTACCAAGGTTGTTGTTGTTGTTTTTACCTTTGTGTCATCAAGACTTTAAAAAAATATTTTTATAATGTTATGGTGTCTTCTATGGTTACTATGTCGTGGGAAAATCTAACCCCTCATTCGTTCTTTTGATTTTCAGTTACAGAGCTCTCATGATGGATTTTCTGTTGTGGCCGACTACTTTGGCCGAGGAGTTTTTAACAAACTCACTCTTCTTACGGACCCACCTGGCAGCAAACCTGTTGGGAATCTAGAAGTGAATTTGCAGAGAGACCTTCTCATCCGTACCAAGAGGAACTGCTAGAAGACATACCTACAGTGTATTTGTGGTTACAATCTTGTCTGTGGTTAACTGTATTTATGTGCATGTCACATCTGCAATATTTCTCAAGCATGTCTATTGCTGCATTGAACACAATTTTGCATTGATCTCATCTCCTTGTTTGTATCACTAAGTTGTCAGGAACTTACTCTCGTCTCTTGTCTGGTTTGCGATGCAATAAATAATTCAGCATATCTATGTAGTCTTTGACATGGTTTCAGGCAACAAACAGCAGACATCTGTGAAACTTGTTTCTGTGAAGGCCTAATTTGTGCGTCAACTGGGGCAAAAGATGAACATTTATTATAATATATTGTACTGGATTCCGGTGTGTGTAGTGTACTCCACTGAACATGGACCTGAGGAAGCAAAAAGCAAGTTTGCTCTAAATATTAGATGGAAAATTATAGACAAGCATGTTAAAGGTAAAGGCTATAAAGCCATCTCCAAGCAGCTTGATGATCCTGTGACGTATTCAGAAATTTAAGATCCTCGAGACAGTAGCTGACCTCCCTGGATGTGGCTGCAGGAGGCAATTAATTCGTTGAATTGGTGTGAAACATAAGAGATGGGGGGAGGGGGGGGGGAACAAATGGTAACAAAACAGCTAATAAAAAATAGAAGAGAGGACACTTTGCGCTACCTATTCTTTTAAAAAACTGTTCCATGATGTCAAGTCCAGAGTATCATCTGATTCACAGCTTTCTTCTTTGCATGTTAAAAAAAAAGTTATGGCCGAGGGTTGCATCCATGTTTTGGGACACACATCCCATGATTTTTTTTTTAAATATGTTTATTAAAAAAAATGTTTCCACAGTTACAAGACACAACAATGAAACAAATACAAAAAAAATGTAATCATACATTTTTGTTTTATGTGAGATTTAATTTGATTAGTGAGGGGGTGGGACAAGAGAAAAATGGCATCTTAGGGGGTACGCCAGACATATATTTTAAAAACTATTTTCAAGCAATTTTTTCCCCTCTTAGTTATATATATATATATATATATATATATATATATATATATATATATATATATATATACACATATATATATATATATATACACATATATATATATATATATATACATATATATATATATATATATATATATATATAATTTGTCTCGGGACAAATAAATGTACTCAGAAACTGCATGTTTTAGTAATTTGTATGTGGATATAAAGGCGTTAGGCTAAAACCACATAAGTTGCAATTTGGTCAATTTAATATTTTTTCAAAAATCTATATTATTGATCAATCAGTCTACACGTGTGGGTGTTACCAGTCGGAAGTGTGGAAATCCGCTTGCTCTCTTTGGGGAATGATGCAATTGTAATGGTTGTAGTTGAACAAACGTGCCGTTTTGGTGGTCTCCTGAACTGAACTGGGAGGTCGGAGTTAGGGGAGAAGATCCTGACTTCAATCTGACGACACTCGGCAATGGTGACCTCCATGGAGAGGCAGACCGTGACAAAAAAAATTGCCATTCATTGTTATTGTTAATGTCATTCGAAATAACTTCACGTAACATGATTTGTACTGGCTCCCTACATGACAATATTCCTTTATTTATGTAAATTATATATCATAAAAAAAAACTTTGCTGGAGGTCAACATGTGTTGTGATGAACCAGAACAACAAACAATTTATCATAATCAGGCATATTTGCTTTTTATTATTAACCTGGAACGCTTTGAGTTCGGAACTGGTGCAATCCGATTGGGAAGATCTGATTTCCCACCTTCCTCGAATGCAGCTTTAGACAGTCGAGACCCTGGCAGCTTGAGAACAACTTCCGGGTGGCTTTTAATGTTTTGAGGAGCAAGGAGCAAGGAACGTCGGCTATTTCAAAGTTCCGAACGTGGACCAACTGCCTGTGTTTACGTTTTTTTCACAGTACGTGGACCAATCACCAGATTGTGCGTAGACCTTGAGGGTTGGGTCTTGAATGCAGGGTCGTTGCAAAGCAACTCTTCTATGACATCAAGGTACTTGTCGGATGGTAAGAAGTGTTCTTCCAAATTAAGACCGTAAACAGTTTCCCCCAACAAACGAAATAGAAGGCTTTCATTTGTGAACGGTTATCTATTCTTATTATACATGTAACGTATATTCAATTATCACTCTTCATTATTCATTTAATTTATATTCACATTGCCATGGTGCTAAGTAAGAACTATTTTCAGTTGTAGGGTCAAAATTATTTTAACTACAAATTTCAAAAGTTTGTCTGCTTTTAATATTGAATTCAGTTTTATTTGTCTCAATAAATGCTGTAATAAAACGCATAATTATGCAATTGAATGGCCTACACTACATTGCACGAAAACATTTGGTAGTACAAAACCGGAAATAGTATATACCAATGTTTTGGCTTGATCTTTTCTTTTTTGTGTGTGTGTGTCTCCCGGCCAGCAGCGACTTCAGTGGATCCAATGAGGTGACGCCGCGTTCCGGGCCCGACTGATGAAGGCAAGCCGGTGATAAGCAGGGCTAAAACGATCCCCTCTTAAAAGCCAGAGCCTCTAAATAATTGAAGTGGGCACACTATCGGAAGAAAAACACGAAAGAGGGTAGTGTGGTGTTAGGCCCTTCCGCATTTGTATAACCTGAAGAACGGTAAGTTCACGATGTTCCAGTCATGCGGTTCTGTCTATACTGCACTGCTAGCTAAGAGCATGCTGTCAATTTCTAATAGTAGCATTTTTATGCAGCAATATGTTAATTAATACATGCCGCGGCTAGTTTGTACGGTATTAAATGGGAAAGTTAACGTAAAATATATAGTGAGTTTTACCTCATAATCGTAACTACTGACAAGTGGATGACATTAAAGCCAAAGCCAACTTTAAGGCTGATAAAGACAGGAAGGTAACGAGTTTTCTTTTGTCTACCGCTTATTTTTGTAACAAAAGTCTTCTCTCGGGATAAGTACATTTTAAGTGGTGAATTTATATTTATATAATTAATGCAATGGATATTTTCGCCGTGACCGGCAACTCTACTGCCAGCGCTGTTTTGCCGTGAACGGCTCTGATTAGTCAATCGCCTGAACGAGTCATGCACTGGGCGTGGTTCCTGCCTCGCTCCACCTACTTATAGGCTCTTGTCAAGAAATTGTAGTAAAATATAAAGAAATGTACTATGGTAAATGATATGGTACTTAATTTGTATAGCGCTTTTCCACCTTACAAGGCCCTCAAATCTTTTTACTTTTGATTATTCATTCACCTACTGATGACGGAACAACTCTGGGTTTGGTATCTTGCTCATGGATACTTCTACTTGGTCACAAAGACATGGGATAGAACCCACAAGCTTTGTGTTGCGAGACGACCACTCTACCACTGAGCCACACCACCTGCACTAAGCGGGATTCAAACTTGTGAGCCTGTGACCCACAGTTCCGAGGTGATCGCTTTAACCATTACGCTACAAACGTGGTTCATGCAAAATAGCACTAAGTGGCGATAAGATAAATAAAGGCGTTTGAAAGTGTCACACACTGACGTGATGTTAATCGTTTTACCATGGTGTTTATCAAATATTGTGCACAATTAATAAACATAAAAAAAAAAAAGAATACTAAAACTAAATCTAAGCATTTTTCAAAAAACTAAAACAAAAAAAACTAACAGAACCAACCTGAAAACTAAGACTAACTAAATTTAAATAACAAAACTCAAAACAAAATAAAAACTAACTAAAATGAAAATTCCCAAACTAAAATAACCCTGGCGACAAGCTCACATTTACTGGTGCAGAATATGTACTTGTATTTCTCGCGTGATTCACGGCAAAATAGCACTAAGTGGCGTGTTGCTGATCACAGCAAAATGTCCACTTTGTATAATTAAGCACAAACTAATGTACATCAGCAAGAGGAGACAACATTAATATAAAAACTAATGGAATAAAATATCTTAGATGAGTCAATTTAATGTGGTTATGCCTAATAAAAAAATAAACTTTAATTTCATATTCTATCATAATTTCAGATCATCATGGTTTGGAGAAAGCATCGATTGGCTGCTTTGTTCTGCCTGGTTCTAGTAATGTTGCCGTCTCACACTGGTATGAGTTGCACATAATATTTTTGTCCTGTCTATCTATCTACTGCAGTACGGTAGTGTGGGAAATGGAAAGTACAATAAATGTGATTAATAATGGAATGGTTTGTTTTATATGTATGCAGATGCTGTGGCTGTCATGTCAATAGATTTAGGGAGTGAATGGATGAAGATGGCAATAGTTAAACCTGGCGTGCCAATGGAGATTGTTCTCAACAAGTGGGTAGCAATAAACTTCAACCCAGGACACAAAGCATGCATATCTGTTTCACATCACTAATTCAGTGACAGTTAAAGGAATATAGTTGGATGTTACATGTCATGGTGTTATCACTTTTGGTTTATTTTCAGAGAGTCGAGGAGGAAAACACCTGCGGTTGTATGCCTCAAGGAAAATGAAAGACTTTTCGGTGACAATGCTTTAGGAGTGGTATGACATACTCAATTGTAACATTTGTTTGATGAAGTACCATCTGTAATTATATTTACACTGTCCATTCCATTGTTATACATTATGCATGCAGGCTTATGTTGTTCATGGTTGCTTCTTACCATTTCAGACTGTAAAGAACCCGAAAACTGTCTATCGACACCTGCAAAATCTCATGGGCAAGAAGTTCAACAACCCACAGATAGAGCTTTACCGGAAACAATTTCCTGAGCACCAACTGCAAACTGACCCAGTGCGAAGCACAATTTACTTTAAAGACTCAGAGTAAGTGTCTCTCTTTGTCTATGTGAATGTGGGGTTTGCACCTTAACATCAGCGTTCAGTTTCACAGCACAATTGTAAGTTTTAAGGCATAGCATTAAAAGTCCTGTTTTGTTTTGAAAGTTTAATCGGATTTATCTATGGTTTGCCTACCTGTGATCAGATGGCTAAAAAAAATCTTGGTGTCAGGTGGCGTACATTGTGAGGCATGTCAAATTTACTTTGCCTGTTTGAACAGACATGTCTTTGCTACTGTATTCAGAAATGTAATAATAAAATGATGACAATAATATATGAATATATATAAATACTATATAATAAAAAAAAAATATATATATATATATATATAATTAATACATTGTTTATCCATTCGTGGTAGGCAGGTAATCCCATTTTCTGCAAGAATGTTTTTTGAGTTCATACTGTGCCTGATACTAAACTGAACTGGATTACTAAATTGTTATGTTTCTGTATAGCAGGGGTGGCCAAGTTTAGTCCTCGAGAGCCCCTATCCAGCCTGTTTTTCATGTCTCCCTCCTTTAGCGCAGCTGAATCTAATGATTAGCAAGCTTTGCAGTCGCCTGATAACGATCCTGATCATGACTCCGGTGTGTTAGTGGAGAGAAACATGGAACACAGGCTGGATAGTGGCTCTCGAGGACCAAACTTGGCCACTCCTGTTGTATAGGGTATGCGAGATTAGGTTAGCCCAGAGGTGGGCAATCTCGGTCCTCGAGGGCCGGAGTCCTGCAGGTTTTGGAGGTTTGTCACTTCCAACACAAGCTGATTTCAGGATCGTTATCAGGCTTATGCAGAGCTTGCTGATGAGCTGATCATATATCAGCTGTGTTGGAGAAGGGCAACATGCAAAACCTGCAGGACTGCGGCTCTCGGTGCCCACCTCTGGGTTAGCCCATCAGTGGGAGCAATTTCTGTACACATTTTGTAAATTAATATAGGTTTTCAAAAATAAAGCTTGCTAGTGAAACATTGGTTTTATATTAATACTGGTTAAATTAAAAACACCCCTAAGAGAAATTCATAGTAAGTTAATAAAAACTAAAAAGTTAATTGAATTAAAATTTACAGAATAATTCACCCTTACCCTTGACAAGACGGCATTAGCAGTTATTGAAATCATGACTTTCTGTTGCCTCGCTCTTCTGTCAATCTCCTCCATCCTCAATGGAATTTCTAGTGGGTGGTGCTAGTATTAAACAGGAGCGAGAACTTTGGAAGTTGAAATTAGACAAATGGAATAAGCACAAAATAAGTTGAGTGTGGGCAGTGCTTGTCTGTAGTGGCTCAAGGGCGACAAAGTCCAGGTGTTTTTGTCCTGAACATTTTAGTGCAACACCAAATCTTGAGCTTTAAGTAGTGAAAATTGTGGTTCCACTCTGTATAGCAAAGCATTAAACTAAACTTTGTTTTTTGACCATTTTAAAACAAATACAAATGTTGTTCAGTAAGAAAACAATCTTTGTCCATTTATCAGGAAACTACAGTACACACCAGAAGAGCTTCTTGGGATGATGCTCAATTATTCTCGGGTACTGGCTCAGGACTTCGCAGGTCAGTTTCCCCGCCACCCCTTGCCCTCCGTTTCAGAGCCATTTTCAGCAATAAAGTTAATATTTTGTCCAGAATTAATTTGATAAGTTCATTACTTTTCCATCCATGTACAATTAATACCTTTAAAAACACTTTTTCCACTTGCTGTCTAATGAAGATGACATCACTTGTGCTGAGGAAATAGGTAACGACCAATTACGGCTCACCTGTTTTCTGGGTTTGATCAGCAAACTGAGCTATAATTGGCCGTTAACCTGTTTCCTCAGAACAGGTGATGTCATCTTCGGTCGAGGGCAAGTGGCAAAATTACTTCTTAAAGGTATTAATTGTTCATGAAAAATAATGAAGTTATCACATTAATTATAGACAAAACATATTATTACTGTTGAAAATGGCTCAATGAGTCAAGTATCCCTTTAAAACAATACTCAATTTGTCATTTGTTTTCATTTATTAACTTTCACTCTATTTTTCTCAACTTGTAGAACAGCCGATCAAAGATGCAGTTATCACTGTTCCAGCCTTTTTTAACCAGGCAGAGCGAAGGTCAGTCATGCAGGCTGCACAGATGGCAGGGCTGAAGGTCCTTCAACTCATCAATGACAACACAGCCGTGGCCTTGAACTATGGGGTCTTTAGAAGGAAAGATATCGACAGTACAGGCAAGGTAAAAGTCAGCATTAGTCTAAAAAGCTTTGTTCAGTCCTCAATACTTTATCACACCATTATTTATGCAAATTACAAATGTCAATGAGCCATTGAGCTCCTTAAAAAAAATTAACTGACAACAACTCAAGTTCCACACTACCCCCATCAGCCATGGAGTTCCTCAAGGTTCTGTACTCGGCCCCCCTCATGTTCAGTCTATCCACAATTGGATGGCTAAAAATTCACTAAACTGAATTAAAACTGAACTTATCACCAGACCAAAATCTCTTTCCCTCTAGACAGAAAATACCCCTCGTGATCAATGGTCACAATGTCATCCCCTCCCACTTACTCTTTCCAACCCTTCATACCAATCGCCTATAAATCACAACGCTAAAACATCCTTCTTCTATCTCCGTAACAGTACATTCCATCCATCCATTTTCTTAACCGTTTACTCCTCACAAGGGTCGCGGGGTTGCTGGAGCCTATCCCAGCTGGCTTCGGGCAGTAGGCTTCCACAAAGCCTTGATCACTCTGACACCAACCTTTCTTGTCATTGGCATTTTAACTATCATTTTGAAATATTCATTTGAAATATCGGGAGTGTGAAACAGTTGCTAAATTATCTCATATTGTTTCCTTCCAGAATGTGATGTTTTATGATATGGGCTCAGGCAGCACAAGTGCTACCATTGTCACATATCAGACTGTGAAAACAAAGGAGTCTGGCACCCAGCCCCAGTTGCAGATTCGAGGTGTCGGGTAAGTCCATAAAACGTTAGATGATTGCTCACCATATTGTTTGTATGTATTTGTCTTTATAGTTGTTTACATTTTATGATCAGATGAAAACAATTATTGTATCGTGATTTCCGGACTACAAGCTGCACATGACTGTTAGCCGCAGGTGTTTCAATGTTACCGCACCGGTGTATATAAGGGTTCCCACTACCAGAGAGGATTGTCGGGACAGGGATAATTGTTTGGGAACACAAAGCGTCCCATTTCTTAACATCTTGAACAACATTCCTGAGGTGCACAAATAATACAGCGCACGTCCTGCAGTCACAGTAGTAGTACAATATAATAACAGAACAAAACTTACAGCGCTTCATGAGACAATAACATCAAATGGTTAAATTAAATCCATTTTTAAAAGTGCTTGCCAGTCACACGACAGTAAAGGTGCATTAATAATACGGCTGTACAAAAATACATTACTGTAACAAAAATAACCAGCCTACTATAGCAGAATGGCCTCGTCAGCCACTCTCCCCTTTGTGGTCGTTCTCAAAACCAAAAAACTCCTCTTCGTCAGTGTCAGAATGGATCAGGTTGATTGCCTTTAACATAAATGCAGCATTTTATACACTTCTGTTTCTTTTTCATAAAGAGGGCGCAAACTGTCTCTCTGTCGTTCTGTCTCTCCTACTGTATTTGGGCTCACTCGCTCTTGTGACCTGGTGGATAAGTGAATGCAAGTGAAAATTAGCGTCTTATAATCTAGAAATTACGGTTTGTCAAAGCATCTTGTAAACACTTGTTTTTAAAGGTGCTATACAAATAGTTTATTATTATTATTGTTGTTGTTGTTGTTATCATCATCATCATCATAAGGATAGTTGTCATAGAAAAGCGCACCACTATAATAAACACTGTTGAATAAATTAATTTTCGGACTACTCAAAATCTAGCATTATTTTTAATAGACAGGATTTTCTGTATTGAATGTTAGTTGAGGTCAAACGTTTCTGCTTCAATTTTCTCAATGTTTCAAAGTTCTTAGAAATACACTTTTTGGTGGTCTTTTATTCAAGATATTTGCTTTTATTGCTACGTTCTGATTACAGTTTATTTTTCTGACTCACGTAACAAAGTTGATTGTCTGTCGGTTCAAAAGTTTGCACACACCTTGAATCTTGGAGAAATTGAGGCCTGAGCACCTCACTGTTATTTCATGGCTGGGTCAGAGGGAAGTCTGGGCTTCTTTGCTTAAGTTGCTCTCCCTGCGACCTAACCCCATATAAGGGAAAGAGGATGGATATTGTACTGTACATGCAAAATCATAAAACTAGATGGTGACAGGTGTGTTGAATTGCCATGCGTTTCTATTTGCGATTAAAGTATCGAATGTGCAAAAGTTAGCCATTGCTACTTTTCATGATAATGAATGTTGCATCGCTGAACACAGCAAACGCAAACTACCTTTTGATTTCAAGTGGAAAAGCTTCTGGCAATTAGGACACCCAAATCATATAAATACACTTGCATCCCTGGTTGAGAGCACTCAAGCCAATGGTAGTGGGTACAATGGCATGAAGAAACCTACCTCATGGCTTCCGGTGATTGTCTCTCAGAGCCTTTATAAGCAATTACACCATTTTGAAAGAACTACAATGTCTTCATTTTTTTTTCTATTTTAACAGCGACACACTTTATTCTTTTCATGTTCTCCAGGTTTGATCGTGGGTTGGGTGGGTTTGAGATGGATTTGCGCCTTCGCGATCATTTGGCTGGTCTGTTCAACGGGCAGAAAAAGACCACAAAAGATGTGAGTGAGAACCACCGGGCCATGGCCAAGCTACTCAAGGAGGCCCAGAGGCTAAAGACAGTGCTTAGTGCAAATGCAGAATTCATGGCCCAGGTGAGTCCAGCTACTAGAACAGTCATTTAGTCAAGAATATCACCACAATAATGTTATTAATCAATAATTTAAATTCATGTTGAAATTTCAAATCTGACAATTAGTGATGTCCCGATCTAGTCACATAATTTTCAGCTGATTGGGGGTGTGGGGCAAAAATATTGTGACTTTTTAAAATTTCAGAAGATGAAAACCCCAAGTGAGCAAATATTCCAAAACTTGTCAAATGGAATAGTCTTAAAAATTAGAATCTTAATTTTTATTTTTTTATTAATTAAATTTAAAATTTAAAGCAAAAATATTATAGAATTTTGAACCCAACTTTAAGAGTTTTTTCTGGGGTGTTGGTCATAGTGACAATAACAGACCCCATGCACACACAACCAATTACGGTTCAGCTTCAGAAAACAGGTGGGCTGTGATTGGTTATTACCTTGGGTCCTGAGCAACTGTGATGTAATTTTCAGTCAACAGCAAGTGGCAAAATCGCCGCCCCCTGAGATGGCTAGAAATTGGTAGAAACCCTGAAACCCAAATGTATTCAGTATACAACAAAAACAAAGATGAGCACTTTTTCTTCTTACTGCATTGCCAAGGTATCGGATTGGGACTTGGTATTGGCAGATACGTAAACTCTGACTTGGGTGCTAAAAAAAAGTGTGATTGGGACAAACCTTCTGACAATAGTTGATTAGCATTGTATTCGTAGATGATATCAAGCAGAAAGATTTGTTTCTGTTCAAATTGATCAGTGTAATCCTGAGAATACACACATCACCCTACAGTAGAACCTCGGTGCATGGATTTAACTCTCAGAAGAGTGTACGCGGCGGCAAAGCATAATATATCTTCCCATTAAAATGAAGGGAAATAGAATGAATCCATTCCAGTGTTACACATGTATGTAATACAAAATTTGTATAAATTGTCTGGCGTTGATGAAAAGTTCCTGTACATTTTCTGTGCTTGTATACTGCAGTTCGTCCGTTTGGTTGCGCGTCAGTTAGCCACATTAGCCCATTAGCTTTGGGCATAAGCCGTTTCTAGGCATTTTTTCTACAGACCATCACACTGTGCTGATGTTTTTTCAGGTCGAAGGATTAATAGATGAAATTGACTTCAAGGCTAAGGTAACCAGAGCCGAGTTTGAAGAGCTGTGTGCGGATCTATTCGAAAGAGTGCCTCAACCGGTGCACGATGCCCTCACTGTTGCAGAAATGAGTCTGGTCTGTATTCAATATTAAGTCACACTATATGGATAATTTTAGTGACAGTAATAAAAATGGAAAGTAATTTGAAATCCATATTTTTCAACAATAGGATGAAATTGAACAGGTGATTTTAGTTGGTGGCTCTACCCGTGTCCCTAAGGTTCAGGAAGTACTGCTCAAAGCAGTGGGAAAGTAAGTGTCAACTTGGAAGTCTAATCTTACTTAATTGGCATGTCTCTAGTTGTGGGAATGCTGAATTACAGCATTTTATTCTCCCCACTTTTTTGCCTTGCAATAACTCCCACATAATGCATCCGATTTACACCGTGCAAATTTCAACTTGCTTTAAAAAAATCCACGCCTGATTCCACGTTACACTACTTACAGTTTTCACAAAATTTAACATTAAATATAAACATCTCCTTATTCATTTTCAATGGGACTGGCATTTAACTTTTTCTAAGTCCCTCATTCATACATACATACATGCATATATACATACAATTTATCATCATTACCAGCTGTCTGATACTGCTCGGTGGCACAGTTGGTAAATTGCCCAGTAACCAGGAGGTCGCAGGATTGAATCCCACCTTCGACTGTACATTGCAAATTTATCCATGGCCATTATGCTAAGTGATATACATATTTACCAACTGACCATCATATCAGGAAATGGATTATAATTTCACTGAAATGATTAAATGCATGTTAGCTTTCAACATCAGATGACACTTTTCAAAATAAACATGCCATTAGCCAGGATTTTGGACAAGTCGAGTTAGCCCGGTGGTTAGAGGAAGTGCCTGCCACCTGGTTGAAATCTCACTTGGCCCACATTTTATTACATTCGATGGTTTTCTACCAACTGACTATCAGATCAGGAAATGGATTATACTTTCACTGAAATATTTAAGCACATCCATTCAAATCTTAGCATTGAGCTTTTCAGCATTCCCACGCAATTTTTGCAGAATTGTCTAGTGCACATAAGGACTTGATAATTCTGTTTACTTGAACTTAAATTGCAACGCATTTTTTCCTGATAGAGAGGAGTTGGGAAAAAACATCAATGCGGATGAGGCTGCCGCCATGGGAGCAGTGTATCAGGCTGCTGTTCTCAGTAAGGCCTTCAAAGTCACACCATTCCTGGTCCGAGACGCAGCTGTCTACCCCATTCAGGTCAGTTCACTTTAGCTTATGGACATCACACAACTTTTTAATTATTCCTAATATTACTTTACAAAAAACAATCCCTAATATTATTTTATTTACTAAAAAAGAACAATTACCCGTTTTTTAAAACATCTTTGTCACTTTTCTTTGATACCTTTTTATTTTTCCAGTGACATTTACTTAGATTTTGGTTGTAATAATAATCCATTCACCTCTTCCGTCATATGTGTCACTTCCTGTTTCCACCACAATACACGGTTAAATGAGTACTGAAGCACTTGTAGAAGCACCTTTTGCTGCAATTACAGCTGCAAGCCTTTTGGGACATGTTTCTTATCAGTTTTGCACATCTAGTTTTGCATGTTATACCTTGAAAAACAGAAAACGGCTCCAGCTCAGGTAGGTTAAAAAGAGCGTTTGGGAACAGCTGTTTTCAAATCTTTCCATAGATTCTTAAAATTAATTGGATTCAGGTCTGGACTTTTGTCTTGGCCATTTGAACATTTGCATAGTCTACAGTTGTGGCCAAAACTTTTGAGTGACACAAATATTAATTTTTACAAAATCTACTGCCTCATTTTTGATTATGGCAATTTGAATGTACTCTAGAATTTCATGCACAGTGATCAGATTAATTGAAATTTGCTAAGTCCATATTTCCTAAAGTGGATTCAGTTGCGGGATCGGGCCACCACCAGTGTGGAGCTTGCTCAGGGATGGCAGCAGGCAGGTGTGAGTGCATCTGAGGCTAAGACTTTTGGTGGATGGCCTGGTGCAAAGCAGCCACTTCTCTCCAAGAAAAACATCAGGGACAAACTGATATTCTGCAAAAGATGCAGGGATTGGTCTGCTGAGGACTGGGGTAAAGTCATTTTCTCTGATGAATCCCCTTTCCGATTGTTTGGGGCATCTGGAAAAAAGCTTGTCTGGAGAAGGCGAGCGCTACCATCCGTCCGGTGTCATGCCAACAGTAAAGCATCCTGATACCATTTATGTGTGGGGTTGCTTCTCAGCCAAGGGACTGGGCTCACTCAAAATTTTGCCTAAAAACACAGCCATGAATAAAGAATGGTACCAAAACATCCTCAGAGAGCAACTTCTCCCAACCATACAGAAACAGTTTTGTGACAAACAATTCCTTTTCCAGCATGATGGAGCACCTTTCCATTAGGCAAAAGTGATAACAATGTGGGTCAGAGAGAACAACATCAACGTTTTGGGTCCATGGACAGGAAACTCCCCAAACCTTAATCCTATTGAGAATTTGTGGTCAATCCTCAAGAGGCGGGTGGACAAACAAAAACCAACAAGTTTTGACAAACTCCAAGCATTGATTATGCAAGAATGGGCTGCCATCTGCCAGGATGTGGCCCAGAAGTTAATTGACAGCATGCCAGGGCGAATTGCAGAGGTCTTGGAAAAAGAAAAAAAAAAGGTTGACACTGCAAATATTGACACTTTGCAAAAATGTCATTTAATTGTCAATAAAAGCCTTTGACACTTGTAAAATTATTGTAATTATATTTCAGTATATCATAGTAACACCTAACAAAAATATCTAAAAACACTGAAGTAGCAAAGTTTGTGAAAACCAATACTTTGTGTAATTCTCAAAACTTTTGGCCATGACTGTAGTTCCATTGTTGATTTTGCTTTATTTTTAGGATCATTGTCTTGTTGGAAGGTAAACCTCCGTGCTAGACTCAGGTTTTTTTTTTTTCATACTCCAAAAGGTTTTCTTTCAGATCTGCTCTGTCAATCTTCCCACTGCTGAAAAAAGGTAGCCACGGACCATGAAGCTGCCAGAATGCAGTTTCCCAGGTGGCTTGTGGGAAACATCAAACGGGACATTTCATGGTTTTCTTTGAAAAATTGGTTTTTGCTTCTCTTGCCACTCTTTGATTAAGGCCAGATTTCTGCGGCGTATGACTAATAGTTGGACCTATAGACAGATTCTCCCACCGTTCGCTGTGGATTTATGCAATTGATCCAGAGTGATCATGGGCCTCTTGGGTGCATCTCAGATCAGTGCTCTCCTTCTTTGGGCTAACAGTTTTTCGAGCAGGGGCACCATCTTTGGTCCTCGATGGCACCTATCCAGCATGTTTTGGATGTTTGCCGCCTCCAACGTGATCAGGATGAGCTGATAATATGAATCTGGTGTGTTGGAAGAGGAGAAACATCCAAAACATGCTGGATAGGTATCCTCAAGGCCTCGGGTCTTATTAGGTTCACAGCGGTCTCTCTCCATTTTAATATGATTGAACAGTGCTCAGCGAGATAAGAGTGCATTCATACTCAGACTAAATTACTCACAGGTGGACTCTATTGATAAAATGAAATATTGTATACATTTTGTTACACTTAATGAAATTATGATAAATTAATTTTTGAAGCATGAATTGTGACAAAAGGTTAAAGGGGGGCTAATACTTTGGCAAGGCACTGTATAGTGTAGCCCACTCGTGCTCAAGTTTGGTCCTTAAGAGCCCCTATCCAGCCTGTTTTCCATGTTTCCCTCCTGCAGCACAGCTAAATCTAATGATCAGCTAATCAGCAAGCTTTGCAGAAGCCTGATAACAATCCTGATCATGAATCAAGTGTGTTAGTGGAGAGAGACTTGGAAAACAAGCTGGAAAGGGGCTCTCGAGGACCAAACTTGAGCACCCCTGGTTTAGCCGATCGTGTCTTGGTTTTTACTAGGGGTGTCAAGCGATTACAATTTTTAATCATCATTAATCGCATGACTCGCACATTTTATATCTGTTCTAAATGTACAATGAAATACTTTAAGTTTTCATACTCTTTAACATAAAAGTGGAAATAAATGTTAAACTAATAGAAATATGGCTGCATCTTTTAGTTATTGATACAGTAATTTCATAATTCATAAAATTTAGTTAGTTAAAAAGATTTACTGTACTGTAAAAAACGAGTGTGATATTGATTTGTGTTCAGTTCATATTTCTGCCACTAGATGGCATAATTGCGTTTGCAAGACTTTGGTGACAGCTCAGCGCATTTTTCTTTTCATATTTAAGAGCGATCTAATCTTTAACATGAAGTAACTTGTGAAATTCTTCACATTTTTAAAATTGTACAATACAACTTGACCCTAGTCTCTACAAATATAAGCATTATTATTACATTTATTACTGCTAAATTTTGACGTGGATGTGTCTGTTGCATTGCGACTGGAATTCCCCAAGTACAGGTTTTCTTAGTAAGGGGTGGTCATTATTTATGTGTAAAAATAGTGGTGTTAAAGGAACTTTAAATTAACTCAAAATTAACACACACATTTTGACACCCCTAGTTTTTACTGAGTTGAATATGCTCAGCGATTAGGATAATTGCTGCTCATCCTATATCATGACCTCAGTCCAAAAAGGCATGGACACCCCTCATATTACAAAATATCCCATTGAGGCGTAGCTAATAATATTTAGTAAAAATTTATATTTAAAGAATTGGGCAGCAGATGTGGACATTAAGCAGTGTTTTTGTTGATGCCAAGTTGTTGTTTTCTTTTAGTAGGACACCACCGTAACACTCAGCACTTGTGATTACATTTTCTTAGGTGGAGTTCACGCGTGAGGTTGAGGAAGAAGGTGCCAAAACCTTGAAACACAGCAAACGTATCCTCTTTCAGAGGATGGCACCCTATCCCCAGCGAAAGGTCATCACATTCAACCGCTACAATGATGACTTTGATTTCAACATCAACTATGGCGATCTCAGCTTCCTGTCGCAGGAGGACCTCAGGTAGCTTTTGTGTTCTGGAATTCCCATTCAAATGTACCTGTAACTGAATACCACATTCATATCTCTCATCCATCTTGTGAATTGCAGCGTGTTCGGCTCTGTCAATCTGACCACAGTCAAGTTGTCCGGAGTGGGCAGCAGCTTTCAAAAGCATGCACATGCAGAATCCAAGGGTATTAAGGCCCACTTCAACATGGATGAAAGTGGAGTTCTCCTACTGGATCGGGTAAGTGTAACATTTTTATCATTTCAACTAAAGAGGGATATCCTGTGTCTTAATAAATACCACATTGGATGTGCTTTACAAAAGGTAAAATTATACATAGCATTTCATGCCCAAATTATTTTCTAAATCCTCTACCAAGTATAGGAAGTAGGAGTGTCAGGCGATTAAAAAATTAAAATCATAGTTAATCGCATGACTTCAATAGTTAACTCGTGATTAATCGAAAGTGTTATATCTGTTCTAAATGTACAATGAATTGTTAAAAAAAAGTTTTCCTACTCTTGACAAAAAAGTGGAACAAAATGTTAAACTAATATTTTAGTCATTAGCTGCTTTTCCATCAAAAGCCCAGGATATTTGAGTTCCAGGTAAAGGGAGTTATTGGTTGTAAAAGTTTCGCAGGTAATTTGTAATTGTGTTTCCACAGCGTTTTAGAGTTCTTGGTAAATTATTCAAATGAGTTTGATGACGTATGAGTTTGATAAGCCCAGCTGCTGTAAAAACAACCCCCCCCCCCCCCAACCAATCAGCCTTGGTCAGTGCAGCCCGCCCCCTCAAAGTTCCAGCCTGGCTCAGCAAGACCCTGCTGCTGAGATAGTACTCCGATGCCCCCCGGGAAATTGTTGTTGGTGAAAAAACGCACAAACTGAATTTTACCAAGGTAAATTGAAAAGTTCTCCAAAAGTTCCGGCGGTGGAAAAGCCCCTATTGATTCAGTAATTTTATGGTTGGTCTTCTTTTGCCACTAGATGGCATAATTGCATTTGTAAGACATTGGTGACAGCTTAGTGCATCCTTCTTTTCAAAGTAAGAGCTATCTAATCTTTAACATGAAGTAACTTGTGAAATTCTGCAATTTTTTTAAATTGTAAAATACAACTTTACCCTAGTCTCCACAAATATATACATTATTATTACATTTATTACTGCTCAATTTTGACGTGGATGTGTCTGCTGAGTTGCAACTGGAATTCCCCCTCTACAGGCTTTCCAAGTAAGGGGCGGTCTTTAATCGTGCATTAAAAAAATGGTGGCGTTAAAGGGACTTTAACTCAAAATTAACACACTAATTTTGACGCCCTAATAGGAAGTAATAACTTTTTTTTTTCACAGGTGGAGTCTGTTTTTGAAACCATTGTGGAGGAGGAGGAAGAAGAATCCACATTAACTAGTAAGTTTTTCAGTACAAAATAAAAGTTAAGGGACACAACTTATATTTACAGTGTAGCTGGGAAGTATTCGCAGTGTTTCACAGTTTCTACATTTTGGTACGTGACCTCATCCCAAAATGGATTAAATTCATTGTTTTCCTCAAGATTCTACACACAAAACCCCTGACATGTTTTTGTTTTAATGTTAGCAAATTTATTTAAAAAATAAAGAAGGCTTCACATGTACGTAAGTATTCACAGCTTTTGTGAATGTTGAAACATTTGGCATTAATTGCACGTGTTGTTCTTAGCTTATTAGTGTATTTGTGTATCAATTTAAAATATATTACCATTCCCTCCAACAATATTTAGATTGCATTCGCTTAAAACAAGTATGAGAAGATAAATGGGCAAAGGGACCAATTGCCCAATATTACACAACAATGGGATAAGACTTTGACACTTAACAAGGCACATTTAGCAAACGTTACGGCAACAAGATTAAGGCAGCTAACAAACGCACTTCATTTTATTTAGTCTATACTATACTACTTCATCGAATTGACGTTTACTTAAAACTCATTTGCTCCCGAAGACATATTTATATTATTTTAAATACATACAGAAGGCCTTGATGCAGAATGCATGAAGCCATGGTAGTTATTCCAAAAACGGGCAGCACGTGGCAGCAGAGTATAAGAGCTCAACCAGGGCCATGTTACAACAAGCTGTTTGCCCCACTGATGAAAGAAGAGACTCTAATCTTTCTTTTGGTAGGTTCCATGTTTTTATAGCAATAGAACACAATATACTGTGGGCCTTGCAAAATCAGTCAAATCCATTAAAACAGCCGTGAGCAAAGGGGATTGCTTCAGGGAAAATGGCTGGGAGTGAATTAGTTAAGACAGTAATGGTAGGTGGCTTCCCCTCATGCTTTATTGCTGGGCTGTGTTATGCTTTTTGATGTGTTGTTTTTGTACAGACGGGGTGTAATATAGTTAGTTTTGTTTCTAATCACGTATTACAATTTTGTTACTATTACAAACTGCACTGAGACCAAGTTGAAGCAATGGAGGAACGAGTGTCGGCGAACAAAGAATAACGAAGAACTTTGTGGACGTACTGTAATGACTGGAGAAATCAGAATAAATTTCAACATGCCAGAAAAAAATTACTTCTAGGCAGAAGAAACAATATTATTCAGTACATACTGGAGAAAGCCGAAGGCTGTGACCCCACTTCATTCCTTAAGCATATTAGTCCTGTTATTTATTTATTTTTAGCCCTGCTGTCTGAACCACTGATCGTGCAGTGATGTCACAGACTTGGTAAGCTTGTAGCAATTTAAACGAGAGCAAGAAAGTACCAACTTCTAATTCTGCAAATTCAACAAATTACTAATGTCAGTTTTTTACAACCTATACCATAAAACTTGGAAGAGTGCATTTTAACAAAAACTTTTATTTTTGAAAATAATTATCATTGGGAAATTTTTAAAACATTCAAATTATTCCCTAGCAGTTGATAACTTGAAAATTGTTGAGTGCTGATTTATCAAATCAGAAAAAACATAATTTGCTGCTGCACAATAAAACGGAGTCCACCTTTTTCTGTCTCTCAGAACTGGGTAACACAATTTCTACAATGTTCGGAGGAGGACCTCCAGAAGTTGCCCCAAATGTGACTGAACCAGTCCAGGTAAATATATTTTAATGGAAGATTGTGGATATGATGACACCTGTAAAATGCCAACATTTTTTTTAGGACTTTAACACTGTCCAATAAAGTTCACAACAAATAAAATACGTATGTCTGGAAAATACTGCTTTGTGTTTTCAGGATGAGGAGGATACATCTGGAAAAGAGGGCAAGGATGAGAATAAGGTGGAGAGTACCAAAGAGGAATCAGACGAAAGTGTGACAGAGGAGAAAAAGCAGGAGAAGACGGACGATGCAGGCCCTTTGACTGATGACAAGGTAAATATGAAAATTGATTGTCAATAGATGATGTCTTATCATGGACAATATCAAGGCTATCATGCAAGTAAACAATTCTTAATTGTAGATATAATGAGGGCTGATGGTGTGAAGAATGGTTTCACACCATACAGCGCTTCTTGAGAACACAAAACTGATGTTGTTTTTAAGGCTAGGTCAGCTTTTAATGGTACAGTCCACTATTTTGAATTTACTATGGAATTTTTTCCCAATATTTGGAGAGAGAGAAAAAATGTTCCCAAGATAAAACGGCACTGATGAAAACGAGTCAAATCAACATGCCAGCTATTTGCACAGACACACTGCATTGTTCCTGAATTTAGAAGATAGATAGATAGATAGGATAATTAATAAATTGGTAATCCATTCATGAACATCCACTTGCATCAAAAATTATTTCATATCATTGTCATTATACCAAATCCAATATCATTCCATGGAACGCCACATTTTCACAATCACATTGCACGTTTCACCAATAACATTCCATATAATTTAATATCTTTCTACATCTTGTCATTCCATATAATGTAATATCTTTCAAGTTTCATCTACATATTTTACATCATTCCACTTTATTTAGTGTCATTCTACATGATTTCATTATTTTTCGTTCTTTTTCATTCAGTATTTCAGCGTTCACACACAATTTCGCCAGAATTTTTTTTCTAGGTATGATTTATTTTCTTACGGTTTTTTTTGAAGCGCTTATTTCACATTTCTTGACGATTCTGACCAGTTCAACTAAAAATCCAAGCTATTATTTTTGTCATTCCAACAATTCAATTTTCCCACAATATAACATTTTTCACCCCAAAAAAGTCCCCATTCATTCCCAGTGATATTCAACAGATTCACATTGTTCCGATTTTCAGCATTTGCACAGTTCCCACACCATTTTTTTTTACCTATGTATTGCACATTTTTCACCAATATAATTGCACATCATTCCATATCTTTAAATATGGTTCCATATGTCAATGTCATGACACATTTTTCCATTTACAAATATATCATTCCACATTATTCTGTATCATTACAGATATCATATAATACCATTTGACATTATTTCATATCTTTCAAAAAGCTTTTCATTTCATTCAATATTGTTCCACATCATTCCTCTATATTGTTCTTGCAATATCATCGTCAATGTCATGCCACATTTTTCACTATCACATTGCACATTTTTCACCAATGATTTCACGTCATTCCTTATCATTACATATAATTTCATATGCTTTAATATCATACCACACTTTTCATCAACATAGTATATACAGTATTCCACATTTTTTCACCAAAAGCATTCCACATCTTACAGTATCATTCCATATGGTTAAATATTTTTTCATTCATTATTCACATGTAATTGCATTTTCTAGTTTGTGTAGTTTAGTTCAAGAAGACTATAAAAAAAAAAAGTCAAATTTTATGACCACTTCATGGAAAAATCCAGGTACTGTAAATCTAAAGGGTTCATATGCAGTATGTCTGAAGATTGGTTAAAATGAAAATGTGATGATTAATATGGATAATGAAATTTCCCATTACCGTTAAAATAAGGTAGAACATTAATTATGTTACAGGAGGGACAGGATGATGAAAAGAAAGCCAAGGCAGAAAGTCAAGATGAAAACGTGGCTGTACCTCTGAAAAAGGCAAAGATCTCAGAAGACATCCCGATTGAGCTCATCACCAACGATGTGTTGGATCCCACTGATAATGACCTTAAAGCTTCCATAAAGAAGTAAAGAATTAGTTTCCATTCCTGTAGTTCCAATCTCCTTCTCTTGCTTATCAAGCAACAAATTGTTTGATCTTTTTCAGGCTGCTAGATTTGACAGAGCGAGACCTGGCCAAACAAGAAAGGGAAAAAATGCTCAACACCCTGGAAGCTTTTATCTTTGAAACTCAGGTAAGCCAGCCATCTGTTTATTTTCTTAGGCTTGTCCGGGGTCTAGTTCTGGGTAATGTTCCCTCTAAGCTGCACGCGGGTGCAATTAATTAATTCAAACCCAAAAACCATATATATATATATATATATATATGCTCTAGCATAAAAATCTAAAATGTTTTTTTTTGGAGTGAAGGACAAAGTATTAAAAAAAACATATGTTTACATTGTATGTATGTATGTATATGTTTGTTCCTATAAGGCGCTCAGGGTTATGTTGAGTTCAGTTGTGGAAGTTTTGTTTATATCAACAGGGCAGTTTCCAAATAGTCGTCTGAAGTTAAACTATATTAATGCTAGGGGTGTTATGTGAGTAAAAATTTTAATCACATGATTTCAGTAGTTAATTCATGATTATTCACAAATTTTATATCTGTTCTAAATGTGCAATAATTTTTTTTCAAAGTTTTCATACTCTTGTAAACATAAAATTGGGGGGGGGAGTTAAACTAATAGAAATATGGCTGCATCTTTTAGTCATTAATACAGTAATTTCATAAATTCATAATATTGAGTTAAAATTCTAAATATGTACTCTAAAAAAAATAGTGATATTATTATTACCACTAGATGGCATAATTGCATTTGTAAGACAGCTCAGTGCATTTTTTTTTCATATTATAAGCTGTCAAATCTTTAACATGAAGTAACTTGTGAAATTCTAAACTTTTCTTTTTAAAATTGTAAAATACAGTTTTATCCCAGTCTCCACAGATATATGCATTATTATTAAATGTGTTACTGCTCAATTTTGACGTGGACGTGTACAGGCATTCCAAGTCGGGCGGTCATCAATCGCGTGTTTAAAAAAATGAGTGCTGTTAAAGGAACTATAAATTAACTTTCTGGGACCCTTACAGGACAGGATGATGATGATGATGATGAAGTTCACATGCTATTTGCATGTCTTTTCCAGGACAAGTTATACCAGGAGGAATACCAGCTTGTGGTGACAGATGAGGAGGGGGAACAGATTTCCTCCAAGTTAAATGAAGCCTCAGCGTGGATGGATGAGGACGGCTACACTGCCACCACCAAACAGCTTAAGGAAAAGCTTTCTCAGCTGAAGACTATGTGCAAGGACATGTTTTTCCGGGTGGAAGAACGACGCAAGTGGCCTGATCGTCTGGCTGCCCTGGACACTATGCTCAACACTTCCAGCATCTTCCTGAGGTGAGCATTCACATCAGGATGCTACTTTTATTATATTTTAGTTGTTTTGACATTTTTTTCCCTCCATTCTCTCAAAGGAGTGCAAAGCTAATTCCAGAAGATGATCAATTTTTTTCTCAAGTTGAACTGAATGCATTGGAAAAAGTAATCAATGAGACAATGGTAGGTGGCTTATTCATTTTTGTTCTTCACTATGGTTCTAAAGTTAGATAGAAACTTTCAGCCTTTTTTTGTCACAGTTTTGATTGAGCACTTTTCATGCCTTTTGAGCTAGCTTCAGTGCCCTAACAAAGTTGGGATGATGCCTGTGGGAATTCTGCAATGCCAGCGTAGGGAATGTAGGCTTTAACACCTGACATGCACGTTGACTATCTGATTAGACATTTCTGCTTACTATGTACAGGGCTTGACTTAACTTTTTTAGCTATCAACTTTCTCAGTTTGTCAAACCAGAACATAATTCGGGGTGGGTGCAGGATGGTGGTAAGTACGGCAAAACAATGCATGCTGTAGCGTAGCTTAGCGTATCATACTTTTCTATGAAGTAGGGTACTTAATATGTACTGAGATGCTACCTTTTGGCATCTGTGTTTACATTTTTCTTACCTAATGAAAGGGGGGGGGGGTTACATAAAAAAAATTGGGATATCAGATAATCTTTTCAGACCAATTTAAGCACTCAACTCTTCATTAGTCACCGATACAGATACAAGTGCCGGTAATTAGTAGTTTTGATACATATAATTGCCACGCACAAAACCCCCCGATAATTTTTAAAGAATGACCTATATATCTCAATATAGCAAATTCCCTTCAAATTGCATGAAATTATTAGCAATTATATTTTTTCGATGTGTTCATAAGACATCAGTGGCCTTGTGGTAGAGTGTCCGCCCTGAGACTGGGAGGTTGTGGGTTCAATCCCTGGCCGGGTTCTACCAAAGACTATAAAAATGGATGGGACTCATTGCCACCCTGCTTGACATTCAGCATTACGGGTTGGGGGGTTAGATCACCAAATGATTCCAGAGCGCGGCCCCTGCTGCTGCTCACCACTGCCCTCAGGGGGATGGGTCAAATGCGGACAATCAGTGGTCCTTTAACTTTTGTATAGAACACACAATAAAATGAATTAAAGAAATAAAATAAAACAAATAATCAAGGGGCCAGAAAGTAATTGTTGTGGCAACTCAAGTTGTCATTGTCTAATTCAACTGTGGCGTCTCAGTCTGACCACTGGGTGGCACTCACGTGACGACGTACGTGAAGAACTAATCTGATGGCATTTTAAAAGCGCTCTACTGCAGTGCTAAGCTACAAATAAGAAGTTGGAAAATGTGAATTAAAAATATATATATATACTGTAGATCCAAATCCGAAAGATCCAATCACAAATATTTTTTAAAAATAAAATAAATCAAGGAGCCAGAAAGTAATTTAGGAATAACTACCATTTAAATAATAGTTGTTGCAACTCAAGTTGTCATTGTCTAATTCAACTGTGGCGTCTCAGTCTGGGTGGCACTCACTTAACGCCGAACGCGAAGAAGAAATAATCTGACTGCAATTCAGAGCGCTCTACTGCAGTGCTAAACTACAAATGAGAGGTTGGAAAATGAATTAAAAACAAACCTGTAGATAATTCTAAAACTGGTTGTTGAGAATTACAAGACTGATCAATCCCGAATATCTGGTACAAAAGCTGTTCAGCTGTTGAAAGAGAGAAGATGTCTTTTTGAAGTAATGCATGAAAACCGCACCATCTTTCCAGACATGGAGGAATGAGACTGCCGCTGAGCAAGAGAAACGTTCTCCAAAAGAGCGTCCAATCTTGCTCTCCAAAGACATTGAAGCAAAGCTTTCCCTGCTGGACCGAGAAGTCAACTATCTGCTCAACAAGGCAAAGTTTGCCAAACCCAAGTCTAAAGCCAAGGCCAAGAATACCACCAGCTCTGAGAAAAGCAGCAAGGCCAACAACACGGCTGAACAAAAAGCCATCCCTCCTGCAGAGGAGAGCTCTGACAAAAGTGGTGGGTTGATGCTTGCACGCTGTAAACACAATCAAGCATTGATATGTGATCAACAGAATACCAGTACTGTATGTTGACTTATTGTTTCAAATATAGAAAGCCTAGAAGACAAGCCGCCAGTAGATGCTGCGCCCACAGAGGAAAGCACTGCTCAGATAGAATCCGACAGCCAATCACAGCTCACAGAAGAAACAAAAACAGGTTGGTTTGTTGTATAATTTTATGATGACAGAACATTTGCTATTGTTTCTCTTTGTCTTCATTTTCAGGAACTGAGAAAGCCAAAGTGGAGAACCACATAGAAGATGAATTATAACAACTGGAACTGGGAAAATAATCACAATATTTATTGACGGTGTAAATGTTTGAAGTTTTTCATTTTTGATCTGATTGATGATGTTATTGGTTCAAAGACTGGGATGACTTGTCTCTGTTCTCTCATGTTAGTCTGAGCAGCATACGCTTCACACTGTGATGAAGAAATTTAATTCACTAACTTTGTTTTTTGTTGAAGTTTATGTTGTGTTCTCTGCACTGTATTTGTATCCTAATCATCCCGACAGCCCAACGTGCATCCCTGCCAACCCTGTCCTTGGAAAGAGCAAGAAAAAAAAAACGTGTACAATTTCGGTATCAAGCAATCACCTTATTGCCTCTGGAGTTGATTGTGAGCCCTCTGTCAGAAAAAAAAACTTGTTTGAGTGTACTATTCCAAATAGTACTACAGTATGTTATTTCCAGTTTATTTGAGCGAGATGGGGCGCTATGGTATTTTTTGTTTTTTGTTCCAGTTGGACTAATAAATATTAAATTGACAAATTAGAAAAATATGAAGTGGTAGTTGATGGTTTTCTTGTAAAAAAAAAAAAAAAAAGGGATTGTAAAGGTCTTTAAATAGAATTTTCCTCTCACCTCTGCGTTTCAATGACTTCCTTTTGTGATATTCTTTCTTCATGGGCAAGAAGATCTTTAATCTTAATGCACCGCCAGCATTTCATGTCCGTTATGTATTACTGGTTAATGAAAAGTTGACAAATTAAAGAGAAAAGTAACAGTAATTGGTCATTGATGGTTTTCTTGTTAAAATGAAATTAAGGGTCTTCACATTTGTCATTTTCTGCTCATCTCTTGCTTGTCAATTGGGCCTGAAGATTTTTAATGCAGCGCCAGCATTTCATGTGTATTTTGAATTATTTGTTTAAAGCATTACAATCCCTGTATTTCAAAAGGATGTAACAATTATTGTTGACAAGGATGAACCGATATAAATGACACGTTTATATTTTTTCTGCATTTTCTAATTAAACCACATGAAAGGCTCTGTTCTGGTGAACATTAAGCTTGTTCTAAACTAATATTGCTTTGTCAGTTGTCATTTGTTTGAAAGGGGATATTCGTGGATTCACAATGCTAATGTCTTTATTGCCTGTAAATTAAAAAAAAATGTTTTAAAATTATTTTAGTTTAGTAATATTAGCCGAGGCAGCACAATTGATACTTCAGGGTATCCAAAGATTATGCCAAATAATTTGTTTAATAAATACATTTTAATCGGAGTCTCTAACTGTTGAAATATATTGAAGTACATATTAAGCATGCAGGAGATTTTTGTACATAATGTACTGTTTATTAATGTACAAAAACGAAGTCTATGAAATGACATCCGTGTTTAACATGATTGACATTTTAACACATACACTTGGTTAGTTTAATTCGTTTAAGGAACAAGTCGTATTTTGTCCCCGTATTTCATTTTCCACACACCCTATGAAAAAATTATTTGTTCCTCGTACTACTACTTTATTTACAGCCACATAATTGTATTAATGTGTTAAGTGTTCAAACTGTTTTGAGTGTGATGTTTAAATATCTTATTTTGAAATCTATGTTTTTAATTTGGAAGGCCGCTACGTACTTCTGTTTCCTGTTTCACGTCTCCATTCGTCATTCAGCTCATGCATTTATTGTTAGCTTGTGCAAAACAACGTTAACTTATCGATGTCCGTCCAAAACAAACTATCTGAACATAAAAGTTATTGTAAACAGTCGGTTACGTCTCACGAGGAAACCAACATGACATTGCCGAAAACATGTAATCTTGATTGGACCTTTTCTTCTCTAGACTCCTAGTGAGGTGGATTTCAACATTTTGTGGTAAATAGCGCCAGTTACTGTGCAGGAGAGGCATAACAGTTAGTAGGCGTCTGATTGAAGAAAAAAAATGCTGGCAGGCTGCATTGCGAAACATGCGGCGCCGTGCCGCCACCAAATTGAGGCGGGTTATGGCTCTCTTGAATCAGCTTAAAGCGGATATATGTTTTATCCAAGAGACTCACATGCTAAATAAGGAAGTTACACGACTTAAAGGGAACTGGATTGGGGCACTGTACCACTCTACATTTATTAGTAGAGCTCGGGGTGCGGCTATAGTTATCAGAAAAGGTATTCCTTTTGTGGTATATAAGTCTGTTTTCGATATAAATGGCAGGTATGTCATGATTTCGGGAACACTTCAAGGTACACCACTTCTATTAGTCTGTGTCTATGGCCCTAACTGGGACAACGTCTCTTTTTTTACAAACATTTTTGTTGCTTTTCCGAACATTCAAAACCATTATATAACTATGGGGGACAACTTTAATCTTGTTCAGGATCCAATGCTCGATCGTTCAGCTAATAAATCAGTTCCACTTAAGCGGTCGGCAAGGACCTTGCTCACACTCTCTCAGCAGTATGGCTTTACCGCCGATCCTTGGAGACAATAATTCTCGAATGCTAAGTCTTTCTCCTTTTTCTCTAATTTTCATCATACGTATTCACGTATTGATTATTTTTCTTTTAGATGTGTGATTGCTTTCAAAGATTGTATGTGTGGACTATCAAAGTATTGCAGTATCTGATCCCGAGCCAACTTCACTTAATCTGGCCTAGCTTTCTCAAGTTGGCTCACCTAAAATGTGGAGGTTCAATTCTGTGCTTTTGGTAGAGGAATGTTATAAACAATTTATACAATCTCAGATTTCTTTATTTATGGATATTAATGATACACCGGATGTTACTAGGGGCACTCTTTGGGAGGCATTTAAAGCCTATATCAGGGGCCAGCTCATCTCATTCGTCTCTAATAGGAAAAAAGAGGAATATTCCACTATTTCTGGTCTTCCCAGGAAAATTAAAAAGGTTGACGAACAGTACGATGCTAATCCCAATCCCACCCTTTATAAACGACGTGTCACTTTACAGATAGACTTTGATCTGGCTTCTACCACAAAGGTCAGAACTTGAATCTGGCAATAAAGCAGGGAAGCCTTAGTTCAGGCCAGGGTTGAGGCATCTGCTAGAGTAATCCCAAAGATAAAGTCTGCTTCAGGGGTAACCAATCCGTAACTAATCCGAGTGGTATACACCAAACCTTTCCAGAGTTTTATGCTTCTCTTTATACTTCAGATGCTCCTCCCTTTCCCAATATCACACTTAACAAAATTGACTTTCCCCAGGTAGATAATGCTACTTCAGGACCTTTAGTTGCCCCTATTACTCTTGTAGAGGTTCAGGAGGCAATTGGCTCACTCCAAAGTAGAAAGTCCCCTGGCCCAGATGGTTTTACTGCTGACTTTTATAAGGCCTATTCATCTTTGCTTTGTCCCATCCTGAGAGACATGTATAATGAAGCCTTTGCCTGTGGCCGTCTCCCTGATACACTGTCGGAGGCCACTTTTTCTTTGCTTCTTAAGAATGACAAAAATCCTTTGAATTGTGGCAGTTATAGGCCCATCTCCCTTTTGTATGTTGATTTTAAAATTCTTTCAAAGATTCTTGCCTCTCGTCTGCAACGTTTCTTACCTCTTATCATTGGACGAGATCAGACTGGTTTTATGCCAGGTCGACATTCCTCATCCAATACCAGACGCCTTGTTAACATCATCACCTCTAAAAGTTCCTTAGTGCCGGAGGTTGTAGGATCACTTGATGCGGAGAAAGCCTTCGACAGGGTTGAATGGGGCTTTCTACACAAAGTATTGGCCAAATTTTGGCTTGGCAGAGCTTTCGTAGATTGGGTGAAGCTTCTTTATTGTTTGCCGAAGGTTTCGGCTCGGACAAACGACATGTCATCTCCCCATTTCCTGTTACATTGTGGCACTAGGCAAGGCTTCCCTCTTTCCCCGTTGCTATTCATTTTGGTGATAGAACCCTTAGCCCTTTGGCTATACTCAGAGGCTAACTTTAAAGGCATTACGCGGGCAGGTACAGTTCATAAGGTTTCTTTATATGCAGCATTCTTCTCTGTCTCGGACCCGATTGCCTCTTTTCCTATGATTTTTAATTTCTTAAATGAATATGGCAGTGTTTCTGGTTATAATATTAATTATCAAAAGAGTGAATTGATGCCTATTAACAGCTCTGCCAAGGAGGTTTCCCCTTCCATATCACCATTTAAATGGTCGGTTGGCGGCTTCCGATATTTGGGTATACAGATTTCTCTTTCGGATATATATCGCAACAATTTCAGTTCTTTGATCAGCAAGACAGAGGGGGACTTTGACTGCTGGTCGGCAATGCTACTTTCACTCGTAGGTCGGATAAATTTGGTCAAGATGGTGATTCTTCCAAAGTTTTTGTACCTATTTCAACACCTTCCTGTTTTCCCTAATAAGTTCTTTTTCGAGAAGTTGCACAGGCTGATTTCAACATTCTTATGGGCTGGTAAACCAAGCAGACTTCGTAAGTCGGTCTTGCAGTCTCCTAAGGACAAAGGTGGTTTTGCCTTACCAGTTTTTAGATATTATTATTGGCAGCTAATATACGGAAGCTTTTGTTTTGGTTGTGCGAAGAGCCGGACATGCTGCCAGGATGGGTAGATCTGGAAAGGAGAATTGTCACCATTTTGGTTGCGTTCACTTTTGTGTTCGCAACTCCCACTTCCCCTCTCACGTGTAGTTGGCTGTCCTGTAGTGTTACCTTCTTTAAAGTTTTGGAATCAGTATAGAAAGCAGGTTGGGCTCTCTGGCAGATCTTTTCAGACTTCGGTTTACAGAAACAGTTTTTTTGAACCATCGAGAACCGATCCAGTGTTCCGGGTCTGGTATGACAAGGGGATAAGGTCAGTTAATGATCTGTATGTAGACAATATGTTTTGTTTATTTGAACAGCTTTCCAACAAATTTAGACGGAAGCAAAGCCGACTTCGTTCCTCAAACAAATCTCGTACACACAGAAGCATTTCAAGACTTGCGTGTGTCCAAAAGAAGACGCTGAGGACGTTTATGGGCTGTAATGTATATGCCAAGTCTGGAGTGGTGCTGTAGCGCAGCCACAGGGAGGTAACGGAAAGCTACAGAACAAACATGGCTGAAAAAGACGAACACAGGAAAAATGGCAATGGCGGGTAATTCAAGTACAACACCGCTTGTTGAATGTGGGAATAAAGAAGCAAAATATTTTGCTGCAAAAGCATAAGCAAGCTAAGGCGGCTGCGCAAAACAACGCGAGAATTGGCGCACACGTCATCAATCTACGACAATGTGTCGTCATCGAGCTGCGACCTTTACATCATCACTGGAGGAGTATCCTGCATATGGTGTCCAGACGGACGCATACGGGGCGCGTGTTGAAATCTTTCCACTCTGGAGCCCGGTTTCAAAAGTGATCGGTTTTAAGCTCCGAAACCACGCCATCGTGTAGACAAACGGCCTAAACGGTAAGAAACTTGTGAGGATACATTGAAACTGGCTTTCGTGTGGTTGGGGCCTTAGTCACCCAGGGCATCACTTCTCCCGTTTTTTCCAGGCTAGGGACTTTGTGAAAAAACATTTTAGACATTTATTTTTGATACACTGAGTAGTTCATATAGAAATGTTATTCCTCCTAACTCCCTATCCGTGATTTTTGTTTATTTTGATAATCGTGTGCGTGTGTGTGTGTGCGTGTGTGTGTGATTAGTTGGCCTTGAGTAGGGATGAGGGTGGAAAGATAAAAATACGGCTGTACCCTTTAAAATGTTGGGTTGTGTTTGAAAAATATTCAATTAAAACAATTTGGAAAAAATACTGTGACACCGCCTCCCAGTTGTCACGTAATGAAAAACGAACATTTCCATGAATTTATTTTAAAAACTAACACCCGGACAAGATGGAAAAAGGTAAGTGGACATCTCTGGGCACATTAGTAGTAGGTGACTTTAGGCCTTTTTGTTGTTGCTATGACCTTTTTCCTGCCACTCATCTATTTGGCTTTCACTAAAGAGCTCAATGGAGAATATAATAGTTTTCTGGTTATTACTGTTATCATAATGATGCGAGCATACGTTAAATAAAACCACTGGGCAAAAGTTCTCCCAGAACTTTTCAATTTAGTGCTGTGACCTTGTGGTCTTATATGCTCACTAATCATTTTTTAACTTCATCCTCGCAGGAATTTGAACAAAGTAAGGTAAGCAGAAAGCCTACTCAAAAAAAAGTTTATTTCTAAATTACTTTTTTCTTTGCATCATCAGGGCCGCTTTCCAAATGTAATATGTCGAGACACTCAATAACCAGTTTTTGACTGGTTTGTCATATCAGCTTCTCAAAAACACAAGAAAAAAAATTGATACAACACAATATTATTACATTTGCAGCGTAGATCCATACCTCGTTCAAAAAAATAATAATTCCAATAAAAAAAAAATTATGTGAGGAGTCTAGTGATGTGAGGAAGTAAAATGTAGTCCTTATGTGATAAGTAACTCGGGAGACCACTAGGTACACTTAGCATAAAAGTTTACGTCAAGTCATTGTTGTTGTTGTGTTGAGTGTTGTATATTATTCAACCGAGTCACAACTCACAATATGTTTAATTAAAACGTTGCATTCCAGAACAGACAGAATGTGATTATCAGTGCACAGATTCAACAAAGCTTCTTAATATGTTTCAAATACCGGTAGTAGTTCTGTAACTTTGATTGAATCTAAAATATATTCAAAGGCTACATTTGCATAAAAATGTGTATGCCTTAAATGATTGATATTCTAAATAAACGCAATATTAAGATTAGCATTTGGATGCTGTTATTCTGCATAATTGTGTACAAAACATCATTTTGACCTGCATTTTGTCATTACAAGCATTCTCAGTGGTAAAACATCCTCCATCCATTGGCCATCGCACTGTAACATCTTCTTCCATAAATTTGCTTCTTCTGTCGTTGAATCCATCCAAACCACATCCATTCCATAGCTTTTCCCTGCACAGATAAGTAGAGGCGTAGTTTGCCATTTGGCAAGGCAGGCAATTGCTTGGGGCTCCTTAGCCAGCAGGTGCCCGCAAAGTGACAACAGATTTGACACAAATCCTTCACATTAGCAGTGCAGCAATAACAATTGACCGTTTCAAATTTCCCGAGTCAGGTGGTCAGACTTTTCTTTACAAACAAAACAAGGCTGATTATTTTTTATTTTATTTTTTGTAAATGATCATGAATAGTAGTAAAGCTTTTATTTAAAAACAAAAACAAAACACAAACATGTATAGTAAGGTGTTTCTCTGTTTGTTTTTTTGTTTTGTTTTTTAAATAATAAACGACCATGCACAATAGGTGTGTCCAAATGCACAAGGCTGGGTCCTCTGAAGACCGAATTTGTCGATTGCTTGACGTCACTCCCGGCGCGACTCGACAGCATGCACGGACTTACAAATGAATGGACTGTTGGTCAATGCAGCAACATTGATAAGCCATGGTTGCTTAAAAACAAAACAAAAAACGCCTTACTATAAATGTTCATCTTTTTAAAAATGCTTTAACAATGCATCCTTTACATGGTCGTTTAAAATTTTTTTGGGAAAAGAACAATAACAATGGTGGCGTCATATGGAGCAAACTTGTCATTACAGTCAGGGTTCTGTTTAAGTTGGTTCAACAATTCTCTTTTTAGGTTGTAGGTCTAGAACTTGTTTACTTACCAGCTGAGTAGAAGCACTTATGGCTAAAGCCACACTGTAGCAGGTTTGCTACTTTTCTGGTCCTGGATTTGACATCAGTGGAAAAGGCTAAAAAGTATTCTCACCATTTTACGGGATCCATGCACATTAATTCCCTTTGCTGATGGATTGACCATCTCAGCTAAGCTTTCTAAATTTCTCAACATTTCCAGTTCAATACATCTCCAAATTTTCCATGAAATACACCTTATGAACTTACTTTGAAACATGTGTGGAGGTTAAAATTCATTCAAACCCATACTTTGTCCTTCACTCCCAAAAACGGAATTTATATGTTTTTTTGTTTTTATTATGCTAGAGCATACAGAAGGCGTTGATGCAGCTTCTGACATGAAGAAGTCGCGCAATGGTAGTTATTCCAAAAAAATGGCCATCAGGTGGCAGCAGTGTATAAGAGATCAACCATGTTGCAACAAGCTCTTATTGCCACTGTTTTCAACAGGTTTATGAATAATGATGAAACTTAGCTATATTTTAATGCTAATTACTGCAAAACGGCTGGCGGTACTCGGTGGGCGTGTCCTTAACGTCAATTAACGTTTTTGGCCGGTGAAAGAGTTCAACATATTTTAAGCATAGACAAAGGAAAATGTGTAAAGATTTAATGTTGGCTGCACACGCACCTGTTCCGAGTCCAAGTCTGAGGCCTCCAATGTAGTTGTGGTTTCGTCGGTCGTGATCCCACACGCTAATCTCAACACAGGCTTCTTTAAGATCGTCTTGTTGGAAACCATCATACACCATCGTGTGATTAAACATAGGGTTGGCGGTCCCCTTCACTACCCGGGTCTTCTGCTGGCTTTTGCCACTCGAATCAGGAAGTACAGTGCTGTAGGAGGAAATGCAGGTCATTTAAGAAACACACAAAATTAGTCTCAAGAACATCAAACCATTAACTCATTCATTCCCCCAAATGTTTAATTTTTTTTTTTTAAATAACTTGTCCTTTCCTCCCAAAAGCGACTTTACACGTATTATGTGTTTTTGACATGAAAAGTGGCTTACAGCAATGTTAATTATTACAAAAAACGGCCAGCAGGTGGCAGCAGAGTATAGAGTGTATTCAGTCCTTTAGTCCACTTGTTTGATCCGGACCAAAAGCAGACTTTTTTTTTTTTTTTCGAAATAGAAGAAAACATGAAATTCCAACGTGTTGCATTAGTGCTCTGCATATTTGTGCGGTTATTAGATGCAAGATATTTGCGAGCGTCAAGAGTAGCTCATTCAACAGAGGTTCCGCGACAATTTGGAACGCGTCGTCGATTGCGTGCAGTAACCGGAGAAGCAGTTGCGCTCTGCGTGTCCTACCCCCACCACAACATGCTGACAGCAGCGTGGCTAAACAGAATACGGATGAATATGAATGAATTTAGCAAAATATTCAGTACCAGGCAATATTTGCCCCTGCAATGCTTGGCTACGGTGGCTTGTTAAGACCAAAAAGGCGCATATGTCCTACAGTTGGAGCGGATCAGCCGTGGTTTGTATTCAGGCTGTGAAGCGAACCGTTTGGAAGCGGACCGAGACTGCCTCAAAAAGTGGGTCTCGGTCCGCTTGTTTGGTCCGCACCAGGATTCGTTTGTGTGTATTCAGACCTGCACAAAAGGTCCGGATCAGCGTGGGAAATGAACTCGGGTCTGTTTAAAGCGGACCAAACAGGTCTATACACCCTAAGAGATTAGCCAGGGCCATGTTGCAACAAGCTCTTTTTGACAGTGTTCTCAACAGGTTTGTGAATAATGATGAAACTTAGCTTTATTCTAATGCTAATTGCTGCAAAACGGAAACAGATTCTAACATACTTTTTTCCCCGATGAAACTACTTTTGGTAGGTTCCATGTTTTTATAGCAATATAATACAATACTCTGTGGGCCTTGCAAAATCAGTCAAAATCCAGTAAAAGAGCCGGGAGCGAAGGGGGTTGCTTTAGTGAACATGGCTGGGAGTGAATGAGTTAAATTCAAATAAGGAAATAATTAACTTCCATTAGACCCCAACAGTTTACAATAACCCACCATTTCACAAATGGATCAATTGTAAGTCCTCTGGCTGAAGGGAGATTCTTGCAGTCTTTCACCCAAATTTGCACCTCGCCAGTTCTCATACCTAGGGATGCATTTAAATATAAATCTCTCAATAAACTAAACAGAAGGGGTGCAATTTCTGCAGAAATTGTGTGGGAATGCTGAAAAGCTGAATGCTAAGATTTAAATAATGCATTAAAATCTTAGCAAATCTTGCTTAAATTATTTCAGTGAAATTATAATCCATTTCCTGATACGATAGTCAGTTGGTATGTATACATGCATATCACCTAGCATAATGGCAACGGATATATTTGCGGTACAGTTGGAGGTGGGATTCGAACCAGCGATCTCCTGTTTACTGGACAATGCACTTTATTAACTCAATGTCAGTCCAATTAAAAATGAATGGGCAAAAGTTGATATTTAACGTCAAATTGTGCGACAATTGTAAGTAATGTGGAATCAGACTATATACCCTGGGAAGCGTGAATTTTTGAAGCAATTCGAAATTTGAATGGTGTAAATCGGATGTAATATGTAGGAGTTTTTGCACATCAAAAAAGTCAATGTCTGTCCCAATGAAAATGATGGGAAAAAAGTTGATATTAAACGTTAAATTATGCAAAAACTGTAAGTAATGTGGAATCAGACGATATTTTCCCAAGATGGCGTGAATTTTGGAAACAAGTTGAAATTTGAACGGTATAAATCGGAAGTATTATGTAGGAGTTATCGCACGGCAAAAAAGTGTAGAGAATAAGATTTCTTTTCAGCATTCCCACAATGACGCTGATGATAAATTTGACAGGAAATTAAGACATTTCTTACCATGAGATGCTTGAGGTAGGAACCTCAAGGCTACTCTCATCAGTCCTCTGCTGTCTGGCAAACTTAAAGGAGAGAGTGTTGATGTTTGTCCTGACACCTGAAATATCAATTCAGGACAATCTCTATTCAGACCACTTACATGATGCACAGGGGATTCTTGCAGGTATGAGAAATACATTTACCCTTGCTTTTAATGCATATTCAATTATTTGAGTGTTGCTTAAGTCCCATTGTGACATATCCAGATCCACTTCACCCAAAGACATGTTCCGCCGAAAGGTGTCATTGTGCCATACTGAGATGTAAAGAGTCTGCGTTTTCAAAACCTCCAATTTTATATTAAACTATTGAACAGGAACATAAAAAATGATTACACAAATGTGAAATGAAACTGGTAAGAGAAAAAAAAAAAAGTAATACTCACCTTGAGGATTTCATTGAAGTTCGGGTTTACAGTGCGTTTTTTAACACTTGTTTTTCTCTTTCCAAGCATTGTTTTATCAGGGAGAAGATAGCACTTCACGTATCTACAAAAAAAAATATATATAAAAAAAATACACCAGGGTATTCCATCAATGCAGCTAAAGAAAGCGAGGCTCATGCAAAAAAGCGAGGCTGGAGTGAACACCATCTGCGAATAAAGCGCCAAATCGTTCCACTAACCCCTTCCAGCCGCGTCTAATCAAGGCTAACGTAAGACAGACAAAAAAGGCAATACTGCTGCTATCAATAAGACGAGGGAAATCTCATTGGCAACAAAAAAAAAAGAATAGCCGACAGACTAAATGCATAAGTTACAATTGTTTCATGTTAGATGTGTATTTCACATTAATAGTGTTATTAATCATCAATTTAATGTAAAGCACTTCGAATTGACCTACATATTCATTTTTAACTGTTACATCTCAACAGTAGCCAAAAGCGATCATGGCAGCAAGTCGGCAAGTAGCCTATAACAATATATATATAAAATAAGACTAAATAGGTGTCGAGCTGTAAATATGTTGCCAACCAATGGAGCCCCCATAAAAAAGACTGAGGCCACTATCACAGGTGGGGGACCTCCGCCTGCTACATTCACATCAGCAAAAGATCTGGCGCTGAGCAGCAATCTAGGATGGGTACTGCAGACGTTGCACCGATCCGCCTGTCGATCTCCCGCTCCAACCTACCCAAGATATTTTAACTCCTCCACTTGGGGCAGGATCTTATCCCCGACCCGGAGAGGGCACTCCGCCCTTTTCCGACTAAGGACCATGGTCTCGGATTTGGAGGTGCTGATTTTCATCCCAACCGCTTCACACTCGGCTGTGAACCGCTCCACCGAGAGTTGGAGATCACGGCTTGAGGAAGCCAACAGCACCACATCATCCGCAAAAAGCAGAGATGCAATGTTGAGGCCACCAAACCGGGCCCCCTCAACGCCTCGGCTGCACCTAGAAATTCTGTCCATAAAAGTTATGAACAGAATCGGAGACAAAGGGCAGCCTTGGCGGAGTCCAACCCTCACTGGGAACGAATCCGATTTACTGCCGGCAATGCGGACCAAACTCTGACATCGGTCGTATAGGGACCGAACAGTCCGTATCAGGGGGCTTGGTACCCCGTACTCCCGAAGCACCCCCCGATAGGACTCCCCAAGGGACACGGTCAAATGCCTTCTCCAAGTCCACAAAGCACATGTGGACTGGTTGAGCAAACTCCCAGGCACTCTCGAGGATCCTGCCGAGGGTGTAGAGCTGGTCCACTGTTCAATGGCCGGGACGAAAACCACACTGCTCCTCCTGAATCTTGAGATTTGACTTCCCGACGGATCCTCCTCTCCAGCACCCCTGAATAGACCTTACCAGGGAGGCTGAGGAATGTGATCCCTCTATAGTTGGAACACACCCTGCGGTCTCCCTTCTTAAAAAGGGGGACCACTATTCCGGGTCTGCCAATCCAGAGGCACTCACAGATGTCCACGCGACAGCCCCACAACATCCAGAGCCCTTAGGAACTCAGCCCACCCCCGGGGCCATGCCACCGAGGAGCTTTCCAACCACCTCAGTGACTTTGACCCCAGAGATAGGGGAGCCCACCTCAGAGTCCCCAGACCCTACTTTCTCAAAGGAAGACGTGTCGGTGGAATTTGAGGAGGTCTTTGAAGTATTCTCCCCACCAATTCACGACGTCTCGAGTCAAGGTCAGCAGCACCCCATCTCCACTATACACAGTGTTAATGGCGCACTGCTTTCCTCTCCTGAAACGCCGGATGGTGGACCAGAATTTCTTCGAAGCCGTCCGGAATTCGTTTTCCATGGCCTCACAGAACTCCTCCCATGTCCGAGTTTTTGCCTCAGCGACCGCTGAAGCTGCATTCCGCTTGGTCAGCCGGTACTGTCAGCAGCCTCCGGAGTCCCACAGGCCAAAAAGGCCCAATATAGGACTCCTTCTTCAGCTTGACGGCATCCCTTACCGCTGGAGTCCAGTCCAGAACATGGTCCAGTCTGACTCAATGTCCCCCGCCTCCCTCGAGATAAGGGAAAAGTTCTGCCGGAGGTGGGTGTTGAAACTCTTTCTTTCTGGGATTCTGCCAGACGTTCCCAGCAGACCCTCACAGTACGTTTGGGTCTGCCAGGTCGGACCAGCATCTTACCCCGCCATCGGAGCCAACACACTACCAGGTGGTGATCAGTTGGCAGCTCCAGCCCTCTCTTCACCCGAGTGTCCAACAGATGCAGTCGCATCAACTACAAAGTTGATCATCGAACTGTGACCTAGGGTGTCCTGGTGCCTAGTGCACATATGGAGACCCTTGTGTTTGAACATAGTGTTCGTTATGGTCAGTCCCGGGAGAACACAGAACTCCAATAACAAAACACCGCTCGGGTTCCTCCCAATCACGCCCCTCCAGGTCTCACGCTCTGCAGCACACCCTCCAAGGACTCCAGAAAGGGTGGGTACTCTGAGCTGCTGTTTGGTGCATAAGCACAAACAACAGTCAGGACCCGTCCCCCCACCCGAAGGCGGAGGAAGGCTACTCTCTCATTCACCGGGGTAAACCCTAACGTACAGGCGCCTAGCCGGTGGGCAATAAGTATGCCCACACCTGCTCTGCGCCTCTCATCGTGGGCAACTCCAGAGTGGACGAGAGTCTAGCCCTTCTCGAGAGGATTGGTAACAGAACCCAAGCTGTGTGTGGAGGCGAGTCCGACTATAGCTAGTCGGAACTTCTCAGCCTCGCACACCAGCTCGGGCTCCTTCCCTGCCAGAGAGGTGACATTCCATGTCCCCAGAGCTAGCTTCAGTAGCCGGGGGTCGGCCCGTCAAGGCCCCCGTCTTTGGCTGCCACCCAGCTCACTGCGCACATGACCCCTTTGGCCCCTCCCACAGGTGGTGAGCCAATGGGAAGGGGGATCCACGTTACCTTTCCGGGCTGTGCCCGGCCGGGCCCCATGGGTATAGGCCCGGCCACCAGACGCTCGCCTTTGAGCCCCACCTCCAGGCCTTGCTCCAGAGGGGGGCCCCGGTGACCCGCATCCGTGCAAGGTAAACCACGATCCAAAATTTACATTCATCATAGGGGTCTTTTGAGCCATGCTTTGTCTGGTCCCTCACTTAGGACCTGTTAGCCATGGATGACCCTACCAGGAGCATGAAACCCCAGACAACATAGCTCCTAGGCTTATTGGGACACGCAAACCCCTCCACCACAATAAGGTGATGACTCACGGAGGAGAAAAAAACTACATTAGACTAGACTAAAACCCTCATTAATAAACAATAACTGGGACTAAATCAATATGCATTTTCATCAACTAATGAAGACAAGACAAAAATGTACTTCACTTAATAAAAACTGGACTACAATTCATAGACATTTTAGTTCATGAACAAAGACAGACGAAATTATATGATTTTGTAAAATCCTTTCTCTGCTAATCTGTCACTGTGATATTGTCATGTGACACAAAGGGACACCCCACCCCCCCCTTTTCAAATCTGCAGCTAGCGAGTGTAATATGCACAAACACATGGGACAGACAGGAGGTGGATTTACATTGAGAAGTTAAAATTAAAAGGAAAGTAAATTGTAGTAAAAACGTAACATTAATCCAACGACTATGACGTTCCCCACAATAATGTTAATCCGACCGCTAACTAATGCTGGCTAATTTACTAGCTTGCAGCATAGAGACCTACAAGGTTATTTTAGTTTAGGAAAACTAACGAAAAAACAAAAACTAAAATTTAAAAAACAATTTCGTTAACGAAATAAAATTAAAACAAAAATGCTTTGTAAAAAAACGAAAACTAGATTTTATGTTTACAAAACTAACTAAAACTATAATTATAGTGAAAATGTCCTTTATTTTAGTCTTTAGTAATGAGCCTTTGGGGATGATTTGAAAGATGTTTGAAAGTGTGTCACACAGAAGTGATGTCATCTAGCAGGAGCCAATAGCAAAGCACCTTCAGATGACATCGCTCCTAGGCGGCAAATTCGCCTGCTTTTTCATTTAACTCAGTCAAAATGCCACGCCAGGAAGGAATTTGTTATTTTTTTATTTTACCATGGTGTTTATTAAATATTGCGCACAAGTAATACACATTTAAAAAAGAAACGAGGACTAAAAGAAACTAGAAACTGAAACTAACTAAAACTAAGCATTATTCTAAACTAAACGAACCACCCTGAAAACTAATTAAAACTAACTAAACTAAGATGAAAATTCCAAAACTATAATAACCTTGGAGCTATAGTAGCTACTTGTTGATATACTGTAATTGTGTGTCAAGTTGTTTTTCACCAAAATGTTGTTCAACATTACCTGCTGGAAAAAAAATATATACAGGGGTAAAATGATTGTCCTGACTAAAACTAAACTAAAACGTTGACAGTTTTTGTTGACTAAAACTAGAAGAATAAAATTATTATTATTTCTTGGACTAAAATTAAGACTAATAATGCTAAATTTAGAATCGACTAAAAGTTGACTAAATAAAAACAGGATGAGGTTGACTAAGTATGATAAAAACTAACAAGCGTGATTGAAATTGGACTAAAAATAAAAATAAAATGAACACGGCACCCTATCTCTAAGGGTGAGTCAGTATCTTGCTCAAGGACACTTCTACATAGCCACATCGGTGGAGGATCGAACCCACAACCGCTGGGTTGGGAGACAACCACACTACCATTGAGCCATGCAGCCCTCACTACTAATGCCCTCACTACTAATGCCCGTATTTAATGCTTTTAATGCCATCTCAGGCCTTAATTTGAACAAAATCCATTTAATGTCATTTAATGTTTTTTTATGACCCACAGAAACCCTGTTAAACGTCCTCATTTATTTAAGTAGTAATGACAATCAGATAGTGTATTCAAAAGCTATGGGTGCTACAGTGACTAGGAAGTACTTCGGAAGACCCGCCCCTTCTAAAGGTTCCAAATCCAGGTCCAGAAAGTAAAAATCCGGCCACAGTTTGGCTTTAGCCTCAAGTGCTAGTTAGCTAGATAGCTCCCATGGTGCTCGTTTACCTGCTAGGGAGCTAGCTAGCACTAGGAGCTAAAGCCAAACTGTGGCAGGGGTTTTCCTTTCCCCTTTCCGTAGCATACACCCCTATTACAGTGTAAAAAAAGGCAGCCGACCATCCCTCCATCCACCCACCTAACCTTCGGTGTCAGAGGATATGTGGGATCAGTAATCAAGGAACATACTCTATACTCCCCATCTCCCTGTTTGACCTGTTGACACCATCTAGATTCATTTGGATTTCTGAACTTACGGATCACAGCGGTGCCTTTTCGTGTCGGCCGCAGCAAGGTCCCTGCAGAGTACTACAAAGATTTGAAGTTCTTCACACGTTTGAATGTAGTTCACAGCATATTGGATGCTTCCTTGGGCTTCAACCGCACTACAATCAACAGAGCTTGTGGTGCTGTCACTGACCTACTCAAGAAAAAATAAGAAGAACATCAAGTCCAAGATTTCCAATATTATAACACTCATAGAAAACAACACTTCTCTTGATTAAAGCATTACCTTATGATTTCTTATCAAGGCTCGAAATGGCTTTATTATTATTATTATTTTTGTAGTTTTGCTAACCATTGAAATCCTTTGGTACGACCGCGTATTAGGGCCACGTATAAATATATTTTTTTCAGATTTGCGAGAAAAAAACTCTTACGACAAATATAAGTAGCATAGCTATTGTCTAATGTGAGGATTTGTTGAGGGTTAATGGGACACCGTTTATAAAATGAAAAAGCAGGACGTAAATTTATACATTTACTCGTCGTACAAGGCAGCTAGAGCGACAACACTTCCTGATCCCCTATCAGCTGACTAAACACTAACCAATCAGAAGCGAGCATACTTAAGTAAATGCAACTTAGGTAAATGCAAGTGAATGACGGAGAGCAGCAGATTCGACACATCAACTTAACGACGTACAAAAAATAAATAAATGTATGAATGTGTAAATAATATAAAATAAAATATACATTTTAAGAAATTAACTTAAATGCTTGATCCTTAGAGTGTGGACCTTCGCAAAGCGAGGCGTCTTTGTCGCTGGCCGTACCCAACACTTCAAACATCTTATGGTTAATCTCTGCTAAAGCAATTACTATCTCCTTATTTGAAAACCCGACCAAAAAGTTTTGGCACAAACATCCGAGTAGTACGCTACGTGTATTTCTCGTAAGTTTCTGAGTTTTTTTCTCGCAAATTTGCTACTTTATAAAGTGCCAAGTTTGCTAGTTTTTTCTTGGAATATCTCACTAGCTCTGTGTTTTGCCAGATAAAGGCCGGCCCATTCACAGTTTGGTTGAGGCGCAAAATGCTAAATTTGCCTTGCAAAGTGTGATGCAAAATCGCTTATTTCGAACCTTGCAAGGATGCACTTAATGGTGGACATATACTGTGATAGAAACGCATGGACATACAGATGACAAGGAGGCCAAACTAATGTTTGACATGGAGCTTCCCGTATTTCTTCTGCTGCCAAATGAAGTCTCAAAAGGGCTGTCATTATCCACCTAACAGTGTTAAAAATAACAGAATAGAAATACAAAGTTACTAAATGAGAAATCTTCAAATATAAACAAATATATTCAACAATTTCAAAATAGCAATACATTTTTTATAGAGGTGTCAAAATTAATGCGTTAATTTTGAGTTAAGTTTGAGTTCCTTTAATGCCACAATTTTTTTTAACATGCGATTAATGCAGCAGACTCATCCACGTAAAAATGTTGCTGTAATAAATTTAATAATAATGCATATATTTGTGGAGACTGGGGTCAAGTGAAGAATTTCACAAGTTACTTCATGTTAAAGATTAGACACATCTTAATATAAAAAGAAAAATGCACTGATATGTCATCAATGACTTTTTTCCCCATTGCTCTCTCTCTTTTTTTGTGAGTGCGTGAATATGTGCGTGTGTGTGCGTGTGCGTGTGTGTGTGTGTGTGTGTGTGTGTGTGTGTGTGTGTGTGTGTGTGTGTGTGTGTGTGTGTGCATATGTGCGCGTGTGAGTTTGTGCTCATTAATTAACCTTGAAAGCTATTAAAAATCCCATACCCTTCACCTAAACCGAAGACTTCAGAATCCTGCTAGAGTGGTGAAGTTGTCAGGAGACCCGAGGAAGGATCAAAGAAAAGAAAGAAAAGTGAAATCCAGCACCGACCAGACACCACCAACTACACACAAGGTTACCAACCAGAATCTTTCACCAACCCCAGAAACATTTAAATTCCAACAAATTAGGGAGACCTCAAGAGACCAAAGGAAAGACTGAAGAAAGGAAGGAAGGATAGATGAAGCCTATCAATGACTTACAAATGCAATTATGCCTTCTAATGGCAGAAAAATTACCTCAACACAAATCATTATCACACTTGTTTTTTTTACTGTACAGTACATTTTTAATTTTAACTCAACATTATGAATTATTATGAAATTACTCTATCGATGACTAAAAGATGCAGCCACATATATTATTTTCCGCTTTTATGTTAACAAGATTATGAAAACTTAGAAAAAAATATTTTATATAAAATTTGCGATTAATCGTGAGTTAACTATTGAAGTCATGCGATTAATTCTGTTTATGTTTAGTAGGACTACGAGCGTTAAAATGGATGTTTGCATTATTCACATTGTGACAATTCCTCTGCAGTGATTTACCTCATCCGACTGAAGGTCAGGAACTGACACAGTGGTTTGGATTCGCTTGGTTGTTATTAGATTTGGTTTGATTGAAGACCCTGATGGTGGAAGAGACAACACTGGGAGGATATGCTTTAAAATAGCTACTGTAACACTACCTGTTCACCAAAACAATTACAATGCTTGATAAATTGTGGAGTTAATGTTACATAGAAGTAATGTGCAATATGTAAAGAAAAACGGTCGCTTACCATTTGTTTGTGATCTGTTTGTGTCCTCTAGACTCTTGGTCGATGATTTGTATCTTGTCGATAATGGTTTTAAATAAAATGGGATTGAGTGAGCAGAACCTGTCACAAACAAAACAACAGCACATTTCTTGTTTGCTACATGATTAATTAATCTTCTGTTACGATAAACGATATGCCTCCAAAACATGCTGTCATGTCTCGTTTGAGAAAGTACCAGAAACAAACAATTTTCATCTGCATTTTGAAAAGAATGACACATTATTTTATATCGGTGTTTTCGCATCCATTTAAGGCCCCGTCCACACAAAAGCCCGTGTCAATGTATCCGCACAAGTTTCTTACCGTTTGGGCAGTTCGTACACACGGCGGCACTGTTTTGGAGCTTGAAACCGATCACTTTTGGAACCGGGCTCCAGAGTGAAGGATTTCAAAACACCCCGTACATTCCAATGTGGACAACATATGCGGGATACTCCTCCAGTGATGACGTAGTGGTCGCAGCCCGATGACGATGCATTGTCGTAGTTTGACGTATGCTCCAATTGTCGCGTGACTGCGTGCGAACCGCCAATCTGTCAACAACAATGGCGGATAGCCGTGTCGTAGTCATTTTGCGCAATCTCCTTTGTTTATGCTTTTACAGCTAAATATTTTGCGTGATGTTGTTGCACTTGAATCACCCGCCATTGTCACTTCTCCTGTGGTCAACTCACTGATCTGTATACATTACTGGATAGCCGCTAGCCCATACACACCCGTGAAAGCCGTTGAAGCTACAGGGCAGCCATTTTACTCTTCCCATCTCGCAAGCAGATTACTGTATAAACTACTTTGAAGACCCCCCTTTTGAATTATCGCTCAGTTCCTTAGAACTTCATCTTTTGTTGAATTACAGTTATAATTCTTTAATTAAAAAAATACAAGTTTCCTCCTGTATCATTAAGCATATAATTTATACATATATTTAAGGCAAGTTGTAAAATGTCTGAAGTCCTCTTGTTTAACAAATTTAAAACATCATAAATCATGCTGTTTCTACTAAGTACTGTCTCAAATGTTCTCCAATCTCGATACTGTAAATGTATAGGATCATATGCAGAGAAACGTTTCTTGGGAGGAGTAATATGGCGACCTCGTGGCTTCAAAAGTCTTGGCCTATCAGCTATCCAGTCATATATTCAGATCAGTGGTTTGTCTTCTTCGCTGATTCTTCTTCCACACTATCCGTTAACTCCCTGTGGCTGTGCTACAGCGCCACTCCAGACTTGGCATATACCGTACATTACAGCCGTTAAACGTCCTCAGCGTCTTCTTTCAGACACTCGCATGTCTTGAAACGTTTCTGTCTGTACAAGATTTGTTTGAGGAACGAAGCCGAATTTGTTTCCATGTGAACAGGGCCTAAATAGGGGTCACCAACTCCGGTCCTTGGGTGCAGCTACCCAGCTTGTCTTAGATGTTTCCCTCTCCCAACACACCAGATTCATATTATCAGCTCATTAGCAAGCTCAACCGAAGCCTGAAAACGATCCTGATCATTTAAATCAGGTGTATTGGGGGAGGAAAATATCCAAAACATGCCGGTTAGGTGCCCTCGTGTTAGGCCAGAGTTGGTGACCCCTGATTTAAAATGTATAAAGTGAGATTAAAAAAAATAATAATAAAAAAAAACTCACTTCCTGATCCTGTCCAGGTCAGAGACCTGACCATGGTTGATGTTTGTTGGCTGCTTTTTTCATCTTTACTTTGAATATTGCCTTTTTCATCTTTACTTTGAATATTCCCCAATCTTGAGTGAATTTGATCCTCCTTTGTGTTATCCTGGTATTCCACATCACTCACATGAGACCCTTGAGCAGCGTCATCAAATTGAAAAGGTGGCACATGGGCTTTCTCAGATGGCCCAAGATAGTGTTGATAATCTTGAGGGATGGCAGATCTGGCAAGACATGGTACATCTTCCAAATTATCTGAACTATTGAAAGGCATTTCGCCTCTTGGAGCCTTACACGCATACTTTGCCAGTTGTAAAAGAGAACAGGTGATTTCTGGAGGTTTAGTATCTGTCTGTTGTGTTTCATGTGAAGGACTTTTGCTTTGTCTTGGCATTGGCCTTATAGATTTGTTTTCATCAACTTTGGTTTGTGTGTTAATATCGATTGGAAATGTCTTAAAGGGAGAGGTTATATTTGAACTTGAGGATTCTCTGGGTAGGACTTTTGGGTGGCAAGTTTTAGTTGGACTCCGCGTGATTTCATATCCTTGGAGTTTTGATTTTGGAGCTTGGTAATTATGGTCACTGTTGTTCCTTTCTTGAGGTTCAGGATTATCTCCTTGATGAGTTGATTGTAAATCATTACTATCGTCACCAAAACATTTTAGTTGTGATCTGTCCGTCTCTGGGGACAAGAAATCCATACAATCGGGCTTAGAAAAACTCACCATGACTGTTTGAGGATTTTTGGCCTCTTCTTCAGAGGTTTCTGTAGTATTTAAAGATTTTGTCAGAACAGTCTCAATGGAAATAATTATATCTCCTTCATCTTCATTCAAGTCGTCACAGAGCTGCTTAAATCCACCAAGATTGGATGGCCTGTCCTCCAAAGGCTTGACTGTACACTCATCGCAAAAAGTCTGTGACTGTGGAAAATCATTTACATCTTCACTGATGAGCATGATATCTGTTCTGTATGTTCCATCTCCCATGAATAAATCTCCCCTGAAGTCAGATTCACTCTTTAAGGAAGAAAGTTCTTCCTGAACACTGGTAGCACTTTTTGTATTCATTAATTGTCTGTGTTGTAAGAGATCATTTTTATTACTTTCCACATCATAGCATGTCTGAACATTCTGATGACTGTATGGAACATCAACGCCGATCTTTGTGAGGTCTTCATTTACACACTGTTTCATAAAGGCATAATTTTTTCTCTCCACTGACTCAACATGTTTTTCCTCCAAAGTGTCTTGGTGAATGCCTGAAGAATCACCTCGGCCCATTTTGTCTTTTTGCTTTGTTTCTGTTGTAAGTTGTACAGTTGTACACTCTTGCATCTTAGAAATGTCAGATTGTTCTTTGACAGCTGAAACTTGGTTCACATTACAATGCGTGCTCTCGATTTGGACAGTCAAGGTGTTTACAGTGTTGTTTAATTGCGTGGTCACCATCAGATCTTGCTTTGGACATTGTCTTTCATCTGTTTTCTCGACATCATTTCCAATGAGCAGCACCTGTTGAGGCTTGGATGAAAAATCAAGAGATGATCTAGATAACTTTTTTTCTAAATTAAACTTGACAAAAGTAACAGGACTGAGTTGAAGAACATTCTGTTCATGTGGCCAGTCTGCGGCCACAGAATGACGATCCTCTTCAAAGACTAAGTCTTGCTTGGGTGAAGATGAAAGCGTAGACACTACAAAGCTTCGGACATCATGTTCTTCATTCTGACAAAGATCTGTAAAAACGACCACAACCCGCTTGATCAATGTATCACCATCTTTGCCAAACACAACACACATTTTCTACATATGTTCTTCAACCAAATATGAATTGTTGCGAATGAAATTGGAACTTCTAAAATATATATGAACTGGAAAGTAGGAAAATAGGCATGTTGGCACCAATGGTGGCAAAGGTGGATATACTTTTTTTATCAAATCAAGCATGTACTGTGCAGCATATTAGGAAAAAGGAGATTGTCAGTGATAATCAGAGGTGGCAAATCCAGGTCCAGAAAGTAAAAACCCTGCCACAGTTTGGCTTTAGCCTCAGGTGCTAGCTAGCTAGCTAGCTCTCTCTTCGATGGCCCTAATCCTCTTCCGTAAAGTTGCTCATTCCTAGTGTAGGTCCTAGATCTACTTGGCCTACGCTTGATCTAAGACTACAATAGCAAAATAAATGTGAAAGATTCCATAATAGTTGGGAATCTAACTCTCAACCTCTGGGTTGGGAGATAACCACTCTACCACTGAGCCATGCCAATATTCCGTCAAAGATATATTGCACATAGAGGAGGGAAAACGTATTTACTAAATACTTTGATCAAGGGTGTCAATCTCATTTTTGTCTTGGGTCATATTCTTGGTACGGCTTCCCTCAGATTGCCATTGACTGTGAACCTGTTTAAATGTTAAATCACCTGATCATAGCATTACAAATACACAACAAATTCAAGGTTATTTATTATATAGGATGATTTGAGAATTTTAAGTTGCTATGGAATTTGCTTTAATTTCCATCTGTTTTGAACAGGTGGGGCTATTTATTACCTTCCCTTATTGCCTTGTTATTCATAATCTGTGACAGAAAAGCAGTGTAGTAAATTCCATTTTCAAGCAGCTTCAAATCATGCGGTGTGGATTAAGGCAATGGAATGCATGTCTTTAGGGATTACCCTTTGTTAGCCTGGCATTTGAACTCTTTTTTTTTCTTTTTTTTAATTACTTTTGACAACCCAAGACATCTTGAACTAACTTTCTACTTTCATAATAAATGAAGTGAACATTTCTGGCTGCACTGTACATGATACAGGATTGAAATAAGGTCAACACATTACTGTGAAACAACCATTCTTATTTTTCAACAAATAGTCAAAACCATTTAAACCCACTACAACCACACTCACTAACATCAGACTTCTTTTTTTTTTTTTTTTTTTTTTTTTTACAAATATCTGTTTGAAGAATATACAAACTTACCATGTTGTGATATTTTGCTTGATCCCTCAAATTCTTTTTCCTCACAAGTGTCAGGAGTGTTGAGTTCACTGTTGAATGGATTTTTTCTTTGCTTAAATCAAAGAGTAAATATTTAGGTTGGGTTAACATGTGACCATTCATATTTTTGAGTATTTTCAATCGTGCACCTACCTTTGAGGGTGACCATAATGACGATTTTCCTTGTTGCATTCCAAGGGAGTTCGACCTTTGAAACCGAGACAAAAGAGGAAATGAAACACCAGCGTATATATAAACCAATATTTTAAAGGTGCATTGAAATGAGGTTGAAAAAATAATGGATAAATGGTATTTGCTTTTATGAAATAGGGAAAACTGTCAACACCTGACCTTTTTATTACGGACTGATTTCAAAGTATTGTACATCATTGCACTCTCCAGCAATCACACAATTAATTTACTTGACTGGCCAAACATGTGATGGGAGGCAGCGCAGATCATAAGTTATTTCACGGGTCATCAACATAGCCCCAATGACCACTTGAGTAGCCTGCGGGCCTGTTCTAAAAATAGCTCAACAGTGATAGGGCAGGCTTTCCAAGTAAGGGGCGGTCATTAATCACGCGTTAAAAAAAATTGTGCCATGAACAAAAATTCTAATTAACTAAAAATTAACGCACTAATTTTCACACACCTAAATAATAATAAGAATAATAACATGTAATATATATATAATTTTACTGAAACGTCATAGCTACGATATTAATGACAACGCGTGGTAAAATCCGTATTGCGCCATCTTTCACAGGTCAAACTTTTTTCAAATTCAAATTCTTTTTTTGCTCCACTAGCTAGTATGAAGGGATTACACTAATAAAGAAATGACACAACGTTCCATGATAACAGCCACGAGTACTGTGCGTGCACCAAAATCCCTGCATCACAGATAGGCCAAGCAATGTAGCGTGATCACCTGCAGCCAAGGATGGCCAAGCGTTCATCGTATCGTGTGTGTCTTGCCCTCCGCCAGACACCTGAGACTTGACTCACCGAACCCCTGAGATTCGATAAAAGAACCACTGATATAAGTAAAGGTATCCCCCAAATTCTCTAAGATGGCATCTATCAGATGGTAGGGCTGGACGATTATGGGAAAAATTATAATCATGTGTGTTGGTATGACCAACAAACAAACAAAAAGTCCTTGGATATATTTGTATCCTTGAATTTTAAGGAAAATAAAATTCTGTGAATCTGCTAAATTAAAAAAAGTTTAAATAAAATAAGTAAAATAAAAATACTGTATGCTAAAACAGTAATGCAAAACAAATACTGGGTGTTCCTGCACATTTTGGCCTCTTAGGGGCAGTGTGGTGCCGTGCAGCCATGGTGTACACACAATGAGAACAGAAAAAAGGTGTGATTGAATTCTATTAACGTTTTTCTCGAATTGGGAAGAATTTGTGCAATCAATTTGTGTTATCCTGCCTGTGGGTATGCGTTTCCACTGCATTTGTGTGTGAATATTTATTTGAAGGACTATTACTCCCGAAGTAGATGCTAACTTTCTATTAGCATTTGAATGGGATCCTCTATTCACATGCGTTAGCATTAGCGCTAGGCTCGCGATGTGTTAAAAACGAAGCGTGTTTTGTATTTAAATACACACTATATGTAATTCTCCTTATCGTGTGTTTAGTTTTATAATGAACTCTAACTGGGTTGTCATTAAACAGCTTAAAGTACGCTTAGAGGGAAGGCAGAATCACACTGATCACACTGCTCCAGGCTTGCTACAGGATGGTGCATTCAGGGCCCTTTCACAACGTAGGGAATTTCTGCATGCTGCACATTAATCGTTTTTCTTTCGATCATTACGTTTTAATGATCAAGAGAAGCCAAATTTGAAATTGTGATAAAATTTGAGTTAATTGTCCAGCCCTGTCAGATGGCCGTTGCTCGTGATAACTGATAAAGTTTTAAGATACATGTAATAACCAACAAACGTATGCACTTGGCTGTCCTGTGAGCTGGCAGTTGCACATGCCTGCTTTCCATGTTGCTTGACCCATTAACCTACGACTGAAGTGCTATTTGTATTAATTAATTAATTAATTTATTTATTTATTTATGTGCATTAACAGTTTAATTCTTACCTTTCATGGCCAGGATGCCCATGGGGCTCCCAATTGATACCAGCAGGGAGGGATGGGACAAGCACTTGATTGGTCACTGCAGCAGAGGAGGATTTTAAACGAAGTGATTGTATTATCCACCATTTATCAACACCGCTACATACTGAGTATTGGGTAATGACAGTTAAGGTATTCGGTTCCCTTTATACATTTAACAATACAATACATTTAATTAGTCTGTTCATATATGTGTGTTTGTGTTTGTTGTCTTTATTTATTTTTTAAATAAGCCATGACGTGTGTAAAATAGTAACATCCAAGTAAATTCTTGCAAAGCATAAATATAACCTTATAATGGGCAGAAGAGAAGGTTGACATGGATATTGTTTACTGACAAAAACATTTTGTTAGCCATGTTGATATGTATAAATTACGACGGCGTAAAGCCACGTATAAATTTATTTATTTTTTTCGAGGACAAGGGCAATATTCCGAGAAAAAAACTCACAAATTTGCTACTTTATAAACTCGCAACTTTGCGACTTTATAAAGTAGCAAATTTGCGAGTTTATGAAGTAGTAAATTTGCGACTTTATAAAGTGACAGATTTGTGAGAAAAAAACTCAGAAACTTATGAGAAATACACGTAGCGTACTACTTCAATGTTTGTGCCAATACTTTTCAGTCATGTTTTTTTTTTAAACAAGGAGATAGTAATTGCTTTAGCAGAGATTAACCATATCATGTTAAGCATTCGCTCTTTGAAACGTTGGGTACGGGCAGCGACAAAGATGCCTCGCTTTTGCGAAGGTCCACATCAAGCATTTAAGTTAATAAAAAAAATATATATATATTTACTTGTACATTTATGTTTCCATAATTATTATTTACACATTCATACATTTTGGTATTTTTTTTGTACAAGTAGTTAAGTTGATGTGTCGAATCTGCTGCTCTCTGTCTTTCACTCATTTACCTAAAGTATGCTAGCTTGTGATTGGTTAGTGTTAGTCAGCTGATAGGGGATCAGGAAGTTTAAATTAAGAATTAATCAGTCCCCATCATGCCTTTTCATTTTAAAAACAGTGTCTCATTAACCACCAACGAATCCTCACGATTAGACTATTGACCTTTTGCACGTGACGTCACAGCCCCCATGGGAACGCCCCCTCCAGGACGCTGGACGGCAAAAGAGCCACTTGCCCGCATTGTAACCATTGAATCTCGTACAGCGTAAAGTTCTTTATCTAATCTATTATCTTATAAAATGGTCATATCTTGCTGTGCTGTCGGTTGTACAGACAGACAAAGGAGTAAACCAGCAATCCTTCCGCCGTCCGTCATAGGGCAGTCACGTGATTACATGGTCAATGATCAATAGCTATGCTACGTGTATTTCTAGTTTTTTTTGTGTGACTTTATAAAGTGGCACATTTGCTAGTTTTTTCTCTAAACATTGCCCCTGCCCTCTAAAAAAAGATATTTGTATACGTCATAATCAATAGGTTACAGATGAATGGTATAAAATAAATAGCAAAATGAGTTTCAGCCAATTGTGAACTCACAATTGCTGAGAGGTTTACTTGTGTGCCTAATTGAAGCTCTGATAAAGTCAGACCCATGGATGCGATCCTGATGGCGAAGCTGCTTGGTCTCATAAAACCATTCTCCAGTCAGATACCTGAGGTGGCTCCTGTCAGTCAGTGTCTTCTTTAAGTTTCTGTATGCAAATACAAAAACACAGAGACACAGAAAGAAAATCCATATTAATTATTGTATAAATTAATATAATAACTCCTAAATAACTATATTGATGGAGTTAGATGAACTCACTGAACACGCTGCTCCTCGGCTTTCTTCAACTCAGCATCTCTTTTCAACACGGCCAGGATGGTCTCCTTTTCTTCCTCTGACAGGAAACTCAGATCAATCATGTTGACTGCCGTTCACTGTGTTCCCACGTGAAACTTTTTTTTCTGGGAGTGATGTGCTGCATTGGAATTTCATTTACATTTAATTGGGAGAGTATGCATACTTTCTAGACCAGTTGGAATCATTTTAAATAATAATAATAATAATAATAATTCTAGAAACATAAATGTACAAGTAAATATATATATATTAACAAATTAACTTAAATCGTACTTATTTCTGACCCGTACAGATAAAACATTGGTAATACAATACCTGCTTATGCATACAGATTACTTCCATGTTCAAAAAGGAGTAGGATATATTTATTTTGTTTTGTTATTACTACCCTATATCAACAGTATTTAGGAATATTTATATCTATACACATAAGGAAATAAAGTAATATACACAACATTCCAATTTGCAACATCCTTGTGTCACATGACCACATTTAACTACTAATATGTAGATATCCATATTTTAATTGTAAATGTATCACTGACCTATCTATTTAATAGTTCCTACACTCATTTTACTAAACAATACACATTAAACCCTTAATGTCCTAAAACGATGAACAATTCATATATTTTTGCAATTGGAAATATCATAACCTCTTCTTAACTATTACATAGTCCTTCTCAAATAGTGGGATGGGCCCCCTGGGGGGATGCCGTTCTACTCCTGAAATGAAATTATTAATACATATAGCATAATTAGTATTTGGATAAATGTTTCGTGTTTTCAGTAAAAAACGAAGAAATTAGTTAAACTAGTACCTACCTCTTTTGTTGTTAACTCAATACCCAATATTTCTTGTGTCGCAGAACTAAATTAAACAAAAATCAAGAGAGAAATAATTGTATCTGGTGTTACTTTAAAAAGGCAAGTTTGAAAGACAAGATTGTTTTCTTTGTTGAAGTTGCGGGGACATCACCCCTTAATGTCCACTTTCTTTCAGAAAACTATTATTAAACAGTACATACTATTTATTTTCAGGAAAAAAATAAACAAAAACAAAACACCAGTAAATCTAAAATTTCAAACACAGACAAATTCATGTTGGTTGAATAAAAATATGTAACAATAATGATAATTTGACTCTGCATATTTCATTAAAATCGTCTTTCTAACCCATAAAACCTGACAACACGATTGATTATTAGTTCTAAGGAATAGGTCAAATTTTTCTAAAGTATTTCATATTCATTTCTTTATGAATTAATGTTGAATTTAAGATTATTTTCTCTAAGATAAAATTTAAAACATGCAGGAGTAAAAGGGAAGCCAGTTTGAGTTTACAATTGGAAGGTTTTTGGAAAGTAAAGATTTTACAGCTTGTCAAGTTTTGCTTGCTCTATTACAAGAATCGCTCAGACAAAAGCAACTAAATTGGAATTGGAAATAAAGACAAAAAATGTCATTTTATCGCTCACACTCACGCGCACGCAACACACACACACACACACACACAATTTAATAAACGTGTGTCTCAAAAAGCCATCATACCTTCGTCTGTTGCTGCTTCCTGAGTAAATCCTACTTTTCAAAAGAATCCAGAGGGGCTAACGTTGGGAGGGGCTTAAAGCACATTAAGAAGGGAGCAGACCACTACCCATAAGGATGGATCGGTGACTGTTGTTCAAACCTGCTCTGATGAGTTCTTATTTAGAAGATGCAAGTTAATATTGTAGCACAAGACAAAAATTGGAGAGGTGGCCCAGACAACAAATTCAACAGTCAAACAGTCTTTTGTCTTCATTTAAGAGTGTGTGTCTTGGTTGCACAGATTAGTTGCTTGTGGGTTACTACGATTATTATTATTATTTTTGTCTGATCACATTTCAGCTTCTGTGTTGCTATATTAGTGTAAACTCTAGTTACGTCTGGAGGACCAAAACTGCCAAAATTAAAAACAAATAAATGACTAAATATATAAATAAATGAATAAAAGTGAAAATAAAAACAGATATTAAAAAATACAATTCAAAAACTAAATACAAAAATAAATATAAATGGAAATAAAAACAATATATGTATCCATAAATACACTGTAACAAATTTCAGTAAAATCTACAGTAAAAATTACAGCATTTTCTTGTATTTTAATTTTACTGTATTTAACAGTATACAGCAATGCATTCTGGATAAAACAAAAAGCATTATGGGTAAAAACAAAGTACAGTAATTTGTTGTGTAATTAGCGGTAAAATACTGTAAATTTTAGAACAACTATGTTTTGACACGTATATATGTGGATTACAGGTAAATACTGTAAAGATTGTCGGGTTTTTGGCGGGTATCTCTATAGGAGAAGAACCAAATAGCGGACCTTGTATTGTCACCAACACAATTGGTGAGTAATATTTTAGCGCAAGGGCAGTCTGCATCGTCTTCGCATCGCATTTCTCTGATAAACAGGCAACATTACAGCTAACATTCATTTATGCACTCGGCTGCAGAACGAGGGTTGATTTTACAACGAGAGTGCTCGGGTGCTCCGGTCTCCTCCCACATTCCGAAGACATGCATGGCAGGTTAATTGAACACTCTAAATTGTCCGTAGGTGTGGATGGCTGTTCGTCTCTGTGTACCCTGCGATTGGCTGGCAACCAGTTCAGGGTGTACCCCGCCTACTACCCGAAGCCAGCTGGGATAGGCTCCAGCACCCTTTTGAGGAATAAGCGGTTAAGAAAATGGATGGATGGATTTTACGACATATTGCATTATTTAGGTATAGTATAGTACTTCAGTTGCCAGTATATTCCTGTAAATAAGAAACAGAAAACAATAAACTGTTGTAAACTAGATTACAGTGAATTGCTGAGTTCTTAAAAAAGTAAATACAGTAAGTAACAGTAATTTATATACAGTAATATACTGTAAAAGGTTTTCACAGTAGTTAAATGCCATTTTACAAGAATTAGCTGGCAACTTTTTTGCCAGTAATTTTTTTTAAATTCTACAGTCAATTCGTTACAGTGTAAATAAATAAAAGTAAAAATATAAAAATAAAATGAGAGTCAAAAAATAAAAAGGAATGTTAAAATAAATACAAAAATAAATATAATTAAATGTGAATCAATAAATAAAAGTGCTCTGCTCTCACATTTATTTATTTCAGGCTGCAGATAACCCAAGACACCCCCTCATTTGAATAACATTTCAACCTGACAGAGCATCTGCAGCATGAAATAAATAAATGTGAGAGCAGAGCGTTTTTACTAATTAATTGATATTTCATTATATTTTATATTTATTTTTGTATTTATTTGCGCGCCGTCAAAGTTAAAGCGTTAACTGATTAATTAATCACAAAAAAATTATCGCATTAATCATGAATTAACGCAGATTAATCGCACTATTCATTTTGATCATAGATTATCCTTTAGCATGACAGTGGATGGCTACGTTTAAGGTAGCACAGGTTGTGTTTGAGCAATAAACATAATTACATGCATTAAAGTAAAGCATTTAATAAATGTTTGCGTATCACATTTAGAATACTTGTTCATGTCAAAATATTGGGGTCATTTTTTTCCATTTTAAATTATGGAAGTAATTAACTGATTAGAAAAAGAGGATGAGCATGTGCAGTGGATCAAAAAATGTTGAAGACGTCCTCATAACATTAAATATCAAAAGAATTAACACATAAACTGGTTCTCTTTAAATTTGGCGGGGAAAAAATGTTGATAAAAAAGCTTTTTTTGTTAAGCAATTAATCGTGATTAATCAAAATTCTAAGATGTAATTGATCTGATAAAAATGTTTTAGTTTGACAGTTCTAATTTATTTCGACATTTATTTTTATATTTATTTTTTGAATCGTATTTTTAATTTTTGTATTAATTTTTACTTTAATTTATTTATTCAAGGATATATATATATATATAAATATTTGTTTTTATTTCCATTTATATAGATTTTTTGTATTAAAGTTTTGAATTATATTTTTTATATCCGTTTTTATTTTCACTTTTATTTATTTATTTAGTCATTTCTTTATTTTTTATTTGGGCAGTATTGGTCCTCAATAGTTACGAACGTACCCAGATACGATAAGAATCTCAACCAATTAGATGTCAAAGAGCCTGCTAGAATCCTTTGGGGGACATCAGCATTTTTCTGTCCTCTGATTGGTTCAGAGCTACTCGAGTGGACATCATTCCATGGAGCTGGGGAGAGGACGAATGTAGTGAAAAGTCATTTTCAAGGCAGACTTGGATACAAAAAAGAAAGAAAACCTGGACGTTGTAGGGATGGTGTTTGTCTTAATAATTGAGAAGCATCTCTGGTGAGTAAGATGTATTTTGTTGTTCTTATTTTAAGACGTTATTAGTGAGCTATAGTGACGAGATTTTGAGTTAACACTGTAATTGAGTCACTGTAGTGGTACGTTCGCCTGACTTCAGTGCAGGTGGTGTCAGTTCAGTTCCCACTCAGTAAGGATGTGAAATTGAGTGTGAATGGCTGCCCGTCTCAATGTGTGCCCTGCATTGACTAGCGACAAGGTCAGGGTGGAGTCCAACTTTCACCCAAAGTCAGGTGACATGGTCTCCCTGACCCTGAACAGGATAAGTGGTGTACAGAATTGATGGAAGAATGGAAGATAAAAAGTTGAACTGTGGTTACTGGTTTCCCCATATATTGATTTGTGTTGAGGTAATTTTTCTGCAACTAGATGGCATTATTGCATTTATAAGACAGTGGTAACAGTTCAGTGCATTTTTCATATTAGGAGCTAGCTAATCTTTAACATGAAGTCACTTGTGACATTTTTAAAATTGTAAAATACAACTGCAACTCCAGAAAATAGCTCTTAAGTGTAAGTCGTGCTCTTTCTTCTAGTGACAGAAAAATTACCAACACAAATCAATGTCACATTCATTTTTTACAGTACAGTACCTATTTTTTTAATTTTATAATTGTTATGAAATTACTGATTCAATGACTAAAAAATGCAACCATGTTTCTATTAGGTTAACGGTTCTTCCCACTTTTATGTTAACAAGAGTATGAATAATTTGAAAAAAATATTGTACTTTATTATGAATTTAGATATAAATTGAGATATAAAATTTGTGATTAATTGTCAGTTAATTATTGAAGTCATGCGATTAACTACGATAAAAAAAAATAATAGACTGACACCTATATATATATATATATATTCAAAGTATGTCAAATATGTCTTATGTGATGTGGGAAAGTTAAACAAGTATTTTTTAGTAGATAACTAGCGACGTATGGTTTGAACATCAACCCAAATATAAACAGGCTTATCAGCTAAGAGCAGGCAGCGAAAATGATGTTTAATCTCTCCCAAATGCTGCAAAGCATGCAGTCACATAAACACTTACTGTGTCACATCTCTGTCACATCTCTGTCACTGTCAAACTGTTAGGAAGGACATTTGTGGCAGTTAATATTTGTGGCAGTTAATATATACCAGACATCGTTCTAATGTTTGTGTTTCGGAATCTTTTGGACTTTCTACACAACTGAAGACAAAGTGTATTTAAGGTTGGTACTGTATGCGGTTTGAAGTAATTGATGCATTTAATTCTGATGTTATTCTTGTCTGTAAGTAACAATTTGTGATATAGGAAAATCAGGAGCGAATTACCTTTGCCTTTATTTTGCCATGCCTTGTTCCTTTTCTCTCATCAACTTCAAAACCATTTATACCCATTTAACTTTTTTGCTATTTTCTGTGAGCAGTGACAAAAGTACTCAACAACATTTGTATAAATGTAGGGGGGGGAGGAATACGAATTTATCGCAATGGTGTTTGTCTTAACTTCTTTTTAAGATTAACAGAGGGCAACCAGACGCGTTTGATAATGCTTTGAATATGTTGACCACAAGACTTTCCATCCTGAAAATAATTTTGACCCTCATAATTGACTGTAGTTTCAATTGTGATTATTATATAGACCAGGGATGGCAAACTGCGGTCCTCAAGGGCCGAAGTCCTGCAGGTTTTAGGAGTTTTCCTTACTCGAACTGCAGCTGATTCCAATTATTGTTATCAAGCTTATGCAGAGCTTGCTGACGAGCTGATCATGAATCAGCTGTGTTGAAGAAGGGAAATATCCAAGACCTGCAGGACTCCGGCCCTCAAGGACCGGATCTCGCCATCCCTTATACATGTATAGACGATCAATTCAATATGAGTATAAAAATGGAAAAGGATAGCAGAAGTCTGTACAGAAACTTGCTTTCAAACCAATTGCCATATCAGAAACATAGGCTTAATAAAGAAAAAAATAAGTGACGTGGGACTCGAAGGATATGAATTGCTTGCACTAAATAAAGAAAATAAAAAGGGAGGTGTTGCAATATATGAGGACAAAGCTTATAGATGCAGTAGAGCTGAATGTTTAATAATAATGGAATGTCTTACTATTGAAATACATATCAATAATGCACCTAATGTTATAAGACACCAGGATCTTCACTTTATATATTAAATCAATTTGTATTATTATTTATTTATCTATTATATTTATTACTATGATTATTATTTAAATTTTCTGCCTAATTTTTTGGGAGTTGTTTTTAACTGTCTTAGTTTTCCTTGCCCTGTAAAGTGTCCTTGGGTGTCTTGAAAGGCGCTGATAAATTACATTTACTTGCCACTCTAATTGATAATATACTTATAAATAAAATTGACCATAAAATAGAAAGTGGACTTCTTATAAATGATATAAGTCATCGTTTTTTTTTGTAATCTTAGAAAACTATTTTGATAAAAACAAAAAAAACAAAGCTAACAACTCACATATCAGAAATAAGATCAAGAACACAACCTTCCATAGCTTCCCTTAAACAAGACTGGTTTATTCATATGAAGATCCTAATATTGCATATAACACTTTTCAGTCTATCATAAGCACTTTATACGATAAACATTGTCCATTAATTAAAGTCACCGGGAAGTATAAAGGCCTAAATAGACCATGGATGACAAAGGGTATAGAGAATGCATGAAAAAAGAAAATAGTTTATATAAAAATGTTATCGAATTGAGAACTGCTGATGCTCAAATTAAATATAAGACCTATAAAAATAAATGAGTAAATATTACAAGAACAAGTAAGAAAGATAATTATCATACACTAATGGAGCAGAATAGAAGCAGCACATATGAAATATGGAAAAAAATTAATCATGTAATTATAAATTATAAAAAATAAAAAAAAGATCATCCAGAATATTTTTTAAAAGATACAAATATTGTTATTGATAAAATTACAGAAATAGCTAATAAATTTAATGAGATCTTTGTCAATGTTGGTAATGACCTACTGAAAGAATTTCCTGAGCCAAGAAATAAATTTGAAGTAGATAAATATATTAAAAATAACACCTACACTATGTTTCTTAGTGCTATAAATGAAACTGACATTTAAAATGTTGTAAAAACACAAACAAATAAAAAGTCCACTGATAGCTCCAATATCGACATAACATTAGTCAAAAGTATCATTGAATATGTTGCGCAACACATATCTGTAATTTGTCATTCAGAGCTGCTATCTTTCAATCGAGAATGAAAACAGCATAAGCCATTCCTATTTATAAAAATGGAGATAGACATGTATTCACCAACTATAAATAAATTTCTTGGTGTTGTTATTGATGAAAAATTAAGTTGGAAGTCCCACTTAGATAATGTTAAAAGGAAAGTGTCCAAAATTATAGTAATAATTATATATAATGTATAATTATATATACATTATATTGTTCATTATTACGACAATATCTGACCTATTGTGTGGAAATATGGGGAAACGCATATAAAACAAGAATGTACCCTCTTTTCAAATGACAAAAAAGAGCAATAAGAATTATTAATCGATTAAAATATACAGAACTAACAAATTGACTATCAAATTAAATACAATGAAATTTTATGATCTAGTTGAGTTTAAAATTGCTCAAATAATGTACAAAGCACACAACAACCTACTCTGCCACAATATTCAGAAGCTGTTTGAAATCAGAAAAGAGTGGCTATGATTTAAGGGGTACAAGTGTCTATAAAAAAATAAAAATAAGAAAAAATATTAAGCAAAGGTGTGTTTCAATTATTGGTGTAAATTTGTGGAACAATTTTGGAATTAACCTGAAAAGGTGTGAATCACTGGTTGTGTTTAAAAATATATTTAAAAAAAAACATACAACAACAATATTTAAATCAGGTATAAGTTAGTACAAATGTAGAAAATAAGAGTGCAATTAAAAATGTATGTGCAAGTCTTTGTTCTGATTTATACATCTGTAAATGTGTTAGCTTATCAACTAAATGCACAATGCTGTTTGCATATCTATGCATGTATAAGTGCAGCTGTTTATATGTGCAAGTTTGTGTTTGTTTTTTTCTTGTAAGGGCGTAGGACTAGTTATGATTTTTACTTCTTAACTCCCTTTTGAACATGTAAACTATGCTTAATGCTATGTATGTAAAAAAAAAAAAACTTTTCTTTTACATCTTTTATATTTTAATTAGTATTTCTGTTTCTGGTTTATATGTTCAATAAACAAACATAAACAAACAAATAAAATAAGAAAATCGGGGGGGGGGGGCCTGCAAACAGTTATTTTTTTTAAACTGTGCTGATGATACCTTGTTTTGGTTTAAAAAACAACAACAGTTGCACAAGATTTTACATTATTCACAGTACATTGTTTCACATAATTTAATTATTTTTTTGAGCAAACAATAATTAAATAAAACAGCACAACTGCACAGGTGGCAAATCCAGGTCCAGAAAGTAAAAATCCTGCCACGGTTTGGTTAAATTTAGCCCCAGGTGCTAGCTAGCTAGCTAGCTCCTCGGATGCTTGTTTACTTGCTAGCATGAGGGGCTAAAGCCAAACTGTGGCAGGGTTTACTTTCTGGACGTGGTTTTTGCCACCTCTGCACGTCTGTTTAGTTCAGCTCCATGAAGAGACTGAATAGCTTGAGTTCACCTTCTTAACTTCCACCAAAACAAACTGTTCTGTTCCTGTTTAGGAATTCACCGGAAGTAGTCCAGCGAACTTCATCGATTCCAAAGATTATCTGTGCCAGGAGGTGACAACTGCTGGTCTGGTAAGTGATGATCCTCAGAGTTCCGCCTATTTTTGAGGTTGGGCAGAAATTGAATCTGAGCAGCGAGTTGGCTAGCCTGCTTCCAAACCTCCTATAGTTGTTTGGTATGGCCGGGTCACCAATGGAACAAGTCAGATGGCTTCACAGCTTACCTGTTTTCTGAAGCTGAGCTGTGATTGGTCGTTACCTGAGCCCTGACCAACTGTGATGTCATTTTTAGCCGACAGTAAGTGGCCAAATGGCTTATTATGATTTTGCTTCTTAACTCATTTTCTACTAATGCAATATTAATCAGAATGCCGTGTTTAGAGTAGTGAAGGCGCATAGAACATATTATTCAAAATATTCTAGGGATGACTTCCACTTTAAGCACAATCTAACATTTTGCTTTTGGCACCAAATACTTATTTCACAAAATAAAATGTAGGATAGATATAAAAGTGTACACACACCTGATCAAAAGCCAAATTTCTGTGATTTAAATAATTAGACCAAGATAAATAATTTCAAGACTTTGTCAGGCAATAATGTGACCCCCCCGCCCCCCAAAAAAAACTTTTAGTAAAAATAAACAACTGAGATAGTGTGGTTGCATAAGTGTCCACACCTGTTTATAGCTGGCGATGTGACTTTTAGTGCATTTTTAGTCGACTATAAACCTAGCATTTTAGTCTTTATTTTTGTCCAAGAAAACATAATTGTATTCGTCTAGTTTTAGACAACAATAGCTGTCAAGGTTTTAGTCTAGTTTTAGTCAGGACAATAATTTAACCCCTGTATATTGTTGGTCAGCAGATAATGTTGAACATTTCAGATCTAAAACTATTTCACATCAAATTTTCTCTCATCTTTTTGATGAAAAACAACTTGACACACAATTACAGTATATCAACAAGTGGCTACTATGGCTCCATGCTATGAGCTAGTAATTAGCGGTCGGATTAACATTATTGTTAGAATGTTATAGCCATTGGATTGTTACATTGTTACAACTATAATTTACTTCTTCTTTTTTTTGTCTGTCCCATGTGTTTGTGCATGTTGCACTCGCTAGCTGCAGATCTGAAAGGGAGTGTGTCACTTTGTGAGTGTGTGTCACATGACAGTGTCACAGTGACAGATTAGATTAGGTCTTGTTTTTGTTCATGAACTAAAATGTCCATAGATTTTAGTCCAGTTTTTATGAAGTACATTTTTGTCTCGTCTTCATTAGTTGGCAAAAATGCATACTGATTTAGTCTCAGTTATTGTTTATTAATGAGGGTTTTAGTCCAGTCTAGTCTAGTTTTAGTCCGGTGAAAAATGTGTGTTGACAAAATAATTTTTGTTTAGTTTTCATTGACGAAATCAACACTATTTTACAGTTTACCACCATAATAACCATCATCAAAATACAGTAAACAGGTGAAACATTAACGCTGTGATTGAATACAGGCAAATAAAAATAATGATTACATTTACATGTGTTGAAAATAAATTGAATAAAAATCATACTCCAATAAAAATTTAAAAACAAACACCTCTTTATCATTAAATGCCCTGTAAAGACATTTCTGGGTTTTTTTTTCTTAATACAATAAATATTTTAAATGTTTAATACATGCAAAGACCATAAACAATTTAGAACTGAATTGCTGAGAGCCTGAGATATAACGTATATCTTTTTTCACCCTCCCAGTTATCTTGATTTTTGGGGGGCAGGGCTGAACCGCAGGAACAGCTTACTTACTGATGATAATAACCCATTTTGCACTTTTGCTACCAACTTTTTCAGTTGATCGCACCAGCACAGGATTTGGCTGTACCCTTTTGGGGGGTGGGGGGTGTTGAAACCTTTGACCATGTTCCTCCGCAAGGTATCTTTTCATGGCATACATTACAGGTGGTAAATTTCTACATCGCTTTCGCATGTTTATTTATCTCTTTTTATCGCCCGCCAAATTTGGAGATAACCTGTTGTGCTAATTCTTTTGACATTTAATCTTATGAGGACGTCTTCAATATTTTTTGATCAACTGCACACTCTCATCTTCCTCTTTTTCTAATCAGTTAATTACTTGCATAATTTAAAATGGGAACAAATTACCCCAATAGTTTGACATGAATTTATTACAACAGTTATTAAGTGCTTTACTTTAATGCATGCAGTTATGTTTATTGCTCAAACACAAACTGTGCTACCTTTAACTTAACTTAACTTGTCAAGCTAAAGGATCATCTGTGGTCAAAATTAATAGTATGCATTCATGCATAATTAATGGGAAAAAAATTGGTGATTAATTAATTAGTTATATATATATATATATATATATGATTTTCGATTCAAAATTATTTGATTGACGATGATTTCTGCTCCGATTTACAGATATGCAAAGAATTGTCATTATCATTATCTTCAGCTCTGGTGCTGGCAGATTAATGGACGACACTGACCTCACTAAATATCTTGTCCAATAGATTAACCTGCGCAGAGGACCTGCTTTTTGGCGCAGGTCCTTCTGGGTCTGACTGTGGTGTCCTGGACTTGTCCTCATCCTCCTCTGAGTTCACATGATACTACAGAGGTGGTGGATAGGGAACAACAATCATATCAGTTATTATGTGTAATATATTCACACCACCCGTCCCTCATTTTATGGTAAAATAGAATAAAAATGCATACATAGAGCCATGCAAGATTGAACTTTGACCGATATGGGACCTAACACTTTTGGGGAGAACACTCTAACAGTTTTCCTCGAGCTAGTACACATTGACTGCCACAAGATTCTTACTTGTAGTTCTCGCGCGGGCAAAATATCCACTCTTGTTTTTTCTCATCGAACTGAAGCACTCATAATGAATAGTAATAAGGACTGCTGAGTCTTTGTTTGAAATTGATATATAGTATAACAGGATTATAATTCAAGACAGTGTGCTACAGAAAAGACTGATCATAAATAAATAAGGTACCATTAATTATTTTCATAATTGTGAATATAACAACACACGTACAGCTTAAGGGGAAGTTAACCAAATAATAATAATTCTTGACAATATGTTTTATCCATATCCACTATCCACTAGTCAAAATACAGTATTTTGGTTAATATTGCGTCACTGGAATATGAGTTAAGCAGCAAAATCCAGCAGTTTTTATCAATGTCAGAAGGCGGCCATTTTGCCACTTGCTGTCGAGTGAAAATGACATCACAGTTGCTCAGTTCTCAGGTAGCAACCAATCACAACTCAACTTCCGAAAACAGGTGAGCTGAGATTGGTCGTTGTGTGAACCCTGAGTAACTGTGATGTCATCTTGAGTCGACAGCAAGTGGCAAAATGGCCGCTCCCTGAGATGGATAAAAAACGGCTGGATTTTGCTGCATAACTCATACTCCACAAATGTAATATTAATCAGAATGTCATGTTTAGACTAGTTAGGTCACATATAACATATTATTGTAAAGAAATGTTTAAGGTTGACTTCCCTTATCTTTTGTCCTTCTTGGAAGATGACATGGAAGAAGTTGCTTGAACGAAACGACTTGTGAAAAATACAATCATTTCCCTTGGATAAAATTGCGTGATGACACTTTAGGCGGAAGTCTGTGGCATATAACCCATAGAGGCCTTAAATGTTATTTTTGTCATAGTTGCTGGTTGGTGCAATGATAGTGTGGCTCAAACTACTAGAGACAAATTCTTTGTGGGTTTTTTATATACTTGGCCAATAGAGATGGTTCTGATTCTGATAACATACGTGAAGACATTCATCATTAAGTGAAGAAAATATGGCACAACAGTGACATTACCAAGAATTGGACTTCCCTGCAAAATTGATAAAAAGGTGAAAAGAAAGCTTCAGGGAGGCTGCCAAGAGGCCGACAGCAACATTGAAGAAGCTGTAGGAAATTCTTGCAAGTACTGACTGTTTAGGACATGTGACAATAATTTCCTTTTATTCATATTTCTGGGCCATTGAGTAGTGTTATATTGCAAAGAAAAAAACACTTGAAATCTCCCGAATGCATGTGGAAAAATGTGTTATGGTCCGATGAAACCAAGGATGAATTTGATTGCCATAACTTCAAAATATATATTTGGCGTAAGCATTTTACTTATTACCAAAAGAACACCATACCTACTATGAAGTATGGTGGTGGCAAATAAGTGCTATTTTGGTCCAGCTAGAACTGAGCCTGTAATCAATGGGTTGAGAATTATAAACAGTTCCAATAGCAGTCAGTGTCAGCACAAAACCATTTTAGGCTTCTGTTAGAAGGTAAAAAAGACAACTAGAACATCTGAACTTTTTGGGCGGTTTAGAGGCACTTTAAATGGTGGCATTTGTGCTGACTCCATCTAAACATAAGTTTGAATGTGATTGGGTAATTGTGACACATCAATATCCAGCTTTAAAAAAAAAAAAAGTTGTTGACACATTTTTAGATGAAATTTCCAAAGCAGGGTACCCTTTCTCAATTATTCATTTTAACTTTTCCTTTTTTAATAATTGTTTTAAATTTAAATTCAGTTGTACAGGTTATAGGATATGGAATACCAAAACTGCCCAAAAAAAAATGAAAGAATAAAAGTGAAAATAAAAACATCTAAAAAATATAATGAAAAAAAAAATGGAAATAAAATTAAAATTATATATATTTATTTATATATATATATATATATATATATATATATATATATATATATATATATATATATATATATATATATATATATATATATATATATATATATATATATCCATAAATAAATAAATAGAAGTAAAAATAAATACAAAAATAAAAGGCGAGATTTAAAAAAAATAAATAAATAAATAAATAGAATTAAATATAAATCAATAAATAAAAACACTCTCACGTTTATTTATTTCATGCTGCAGACACTCTGTCAGGTCGAAATGTTATTCAAATGAGGGGGCGGTCCGAAGCGCGTCTTGGGTTGGGCTCCGCTGTTGCAAACTGCCTGGAGCAGGGATAGGGAACCCTGGTCAGAGCCACTGTCCTGCCTGTTTCCATGGTTCTTTCCGCAAACACAGTTGACTCAACTGATCAGCTAATCAGCAAGCTCTGTAGAAGCCTGATAAAGATATTGTTTATCAATCAGGTTTGTTGATGGAGGGAGACATGGAAAACAGGCAGCGGCTCTCGACGACCAGGGTTTCCTACCCCTGGCCTAGAGTGAGCGGGTCGGCGAACAAGTAAGTCTTGCCGACTTGCATGGAGAGCTCCAGCAATGAACGACTATCTTGTCCACTATCACCACAACTTGCGACTTGAGTTGCTCGACAACAAGTTGTGGTGACAGTGGACAAGATAATCATTCATTGCTGGAGCTCTCCATGCAAGCCGGCGAGACTTCCTTGTTCATCGACCCGCTCACTCGACCATTGAAAGGCAGTTTGCAACAGTGGAGTCTAACCCAAGATACGCTTAGAACCGCCCCTTATTTGAATAACATTTCGTCCTGACAGAGCGTCTGCAGCATGAAATAAATAAATGTGAGAGCAGAGAGTTTGTATTTGTTGATTGATATTTAATACTATTTATATATTTATTGTTGTATTTATTTCAACATTTATTTTTATATTTAGTTTTTGAATCTCGTTTAATTAATTAATTAATTTTTACTTTTCCAAATACAGTTACACTCTGATATCAGTGCATTGCTATTCTTTTATTTTGAAGTTGTTCCCAATGGCGTGTCGCGGCATAATGGCTGACTTAACTCATTTTCCTGATTCACTGTAGTTGGGGGCATTTATAATGCCGTCACAAACGGTTGCCACCAATGTCAACACATCATTCTGAAATCAAAAAGTTGACATTGTAATTTAGCTGCGTCACCAGCAATAGCAGCAAGCAGCATTAGCGGCTAGCAGCTTGTCGCTAAGCAAGTACCCCATACTGGCAGCTGAGAGCTGTCGGATTACTTTCCAAAGGCAACTTAATAGATGGAAAAAACTGTACACTTTGATGCCAACAGCCTGACACAGTTGATGTTCCCACTGATCACATTTTAACAAACTGGGCGTATTCAAATGTGCTGTTTTGCTACTGTATGTTGCTAAGCACAGTTTAAGTATAAAACAAATTATTATCTAAAAAGGAAAATCAGTTGGTTGTTCTTTATTACTTGGAAATGTGTTGCTTGCGTGGGTTTTCTCCGGGTACTCCAGTTTCCTCCCACATTCCAAAGACATGCGTGGCAGGTTAATTGAACACTCCAAATTGTCCATAGGTGTGATTGTGAGTGTGGATGGTTGTTTGTCTCTGTGTGCCCTGCGATTGGCTGGCAACCAGTTCAGGATGTACCCCGCCTACTGCCCGAAGCCAGCTGGGATAGGCTCCAGCGCCCCCTGCGACCCTTGTGAGGACAAGCGGTTAAGAAAATGGATGGATATATATAAATATATATATATATATATATATAGTTTTTATTTCCATTCATGTTTATTTTTTGTATTTAATTTTAGAATTATATTTTTTATATTCGTTTTTAGTTCCACTTTTAGTAATTTATTTATTTTTAATTTTGGCAGTTTTGGTCCTCCATAATAGGACACATTAATGGCTGACAAAAGTATTGGAATGGTTTATCTTGGTCTCGTTTATTTATTCATTTATTAATTTTTTTAACTATATAACTGAAACCTGGCTTTTGAACAGGTGTGTGTTGACATTTTATATCCTCAGGGCTAGCATGCATATAAATACAGATTTTGTATGTGTGTGTGTGTGTGTGTGTGTGTGTGTGTTTGTGTACAGGACAGATGCAACAAAAGAAGACGAAGCGAAGTGAAAGAAAATTCACAGAAAAACTGATACAAAAACTACAAAAATAGTCTGAAAAGAAAGATGTCATCTATTCGTCAGAATACCGAACAAATTTGGAAAATAATACAAGGAGGTAAACATGAACTCGAATTCCTTAAGACAATAGTAACTAAGCAACGTAGGGACATAGAAATTCTAAGAGATGAAAAACATGACCAAGCCCTCCTTGTAAGAACTTTTAGATTACAATTGAAACATTTTACTCAGAAAGTTGGGATGAGCATGGAGACAGCCAGGAATGAACAAATGCTTCTTCAGGAAACATTGACCGTCATGAAGAGAGAGAGTAAAATTCTGGGGAGACAACATAATGACATTAAAACAAAGCAACACAACTTAAAATTGATGAAATTGTACAAGTCAAAATCTGCGAAAAACAAGGAAGGTCTAAATGAACCTGACGACCAAATAAAGCAGTGTTTAACAGGTGACAGGTGTATTCAAATCTTGATGATTAAGAACTGGAAAGCAATTATTGGTGCAAAGCAGGCCAAGGAATGCATGCAGAAAAGCATGGCACATTTAAATCAAGCGTTGAACAGAAATGGAAAAGAAGTTTCACAACTTAAAAATGGAATTAAGCACATTATTAACACAATGACTGTCATTGTCAAGCATACTGAGAACATTTGGACTCAAATGCAAACACAGACTACAATACAAAAAATGGCTTCCCCAGAAATTAAACTTAAAGAAATTCTTGAAAAAACAAATACATTTTCCAAATCTTGTGAGCCGGAAAAAAGTGGACAACTTATTATAAAACATACAGTAAATAGAGGAAAGCATATGGAAGAAAACAGGATCATGTACCCAAAGAACAAAGTGAATGCTAAAGACAAAAGAAAGATGATGCACTTGGCGAGAAAACAGAATGCAAAGGAATTCACAAAACAGGCAATCAAAAGCATGCGATGTCAAGTTAAAAAAAAACATCAAGAACTTGACCAACGACTAGAAAGAAACATGAAAGAGAGGGATGAATTAGAAATCCTCAAGCTGAAGCTGCAAAAACAAAGAGATGAGCTGGAAGAAAAACAAGAGGATCTGATGCAAACAATTGCGGCAATGGCTAAACACTGCTGTCGAGGTGCCCAAGCCGCACAAGCTCACATCGATGAGCTGACAAGAACAACGCCAGAGAAGAGGGTAAGTCTGTCTTGTCTGTTTTCCTGCCGAGAGTGTGTTCGCTAGGGCAGGTGTCCCTACGAGACAGTCCTCCAACAATGAACGACCACATAGGTCATTTGAAATGTGCCAAATTACGACCAAGTGCTACGTATTGTAGTTTAGCGACCTCTATCGGCCATGTTAAATATTAAAAAAATAGTAAACTGAACCATAAGTGAAGTTATTGGGACTCGAACCCTGGCCAGTGATTGTTTTAGTGTTGATTACATGTTTTGTACTACAACCTCACTGAGCCTTTTCCTAACCTCAACCATTAAAGCATGTAAAGACGTAACGTGTACTGTACAACCTCACTGAAAGCCTCATCGTAACCCCAACCATTAGTCCGTCTTTAGACCAGACGACCTGGGTTAGAGTCCCTTTACTATTTTTTTCGCTATTTAACATGGCTGATAGAACATGGCCAATAGAGGTTGCTAAACTACAATACGTAAACTTGGTCTTATTTTGGTCCATGGTAAAACGACCAATTTGATCGTTTTATGTTGGAGGACTTGTTGGTCCCTACCATAAGTTCGCGGACCATTATCGGACCACAAGCTAAATTTTGGTGCTGGACCGCATAGAGAGACTGAACAACCTCTTCATGATGTCAGAATATCGTACTTCAGGACTATGAAAAAAATAAGATTGCTTTCTTATAATCCAGAAAACAAAATTGGCAATTTAGCAAATTTTCAATGATTAAATTTTTAAAATGACGATTCATCAAATTAATTAGATTTTTTGCCCAGCCCTAGATTGGAGGCATTGATTTTTGTAAGCCCAAGTTTAATAACAAATCTTTTTTAAGACATTAACTTGTGGTTTCCCAAACTCAGTAAAGAGGAACTATATTTCAAAATAAAAATAAAAATTAAGAAGATCAGATGTAATTGCCTGTCTTTTCCGATACCAATTAAGATGAAGGAAGACAAATTCAAAACCTTGAACAAAATTTACCCAACTAAGGAATTTCTAAAATAATAGAAACCGGGAAATGAGTTTGCTGTGAAACTGAAACTGAAAACCTGGAACATCATTTATTTTTCTTTATTTTTTTGGAAAGGTTTTTGAGATTGGCTTCAAAACAAGGGGATTCAATTTGATATGTTAACAATGAAAGGCATCCAATTCAGAATAACTATTAGCAATAGTAAAATAGACTTTGGTATCAACAATATACATATAATATATATAATGTGTAAGCAGTTTATTCAGAAATTACTTCTTTTTTTTTTTTTTTATAGCGAATCCCATTATAACTTACTGGAAGAATAAGCTCCACGCGCCCATGAGTTTGCAGCTAGACTCGTCTCCCCCTCTCTGATTCCAATAACTGCTAAGTTTTGACATATCGATCGGCTTTCTCAATATAGGTGTGACCGCTGATATCTTGGTCTTAATTATCTAACAGATCTTCGACTTAACGAGTGTTAGCTCTGAGTGAAGTTGAAGCACCTTATTGTTGTTGGCTCTCTGGGCAGTTCCATGTGGGGATAGCATCCGTAGTTGAGCATGAGCCATCATTCGGGGTTATACTATATCTCTAGTATGGTTTTGACAAAATAATGTTTTAACGGAAAATCTGGCACACTTTGTAAAGCCAAGAACAGGTCTCAAACTAGGCGTTTAAAAAATTAAAAATAATAATGAAACACTTTTTTTTTTTAAAGGACAAACTGAATATGAAGAATCCTCAGTTCAGCGGATGGAACTATGAAGGCACTTCAATCAAAAAATCTGTATTCACATCTAATGAAGAACCCCAGAATGAAACTTGCACAGAAGTCAAGGACGAAACACTTACACCAGATGACACAGAAAAAACAGAGATAGAAGTGATTGAAAAAATACTTTTGGCTGAATTAAGAAGAAAAATGGAATATGCCGAAAATGAGGCATATGAACTCAAGGTCCAAGATGAAAAACTGAGAAAGACAATTAAACATTCTCTGGAGGACATAGAGGAGAGACATGAGGAGGTTGCCAGACTGATAGTGGATATCAATAATTTGCAAAGACCAAAGACGGAATATAATTTACAATATATATGCACCAAAACTGAAAATCCAGAGGAAGTTCAAAATGAACCACAAAGCAAAAATGAAGACAGAAGTGTCAAAAAAGGCTTTTTAAAAAAACAAGACCTGGAGGATATACGAAGACAAAAAGAGCAACTTGATGATAAAAATCAAGTGATTAAACAAGAGTTACAAGAAATAGCGTGGCTAAAGACAGAGCTTGACCTAAGGAAACAACAAAGTGAACTAGCATTTAAAAAATTCAAGAGAAAAATGGAGGAATCAACAAATATCTGGTTTCAAATGAAAAAAGAAACAGTATTCATGAACATCAAGATTAAAAAAAAGGAAAAAGAATTTGGCAAAACACTTGAAAAAATAATAAAAGAGAGGGATGAGTTGGAACTTCTGAGGTTCAAACTGCAACAACAACAAAATGGTCTGCCTGAAAAAATGCATGGCAGTACCAATGACTCAACTGTTGCAATTTGTGGATGCAACAATCCAAGGGTTAAACATTTAGAAAGGACGAAAGTTCAAAAAGTATTAGGCAAAACAGATCAAGAACAAATTAGTCTAAAGGGCAATAACCTCATTGGTTTACACGACACAATGCAAAGGATTCACATACAAAAAGAAACAAGTAGTGAGAAAATGGAAATGGCAAAGGGTCATTTATGCAAACAAAAAGCATTTCTCACTGCTTTCAAAAGAGACAGCAAGACTCTTACATTTAATGTGATGATGAAAAAATCAAAGACTATGATCCCTTTCAAAAAACAAATAAATAAAATGCTTGACATCACGAAAGAAATACAAATACAAAAGAAAGAGCTTGACATGAAATTAGAAAGTGTGAAAAGAGAAACCAAGGAGATTGAACTGTTAAAATCTGAGTTGGAGATCAAACAAAAAGACAATCTAAATCTTTTAAGAAGAATCAGTCGAATAGAGCAAGACAATAAAAAGAATTATGCCGAGATCAAATTAGAGAAGAAATCACTGATAAGAGTTACACAGAAGAGGCAAAAAGAACTAAATAGGCAAATGGAGATAGTAACCAAAGAGATGGATCTTTTAGAGATCCTAAAATTGAATATGCAAAGATGCCAGAAAGAGGCCACGATGTCTATGATTTCAAACAACTCTAATAAGAGTGAAAACAAGAGTGACATGATTCATAAATTCGTGGAAATGCATACAAGTATGAGAATGCACTGCGAATATCTGACCCAAACAATTCATGACATCAAGAAAAAGATAAGCAGACAACCAAAAATCGCAACTAAAGTAAAATCTGAAATGCAACACATAAGTCTAGAAATTAAAAGTAGAAAGGAAATGTGTGATTTAAAGAAAATAATACAGGAGGTAAGAAAAACTATAAAGAAAAGAAAAAATGTGCTGCAATTGATAAGGTGTAATATGAACAATAACAAGGTTGACATACAGCAAAAATTTACTTTGCTGGAGAAAAATAAAGAACTACTAAAGGAAACAACAAATGAATTGGAAATAACAATGTGTGAGCTCAGGAACAATAAAAGAAATCTCTGCGTGTTATTTAAAAGCAAACTGCTCTTGAGAGGGAGTATCCAGTTTGGTAGTCTGTTGTCAAGCATGGGGAAACAAAAAGACAAACTTGAGAAGGAGAAGACAGAACAATCTGAGGTGAAAGTGCACCAAGATCACTTAATGACTAACATGCAATCGCTAAAAACAGTGAAGGCCACTCTCCAGGATGTGAATGAGAAGAAAGTTAAAGGCAATTATAAAGCATTACTCGATTTAGAAGCCAACAAGAAAAAATTGCAAAAAATCACACTTGTCTTGAAAAAGATGCTTGCAGACCTTGATCAAGTGAGAGACCAAGTACCATTTAAAAGCAAACTGCTGTTGAGAGAAAGTGTCCAGTTGGGTAGTCTGTTGTCAAGTATGGTGAAACAAAAAGAAGAACTTGAGAAGGAGAAAGAGAAGACGGAACAAATGCATTCTGAGCTGAAAGTGCAGCAAGATTACTTAATGACTAACATGCAATCGCTAGAAACAGTGAAGGCCACTCTCCAGGAGGTGATTGAGAAGAAAATTAAAGGCATTTATGAAACATTACTCGATTCAGAAGCCAACAAGAAAAATGTGCAGAAAATCACACTTGTTTTGAAGAAGATGCTTGCAGACCTTGATCAAGTGAGAGACCAAGTACCAGTTAAAAGCAAACTGCTGTTGAGTGGAAGTAGCCAGTTGGGTAGTCTGTTGTCAAGCATGGGGAAACAAAAAGAAGAACTTGATAGAACCAGACAAGATATTGATGCTGCTACAGACAGAATCAACAATGAGAAGACAATGTTAAATCTAATGAAGAACAGTCTTGTTGTAGACCAAGAAAGACTAACACTGGAGAAGGAGAAGACGGAACAACTGGATTCTGAGCTGAAAGTGCAGCAAGATCGCCATATGGCTAACATGCAATCGCTAGAAACAGTGAAGGCCACTCTCCAGGATGTAAATGAGAAGAAACTTCAAAGCAATTATAAAACATTACATGATTTAGAAGCCAACAAGAAAAATGTGCAGAAAATCACACTTGTCTTGAAAAAGATGCTTGCAGACCTTGATCAAGTGAGAATCCAAGTACCAGTTAAAAACAAACTTATGTTGAGAGGAAGTATTCCGTTGGGTAGTCTGTTGTCAAGCATGGTGAAACAAAAAGAAGAACTTGATAGAACCAGACAAGATATTGATGCTGCTACAGACAGAATCAACAATGAGAAGACAATGTTAAATCTAATGAAGAACAGTCTTGTTGTAGACCAAGAAAGACTAACACTGGAGAAGGAGAAGACGGAACAACTGGATTCTGAGCTGAAAGTGCAGCAAGATCGCCATATGGCTAACATGCAATCGCTAGAAACAGTGAAGGCAACTCTCCAGGATGTGAATGAGAAGAAATTTAAAGGCAATTATAAAACATTACTCGATTTAGAAGCCAACAAGAAAAATGTGCAGAAAATCACACTTGTTTTGAAGAAGATGCTTGCAGATCTTGATCAAGTGAGAGACCAAGTACCAGTTAAAAGCAAACTGCTGTTGAGTGGAAGTAGCCAGTTGGGTAGTCTGTTGTCAAGCATGGGGAAACAAAAAGAAGAACTTGATAGAACCAGACAAGATATTGATGCTGCTACAGACAGAATCAACAATGAGAGGGCAATGTTAAATTCAATGAACAACAGTCTTGATGTAGACCAAGAGAGACTAACACTGGAGAAGAAGAAGACAGAACAACTACAGTCTGAGCTGAAAGTGCGGCAAGATCACTCTATGGCTAACATGCAATCCCTAAAAACAGAGAAGGCCACTCTTCAGGAGGTTAATGAGAAGAAACTTGAAAACATTTACAAAAAAGCACTCCAATTGGAAGCCAACAAAGATGGCATGGAGAAAATATCACTTACCTTGAAAAATATGCTTGCAGACCTTGATCAAGTGAGAGACCAAGTACCAGTTAAAAGCAAACTGCTGTTGAGTGGAAGTAGCAAGTTGGGTAGTCTGTTGTCAAGCATGGTGAAACAAAAAGAAGAACTTGACGTGAACAGACAAGATGTTGATGCGGCTACAGTCAGAATCAGCAAAGAGAAGACAATGTTAAATCTAATGAAGAACAGCCTTGTTGTAGACCAAGAAAGACTAACACTGGAGAAGGAGAAGATGGAACAACTACATTCTGAGCTGAAAGTGCAGCGAGATCACTTTATGACTAACATGCAATCTCTAGAAACAGTAAAGGCCACTCTCCAGGATGTGAATGAGAAGAAAGTTAAAGGCAATTATAAAACATTCCTCGATTCAGAAGCCAACAAGAAAAGTGTGCAGAAAATCACACTTGTTTTGAAGAAGATGCTTGCAGACCTTGATCAAGTGAGAGACCAATTACCAGTTAAAAGCAAACTGCTGTTGAGTGGAAGTGTCCAGTTGGGTAGTCTGTTGTCAAGCATGGTGAAACAAAAAGAAGAACTTGATAGAACCAGACAAGATATTGATGCTGCTACAGACAGAATCAACAATGAGAAGACAATGTTAAATCTAATGAAGAACAGTCTTGTTGTAGACCAAGAAAGACTAACACTGGAGAAGGAGAAGACGGAACAACTGGATTCTGAGCTGAAAGTGCAGAAAGATCGCCATATGGCTAACATGCAATCCCTAAAAACAGAGAAGGCCACTCTTCAGGAGGTTAATGAGAAGAAACTTGAAAACATTTACAAAAAAGCACTCCAATTGGAAGCCAACAAAGATGGCATGGAGAAAATATCACTTACCTTGAAAAATATGCTTGCAGACCTTGATCAAGTGAGAGACCAAGTACCAGTTAAAAGCAAACTGCTGTTGAGTGGAAGTAGCCAGTTGGGTAGTCTGTTGTCAAGCATGGTGAAACAAAAAGAAGAACTTGACGTGAACAGACAAGATGTTGATGCGGCTACAGTCAGAATCAACAAAGAAAGGACAATGTTAAATCTAATGAAGAACAGTCTTGTTGTAGACCAAAAGAGACTAACACTGGAGAAGGAGAAGACGGAACAACTGGATTCTGAGCTGAAAGTGCGGCAAGATCGCCATATGGCTAACATGCAATCGCTAGAAACAATGAAGGCAACTCTCCAGGATGTGAATGAGAAGAAAGTTAAAGGCAATTATAAAACATTACTCGATTTAGAAGCCAACAAGAAAAATGTGCAGAAAATCACACTTGTTTTGAAGAAGATGCTTGCAGATCTTGATCAAGTGAGAGACCAAGTACCAGTTAAAAGCAAACTGCTGTTGAGTGGAAGTAGCCAGTTGGGTAGTCTGTTGTCAAGCATGGGGAAACAAAAAGAAGAACTTGATAGAACCAGACAAGATATTGATGCTGCTACAGACAGAATCAACAATGAGAGGGCAATGTTAAATTCAATGAACAACAGTCTTGATGTAGACCAAGAGAGACTAACACTGGAGAAGAAGAAGACAGAACAACTACAGTCTGAGCTGAAAGTGCGGCAAGATCACTATATGGCTAACATGCAATCCCTAGAAACAGAGAAGGCCACTCTTCAGGAGGTTAATGAGAAGAAACTTGAAAACATTTACAAAAAAGCACTCCAATTGGAAGCCAACAAAGATGGCATGGAGAAAATATCACTTACCTTGAAAAATATGCTTGCAGACCTTTATCAGAATACCGACCAAGTACCATTTAAAAGCCAACTGCTCTTGAAAAGAAGTATCCAGTTGGGTAGTCTGTTGTCAAGCATGGGAAAACAAAAAGAAGAACTTGACAGTAACAGACAAGATGTTGATGCTGCTACAGGCAGAATCAACAATGACAGGGCAATGTTAAATCTAATGAAGAACAGTCTTGTTGTAGACCAAGAGAGACTAACACTGGAGAAGAAGAAGACAGAACAACTACAGTCTGAGCTGAAAGTGCGGCAAGATCACTTAATGACTAATATGCAATCTCTAGAAACAGTGAAGGCCACTCTCCAGGAGGTGAATGAGAAGAAACTTGAAAACATTTACAAAAAAGCACTCCAATTGGAAGCCAACAAAAATGGCATGGAGAAAATATCACTTACCTTGAAAAATATGCTTGCAGACCTTGATCAAATGAGAGACCAAGTACCAGTTAAAAGCAAACTGCTGTTGAGTGGAAGTAGCCAGTTGGGTAGTCTGTTGTCAAGCATGGTGAAACAAAAAGAAGAACTTGACGTGAACAGACAAGATGTTGATGCGGCTACAGTCAGAATCAACAAAGAGAAGACAATGTTAAATCTAATGAAGAACAGCCTTGTTGTAGACCAAGAAAGACTAACACTGGAGAAGGAAAAGACGGAACAACTACATTCTGAGCTGAAAGTGCATCGAGATCACTTTATGACTAACATGCAATCTCTAGAAACAGTGAAGGCCACTCTCCAGGATGTGAATGAGAAGAAAGTTAAAGGCAATTATAAAACATTAATCGATTCAGAAGCCAACAAGAAAAGTGTGCAGAAAATCACACTTGTTTTGAAGAAGATGCTTGCAGACCTTGATCAAGTGAGAGACCAAGTACCAGTTAAAAGCAAACTGCTGTTGAGTGGAAGTGTCCAGTTGGGTAGTCTGTTGTCAAGCATGGTGAAACAAAAAGAAGAACTTGAGAAGGACAAAGAGAAGATGGAACAACTACATTCTGAGCTGAAAGTGCGGCAAGATCACTTAATGGCTAACATGCAATCACTAGAAACAGTGAAGGCCACTCTTCAGGAGGTGAATGAGAAGAAACTTGAAAACATTTACAAAAAAGCACTCCAATTGGAAGCCAACAAAGATGGCATGGAGAAAATATCACTTACCTTGAAAAATATGATTGCAGACCTTGATCAAGTGAGAGACCAAGTACCAGTTAAAAGCAAACTGCTGTTGAGTGGAAGTAGCCAGTTGGGTAGTCTGTTGTCAAGCATTGGGAAACAAAAAGAAGAACTTGACGTGAACATACAAGATGTTGATGCGGCTACAGTCAGAATCAACAAAGAGAAGACAATGTTAAATCTAATGAAGAACAGTCTTGTTGTAGACCAAGATAGACTAACACTGGAGAAGGAGAAGATGGAACAACTACATTCTGAGCTGAAAGTGCAGCAAGTTCACTTTATGACAAACATGCAATCTCTAGAAACAGTGAAGGCCACTCTCCAAGAGGTGAATGAGAAGAAACTTGAAAACATTTACAAAAAAGCACTCCAATTGGAAGCCAACAAAGATGGCATGGAGAAATTATCACTTACCTTGAAAAATATGCTTGCAGACCTTGGTCAAGTGAGAGACCAAGTACCAGTTAAAAGCAAACTGCTGTTGAGTGGAAGTAGCCAGTTGGGTAGTCTGTTGTCAAGCATGGGGAAACAAAAAGAAGAACTTGATAGAACCAGACAAGATATTGATCCTGCTACAGACAGAATCAACAATGAGAGGGCAATGTTAAATTCAATGAACAACAGTCTTGATGTAGACCAAGAGAGACTAACACTGGAGAAGAAGAAGACAGAACAACTACAGTCTGAGCTGAAATTGCGGCAAGATCACTATATGGCTAACATGCAATCCCTAGAAACAGAGAAGGCCACTCTTCAGGAGGTTAATGAGAAGAAACTTGAAAACATTTACAAAAAAGCACTCCAATTCGAAGCCAACAAAGATGGCATGGAGAAAATATCACTTACCTTGAAAAATATGCTTGCAGACCTTGATCAAGTGAGTGACCAAGTACCAGTTAAAAGCAAACTGCTGTTGAGTGGAAGTAGCCAGTTGGGTAGTCTGTTGTCAAGCATGGTGAAACAAAAAGAAGAACTTGACGTGAACAGACAAGATGTTGATGCGGCTACAGTCAGAATCAACAAAGAGAAGACAATGTTAAATCTAATGAAGAACAGCCTTGTTGTAGACCAAGAAAGACTAACACTGGAGAAGGAGAAGATGGAACAACTACATTCTGAGCTGAAAGTGCAGCGAGATCACTTTATGACTAACATGCAATCTCTAGAAACAGTGAAGGCCACTCTCCAGGATGTGAATGAGAAGAAAGTTAAAGGCAATTATAAAACATTAATCGATTCAGAAGCCAACAAGAAAAGTGTGCAGAAAATCACACTTGTTTTGAAGAAGATGCTTTCAGACCTTGATCAAGTGAGAGACCAAGTACCAGTTAAAAGCAAACTGCTGTTGAGTGGAAGTGTCCAGTTGGGTAGTCTGTTGTCAAGCATGGGGAAACAAAAAGAAGAACTTGACGTGAACAGACAAGATGTTGATGCTGCTACAGGCAGAATCAACAATGACAGGTCAATGTTAAATCTAATGAAGAACAGTCTTGTTGTAGACCAAGAGAGACTAACACTGGAGAAGAAGAAGACAGAACAACTACAGTCTGAGCTGAAAGTGCGGCAAGATCACTTAATGACTAATATGCAATCTCTAGAAACAGTGAAGGCCACTCTCCAGGAGGTGAATGAGAAGAAACTTGAAAACATTTACAAAAAAGCACTCCAATTGGAAGCCAACAAAGATGGCATGGAGAAAATATCAATTACCTTGAAAAATATGCTTGCAGACCTTGATCAAGTGAGAGACCAAGTACCAGTTAAAAGCAAACTGCTGTTGAGTGGAAGTAGCCAGTTGGGTAGTCTGTTGTCAAGCATGGTGAAACAAAAAGAAGAACTTGACGTGAACAGACAAGATGTTGATGCGGCTACAGTCAGAATCAACAAAGAGAAGACAATGTTAAATCTAATGAAGAACAGCCTTGTTGTAGACCAAGAAAGACTAACACTGGAGAAGGAGAAGATGGAACAACTAAATTCTGAGCTGAAAGTGCAGCGAGATCACTTTATGACTAACATGCAATCTCTAGAAACAGTGAAGGCCACTCTCCAGGATGTGAATGAGAAGAAAGTTAAAGGCAATTATAAAACATTAATCGATTCAGAAGCCAACAAGAAAAGTGTGCAGAAAATCACACTTGTTTTGAAGAAGAAGATTCTTGCAGACCTTGATCAAGTGAGAGACCAAGTACCAGTTAAAAGCAAACTGCTGTTGAGTGGAAGTGTCCAGTTGGGTAGTCTGTTGTCAAGCATGGTGAAAGCAAAAGAAGAACTTGAGAAGGACAAAGAGAAGATGGAACAACTACATTCTGATCTGAAAGTGCGGCAAGATAACTTAATGGCTAACATGCAATCACTAGAAACAGTGAAGGCCACTCTCCAGGATGTGAATGAGAAGAAAGTTAAAAGCAATTATAAAACATTACTCGATTCAGAAGCCAACAAGAAAAGTGTGCAGAAAATCACACTTGTTTTGAGGAAGATGCTTGCAGACCTTGATCAAGTGAGAGACCAAGTACCAGTTAAAAGCAAACTGCTGTTGAGTGGAAGTGTCCAGTTGGGTAGTCTGTTGTCAAGCATGGGGAAACAAAAAGAAGAATTTGAGAAGGACAAGGAGAAGATGGAACAACTACATTCTGAGCTGAAAGTGGGTCAAGATCACTTAAAGGCTAACATGCAATCACTAGAAAGAGTGAAGGCCACTCTTCAGGAGGTGAATGAGAAAAAACTTGAAAACATTTACAAAAAAGCACTCCAATTGGAAGCCAACAAAGATGGCATGGAGAAAATATCACTTACCTTGAAAAATATGATTGCAGACCTTGATCAAGTGAGAGACCAAGTACCAGTTAAAAGCAAACTGCTGTTGAGTGGAAGTAGCCAGTTGGGTAGTCTGTTGTCAAGCATGGGGAAACAAAAAGAAGAACTTGACGTGAACTTACAAGATGTTGATGCGGCTACAGTCAGAATCAACAAAGAGAAGACAATGTTAAATCTAATGAAGAACAGTCTTGTTGTAGACCAAGATAGACTAACACTGGAGAAGGAGAAGATGGAACAACTACATTCTGAGCTGAAAGTGCAGCAAGTTCACTTTATGACAAACATGCAATCTCTAGAAACAGTGAAGGCCACTCTCCAAGAGGTGAATGAGAAGAAACTTGAAAACATTTACAAAAAAACACTCCAATTGGAAGCCAACAAAGATGGCATGGAGAAATTATCACTTACCTTGAAAAATATGCTTGCAGACCTTGATCAAGTGAGAGACCAAGTACCAGTTAAAAGCAAACTGCTGTTGAGTGGAAGTAGCCAGTTGGGTAGTCTGTTGTCAAGCATGGTGAAACAAAAAGAAGAACTTGACGTGAACAGACAAGATGTTGATGCGGCTACAGTCAGAATCAACAAAGAGAATACAATGTTAAATCTAATGAAGAACAGCCTTGTTGTAGACCAAGAAAGACTAACACTGGAGAAGGAGAAGATGGAACAACTACATTCTGAGCTGAAAGTGCAGCGAGATCACTTTATGACTAACATGCAATCTCTAGAAACAGTGAAGGCCACTCTCCAGGATGTGAATGAGAAGAAAGTTAAAGGCAATTATAAAACATTACTCGATTCAGAAGCCAACAAGAAAAGTGTGCAGAAAATCACACTTGTTTTGAGGAAGATGCTTGCAGACCTTGATCAAGTGAGAGACCAAGTACCAGTTAAAAGCAAACTGCTGTTGAGTGGAAGTGTCCAGTTGGGTAGTCTGTTGTCAAGCATGGGGAAACAAAAAGAAGAATTTGAGAAGGACAAGGATAAGATGGAACAACTACATTCTGAGCTGAAAGTGGGTCAAGATCACTTAAAGGCTAACATGCAATCACTAGAAAGAGTGAAGGCCACTCTTCAGGAGGTGAATGAGAAAAAACTTGAAAACATTTACAAAAAAGCACTCCAATTGGAAGCCAACAAAGATGGCATGGAGAAAATATCACTTACCTTGAAAAATATGATTGCAGACCTTGATCAAGTGAGAGACCAAGTACCAGTTAAAAGCAAACTGCTGTTGAGTGGAAGTAGCCAGTTGGGTAGTCTGTTGTCAAGCATGGGGAAACAAAAAGAAGAACTTGACCTGAACATACAAGATGTTGATGCGGCTACAGTCAGAATCAACAAAGAGAAGACAATGTTAAATCTAATGAAGAACAGTCTTGTTGTAGACCAAGATAGACTAACACTGGAGAAGGAGAAGATGGAACAACTACATTCTGAGCTGAAAGTGCAGCAAGTTCACTTTATGACAAACATGCAATCTCTAGAAACAGTGAAGGCCACTCTCCAAGAGGTGAATGAGAAGAAACTTGAAAACATTTACAAAAATGCACTCCAATTGGAAGCCAACAAAGATGGCATGGAAAAAATATCACTTACCTTGAAAAATATGCTTGCAGACCTTGATCAAGTGAGAGACCAAGTACCAGTTAAAAGCAAACTGCTGTTGAGTGGAAGTAGCCAGTTGGGTAGTCTGTTGTCAAGCATGGTTAAACAAAAAGAAGAACTTGACGTGAACAGACAAGATGTTGATGCGGCTACAGTCAGAATCAACAAAGAGAAGACAATGTTAAATCAAATGAAGAACAGCCTTGTTGTAGACCAAGAAAGACTAACACTGGAGAAGGAGAAGATGGAACAACTACATTCTGAGCTGAAAGTGCAGCAAGTTCACTTTATGACAAACATGCAATCTCTAGAAACAGTGAAGGCCACTCTCCAAGAGGTGAATGAGAAGAAACTTGAAAACATTTACAAAAAAGCACTCCAATTGGAAGCCAACAAAGATGGCATGGAAAAAATATCACTTACCTTGAAAAATATGCTTGCAGACCTTGATCAGATTACCGACCAAGTACCATTTAAAAGCCAACTGCTCTTGAAAAGAAGTATCCAGTTGGGTAGTCTGTTGTCAAGCATGGGAAAACAAAAAGAAGAACTTGACAGTAACAGACAAGATGTTGATGCTGCTACAGGCAGAATCTACAATGACAGGGCAATGTTAAATCTAATGAAGAACAGTCTTGTTGTAGACCAAGAGAGACTAACACTGGAGAAGAAGAAGACAGAACAACTACAGTCTGAGCTGAAAGTGCGGCAAGATCACTTAATGACTAATATGCAATCTCTAGAAACAGTGAAGGCCACTCTCCAGGAGGTGAATGAGAAGAAACTTGAAAACATTTACAAAAAAGCACTCCAATTGGAAGCCAACAAAGATGGCATGGAGAAAATATCACTTACCTTGAAAAATATGCTTGCAGACCTTGATCAAGTGAGAGACCAAGTACCAGTTAAAAGCAAACTGCTGTTGAGTGGAAGTAGCCAGTTGGGTAGTCTGTTGTCAAGCATGGTGAAACAAAAAGAAGAACTTGACGTGAACAGACAAGATGTTGATGCGGCTACAGTCAGAATCAACAAAGAGAAGACAATGTTAAATCTAATGAAGAACAGCCTTGTTGTAGACCAAGAAAGACTAACACTGGAGAAGGAGAAGATGGAACAACTACATTCTGAGCTGAAAGTGCAGCGAGATCACTTTATGACTAACATGCAATCTCTAGAAACAGTGAAGGCCACTCTCCAGGATGTGAATGAGAAGAAAGTTAAAGGCAATTATAAAACATTAATCGATTCAGAAGCCAACAAGAAAAGTGTGCAGAAAATCACACTTGTTTTGAAGAAGATGCTTGCAGACCTTGATCAAGTGAGAGACCAAGTACCAGTTAAAAGCAAACTGCTGTTGAGTGGAAGTGTCCAGTTGGGTAGTCTGTTGTCAAGCATGGTGAAAGCAAAAGAAGAACTTGAGAAGGACAAAGAGAAGATGGAACAACTACATTCTGAGCTGAAAGTGCGGCAAGATAACTTAATGGCTAACATGCAATCACTAGAAACAGTGAAGGCCACTCTCCAGGATGTGAATGAGAAGAAAGTTAAAAGCAATTATAAAACATTACTCGATTCAGAAGCCAACAAGAAAAGTGTGCAGAAAATCACACTTGTTTTGAGGAAGATGCTTGCAGACCTTGATCAAGTGAGAGACCAAGTACCAGTTAAAAGCAAACTGCTGTTGAGTGGAAGTGTCCAGTTGGGTAGTCTGTTGTCAAGCATGGGGAAACAAAAAGAAGAATTTGAGAAGGACAAGGAGAAGATGGAACAACTACATTCTGAGCTGAAAGTGGGGCAAGATCACTTAATGGCTAACATGCAATCACTAGAAACAGTGAAGGCCACTCTCCAGGATGTGAATGAGAAGAAAGTTAAAAGCAATTATAAAACATTACTCGATTCAGAAGCCAACAAGAAAAGTGTGCAGAAAATCACACTTGTTTTGAGGAAGATGCTTGCAGACCTTGATCAAGTGAGAGACCAAGTACCAGTTAAAAGCAAACTGCTGTTGAGTGGAAGTGTCCAGTTGGGTAGTCTGTTGTCAAGCATGGGGAAACAAAAAGAAGAATTTGAGAAGGACAAGGAGAAGATGGAACAACTACATTCTGAGCTGAAAGTGGGGCAAGATCACTTAATGGCTAACATGCAATCACTAGAAACAGTGAAGGCCACTCTTCAGGAGGTGAATGAGAAGAAACTTGAAAACATTTACAAAAAAGCACTCCAATTGGAAGCCAACAAAGATGGCATGGAGAAAATATCACTTACCTTGAAAAATATGATTGCAGACCTTGATCAAGTGAGAGACCAAGTACCAGTTAAAAGCAAACTGCTGTTGAGTGGAAGTAGCCAGTTGGGTAGTCTGTTGTCAAGCATGGGGAAACAAAAAGAAGAACTTGATAGAACCAGACAAGATATTGATGCTGCTACAGACAGAATCAACAATGAGAGGGCAATGTTAAATTCAATGAACAACAGTCTTGATGTAGACCAAGAGAGACTAACACTGGAGAAGAAGAAGACAGAACAACTACAGTCTGAGCTGAAAGTGCGGCAAGATCACTATATGGCTAACATGCAATCCCTAGAAACAGAGAAGGCCACTCTTCAGGAGGTTAATGAGAAGAAACTTGAAAACATTTACAAAAAAGCACTCCAATTGGAAGCCAACAAAGATGGCATGGAAAAAATATCACTTACCTTGAAAAATATGCTTGCAGACCTTGATCAGTTTACCGACCAAGTACCATTTAAAAGCCAACTGCTCTTGAAAAGAAGTATCCAGTTGGGTAGTCTGTTGTCAAGCATGGGAAAACAAAAAGAAGAACTTGACAGTAACAGACAAGATGTTGATGCTGCTACAGGCAGAATCAACAATGACAGGTCAATGTTAAATCTAATGAAGAACAGTCTTGTTGTAGACCAAGAGAGACTAACACTGGAGAAGAAGAAGACAGAACAACTACAGTCTGAGCTGAAAGTGCGGCAAGATCACTTAATGACTAATATGCAATCTCTAGAAACAGTGAAGGCCACTCTCCAGGAGGTGAATGAGAAGAAACTTGAAATTATTTACAAAAAAGCACTCCAATTGGAAGCCAACAAAGATGGCATGGAGAAAATATCACTTACCTTGAAAAATATGCTTGCAGACCTTGATCAAGTGAGAGACCAAGTACCAGTTAAAAGCAAACTGCTGTTGAGTGGAAGTGTCCAGTTGGGTAGTCTGTTGTCAAGCATGGGGAAACAAAAAGAAGAATTTGAGAAGGACAAGGAGAAGATGGAACAACTACATTCTGAGCTGAAAGTGGGGCAAGATCACTTAATGGCTAACATGCAATCACTAGAAACAGTGAAGGCCACTCTTCAGGAGGTGAATGAGAAGAAACTTGAAAACATTTACAAAAAAGCACTCCAATTGGAAGCCAACAAAGATGGCATGGAAAAAATATCACTTACCTTGAAAAATATGCTTGCAGACCTTGATCAGTTTACCGACCAAGTACCATTTAAAAGCCAACTGCTCTTGAAAAGAAGTATCCAGTTGGGTAGTCTGTTGTCAAGCATGGGAAAACAAAAAGAAGAACTTGACAGTAACAGACAAGATGTTGATGCTGCTACAGGCAGAATCAACAATGACAGGGCAATGTTAAATCTAATGAAGAACAGTCTTGTTGTAGACCAAGAGAGACTAACACTGGAGAAGAAGAAGACAGAACAACTACAGTCTGAGCTGAAAGTGCGGCAAGATCACTTAATGACTAATATGCAATCTCTAGAAACAGTGAAGGCCACTCTCCAGGAGGTGAATGAGAAGAAACTTGAAAACATTTACAAAAAAGCACTCCAATTGGAAGCCAACAAAGATGGCATGGAGAAAATATCACTTACCTTGAAAAATATGCTTGCAGACCTTGATCAAGTGAGAGACCAAGTACCAGTTAAAAGCAAACTGCTGTTGAGTGGAAGTAGCCAGTTGGGTAGTCTGTTGTCAAGCATGGTGAAACAAAAAGAAGAACTTGACGTGAACAGACAAGATGTTGATGCGGCTACAGTCAGAATCAACAAAGAGAAGACAATGTTAAATCTAATGAAGAACAGCCTTGTTGTAGACCAAGAAAGACTAACACTGGAGAAGGAGAAGATGGAACAACTACATTCTGAGCTGAAAGTGCAGCGAGATCACTTTATCACTAACATGCAATCTCTAGAAACAGTGAAGGCCACTCTCCAGGATGTGAATGAGAAGAAAGTTAAAAGCAATTATAAAACATTACTCGATTCAGAAGCCAACAAGAAAAGTGTGCAGAAAATCACACTTGTTTTGAGGAAGATGCTTGCAGACCTTGATCAAGTGAGAGACCAAGTACCAGTTAAAAGCAAACTGCTGTTGAGTGGAAGTAGCCAGTTGGGTAGTCTGTTGTCAAGCATGGTGAAACAAAAAGAAGAACTTGACGTGAACAGACAAGATGTTGATGCGGCTACAGTCAGAATCAACAAAGAAAGGACAATGTTAAATCTAATGAAGAACAGTCTTGTTGTAGACCAAAAGAGACTAACACTGGAGAAGGAGAAGACGGAACAACTGGATTCTGAGCTGAAAGTGCGGCAAGATCGCCATATGGCTAACATGCAATCGCTAGAAACAGTGAAGGCAACTCTCCAGGATGTGAATGAGAAGAAAAATAAAGGCAATTATAAAACATTACTCGATTTAGAAGCCAACAAGAAAAATGTGCAGAAAATCACACTTGTTTTGAAAAAGATGCTTGCAGATCTTGATCAAGTGAGAGACCAAGTACCAGTTAAAAGCAAACTGCTGTTGAGTGGAAGTAGCCAGTTGGGTAGTCTGTTGTCAAGCATGGGGAAACAAAAAGAAGAACTTGATAGAACCAGACAAGATATTGATGCTGCGACAGACAGAATCAACAATGAGAGGGCAATGTTAAATTCAATGAACAACAGTCTTGATGTAGACCAAGAGAGACTAACACTGGAGAAGAAGAAGACAGAACAACTACAGTCTGAGCTGAAAGTGCGGCAAGATCACTATATGGCTAACATGCAATCCCTAGAAACAGAGAAGGCCACTCTTCAGGAGGTTAATGAGAAGAAACTTAAAAACATTTACAAAAAAGCACTCCAATTGGAAGCCAACAAAGATGGCATGGAGAAAATATCACTTACCTTGAAAAATATGCTTGCAGACCTTGATCAAGTGAGAGACCAAGTACCAGTTAAAAGCAAACTGCTGTTGAGTGGAAGTAGCCAGTTGGGTAGTCTGTTGTCAAGCATGGTGAAACAAAAAGAAGAACTTGACGTGAACAGACAAGATGTTGATGCGGCTACAGTCAGAATCAACAAAGAGAAGACAATGTTAAATCTAATGAAGAACAGCCTTGTTGTAGACCAAGAAAGACTAACACTGGAGAAGGAGAAGATGGAACAACTACATTCTGAGCTGAAAGTGCGGCAAGATCACTTAATGGCTAACATGCAATCACTAGAAACAGTGAAGGCCACTCTCCAGGATGTGAATGAGAAGAAAGTTAAAAGCAATTATAAAACATTACTCGATTCAGAAGCCAACAAGAAAAGTGTGCAGAAAATCACACTTGTTTTGAGGAAGATGCTTGCAGACCTTGATCAAGTGAGAGACCAAGTACCAGTTAAAAGCAAACTGCTGTTGAGTGGAAGTGTCCAGTTGGGTAGTCTGTTGTCAAGCATGGGGAAACAAAAAGAAGAATTTGAGAAGGACAAGGAGAAGATGGAACAACTACATTCTGAGCTGAAAGTGGGGCAAGATCACTTAATGGCTAACATGCAATCACTAGAAACAGTGAAGGCCACTCTTCAGGAGGTGAATGAGAAGAAACTTGAAAACATTTACAAAAAAGCACTCCAATTGGAAGCCAACAAAGATGGCATGGAGAAAATATCACTTACCTTGAAAAATATGATTGCAGACCTTGATCAAGTGAGAGACCAAGTACCAGTTAAAAGCAAACTGCTGTTGAGTGGAAGTAGCCAGTTGGGTAGTCTGTTGTCAAGCATGGGGAAACAAAAAGAAGAACTTGACGTGAACATACAAGATGTTGATGCGGCTACAGTCAGAATCAACAAAGAGAAGACAATGTTAAATCTAATGAAGAACAGTCTTGTTGTAGACCAAGATAGACTAACACTGGAGAAGGAGAAGATGGAACAACTACATTCTGAGCTGAAAGTGCAGCAAGTTCACTTTATGACAAACATGCAATCTCTAGAAACAGTGAAGGCCACTCTCCAAGAGGTGAATGAGAAGAAACTTGAAAACATTTACAAAAATGCACTCCAATTGGAAGCCAACAAAGATGGCATGGAGAAATTATCACTTACCTTGAAAAATATGCTTGCAGACCTTGATCAAGTGAGAGACCAAGTACCAGTTAAAAGCAAACTGCTGTTGAGTGGAAGTAGCCAGTTGGGTAGTCTGTTGTCAAGCATGGTGAAACAAAAAGAAGAACTTGACGTGAACAGACAAGATGTTGATGCGGCTACAGTCAGAATCAACAAAGAAAGGACAATGTTAAATCTAATGAAGAACAGTCTTGTTGTAGACCAAAAGAGACTAACACTGGAGAAGGAGAAGATGGAACAACTACATTCTGAGCTGAAAGTGCAGCGAGATCACTTTATCACTAACATGCAATCTCTAGAAACAGTGAAGGCCACTCTCCAGGATGTGAATGAGAAGAAAGTTAAAAGCAATTATAAAACATTACTCGATTCAGAAGCCAACAAGAAAAGTGTGCAGAAAATCACACTTGTTTTGAGGAAGATGCTTGCAGACCTTGATCAAGTGAGAGACCAAGTACCAGTTAAAAGCAAACTGCTGTTGAGTGGAAGTGTCCAGTTGGGTAGTCTGTTGTCAAGCATGGTGAAACAAAAAGAAGAACTTGACGTGAACAGACAAGATGTTGATGCGGCTACAGTCAGAATCAACAAAGAAAGGACAATGTTAAATCTAATGAAGAACAGTCTTGTTGTAGACCAAAAGAGACTAACACTGGAGAAGGAGAAGACGGAACAACTGGATTCTGAGCTGAAAGTGCGGCAAGATCGCCATATGGCTAACATGCAATCGCTAGAAACAGTGAAGGCAACTCTCCAGGATGTGAATGAGAAGAAAAATAAAGGCAATTATAAAACATTACTCGATTTAGAAGCCAACAAGAAAAATGTGCAGAAAATCACACTTGTTTTGAAAAAGATGCTTGCAGATCTTGATCAAGTGAGAGACCAAGTACCAGTTAAAAGCAAACTGCTGTTGAGTGGAAGTAGCCAGTTGGGTAGTCTGTTGTCAAGCATGGGGAAACAAAAAGAAGAACTTGATAGAACCAGACAAGATATTGATGCTGCGACAGACAGAATCAACAATGAGAGGGCAATGTTAAATTCAATGAACAACAGTCTTGATGTAGACCAAGAGAGACTAACACTGGAGAAGAAGAAGACAGAACAACTACAGTCTGAGCTGAAAGTGCGGCAAGATCACTATATGGCTAACATGCAATCCCTAGAAACAGAGAAGGCCACTCTTCAGGAGGTTAATGAGAAGAAACTTAAAAACATTTACAAAAAAGCACTCCAATTGGAAGCCAACAAAGATGGCATGGAGAAAATATCACTTACCTTGAAAAATATGCTTGCAGACCTTGATCAAGTGAGAGACCAAGTACCAGTTAAAAGCAAACTGCTGTTGAGTGGAAGTAGCCAGTTGGGTAGTCTGTTGTCAAGCATGGTGAAACAAAAAGAAGAACTTGACGTGAACAGACAAGATGTTGATGCGGCTACAGTCAGAATCAACAAAGAGAAGACAATGTTAAATCTAATGAAGAACAGCCTTGTTGTAGACCAAGAAAGACTAACACTGGAGAAGGAGAAGATGGAACAACTACATTCTGAGCTGAAAGTGCGGCAAGATCACTTAATGGCTAACATGCAATCACTAGAAACAGTGAAGGCCACTCTCCAGGATGTGAATGAGAAGAAAGTTAAAAGCAATTATAAAACATTACTCGATTCAGAAGCCAACAAGAAAAGTGTGCAGAAAATCACACTTGTTTTGAGGAAGATGCTTGCAGACCTTGATCAAGTGAGAGACCAAGTACCAGTTAAAAGCAAACTGCTGTTGAGTGGAAGTGTCCAGTTGGGTAGTCTGTTGTCAAGCATGGGGAAACAAAAAGAAGAATTTGAGAAGGACAAGGAGAAGATGGAACAACTACATTCTGAGCTGAAAGTGGGGCAAGATCACTTAATGGCTAACATGCAATCACTAGAAACAGTGAAGGCCACTCTTCAGGAGGTGAATGAGAAGAAACTTGAAAACATTTACAAAAAAGCACTCCAATTGGAAGCCAACAAAGATGGCATGGAGAAAATATCACTTACCTTGAAAAATATGATTGCAGACCTTGATCAAGTGAGAGACCAAGTACCAGTTAAAAGCAAACTGCTGTTGAGTGGAAGTAGCCAGTTGGGTAGTCTGTTGTCAAGCATGGGGAAACAAAAAGAAGAACTTGACGTGAACATACAAGATGTTGATGCGGCTACAGTCAGAATCAACAAAGAGAAGACAATGTTAAATCTAATGAAGAACAGTCTTGTTGTAGACCAAGATAGACTAACACTGGAGAAGGAGAAGATGGAACAACTACATTCTGAGCTGAAAGTGCAGCAAGTTCACTTTATGACAAACATGCAATCTCTAGAAACAGTGAAGGCCACTCTTCAAGAGGTGAATGAGAAGAAACTTGAAAACATTTACAAAAATGCACTCCAATTGGAAGCCAACAAAGATGGCATGGAGAAATTATCACTTACCTTGAAAAATATGCTTGCAGACCTTGATCAAGTGAGAGACCAAGTACCAGTTAAAAGCAAACTGCTGTTGAGTGGAAGTAGCCAGTTGGGTAGTCTGTTGTCAAGCATGGGGAAACAAAAAGAAGAACTTGATAGAACCAGACAAGATATTGATGCTGCTACAGACAGAATCAACAATGAGAGGGCAATGTTAAATTCAATGAACAACAGTCTTGATGTAGACCAAGAGAGACTAACACTGGAGAAGAAGAAGACAGAACAACTACAGTCTGAGCTGAAAGTGCGGCAAGATCACTATATGGCTAACATGCAATCCCTAAAAACAGAGAAGGCCACTCTTCAGGAGGTTAATGAGAAGAAACTTGAAAACATTTACAAAAAAGCACTCCAATTGGAAGCCAACAAAGATGGCATGGAGAAAATATCACTTACCTTGAAAAATATGCTTGCAGACCTTGATCAAGTGAGAGACCAAGTACCAGTTAAAAGCAAACTGCTGTTGAGTGGAAGTAGCAAGTTGGGTAGTCTGTTGTCAAGCATGGTGAAACAAAAAGAAGAACTTGACGTGAACAGACAAGATGTTGATGCGGCTACAGTCAGAATCAGCAAAGAGAAGACAATGTTAAATCTAATGAAGAACAGCCTTGTTGTAGACCAAGAAAGACTAACACTGGAGAAGGAGAAGATGGAACAACTACATTCTGAGCTGAAAGTGCAGCGAGATCACTTTATGACTAACATGCAATCTCTAGAAACAGTAAAGGCCACTCTCCAGGATGTGAATGAGAAGAAAGTTAAAGGCAATTATAAAACATTCCTCGATTCAGAAGCCAACAAGAAAAGTGTGCAGAAAATCACACTTGTTTTGAAGAAGATGCTTGCAGACCTTGATCAAGTGAGAGACCAATTACCAGTTAAAAGCAAACTGCTGTTGAGTGGAAGTGTCCAGTTGGGTAGTCTGTTGTCAAGCATGGTGAAACAAAAAGAAGAACTTGATAGAACCAGACAAGATATTGATGCTGCTACAGACAGAATCAACAATGAGAAGACAATGTTAAATCTAATGAAGAACAGTCTTGTTGTAGACCAAGAAAGACTAACACTGGAGAAGGAGAAGACGGAACAACTGGATTCTGAGCTGAAAGTGCAGAAAGATCGCCATATGGCTAACATGCAATCCCTAAAAACAGAGAAGGCCACTCTTCAGGAGGTTAATGAGAAGAAACTTGAAAACATTTACAAAAAAGCACTCCAATTGGAAGCCAACAAAGATGGCATGGAGAAAATATCACTTACCTTGAAAAATATGCTTGCAGACCTTGATCAAGTGAGAGACCAAGTACCAGTTAAAAGCAAACTGCTGTTGAGTGGAAGTAGCCAGTTGGGTAGTCTGTTGTCAAGCATGGTGAAACAAAAAGAAGAACTTGACGTGAACAGACAAGATGTTGATGCGGCTACAGTCAGAATCAACAAAGAAAGGACAATGTTAAATCTAATGAAGAACAGTCTTGTTGTAGACCAAAAGAGACTAACACTGGAGAAGGAGAAGACGGAACAACTGGATTCTGAGCTGAAAGTGCGGCAAGATCGCCATATGGCTAACATGCAATCGCTAGAAACAATGAAGGCAACTCTCCAGGATGTGAATGAGAAGAAAGTTAAAGGCAATTATAAAACATTACTCGATTTAGAAGCCAACAAGAAAAATGTGCAGAAAATCACACTTGTTTTGAAGAAGATGCTTGCAGATCTTGATCAAGTGAGAGACCAAGTACCAGTTAAAAGCAAACTGCTGTTGAGTGGAAGTAGCCAGTTGGGTAGTCTGTTGTCAAGCATGGGGAAACAAAAAGAAGAACTTGATAGAACCAGACAAGATATTGATGCTGCTACAGACAGAATCAACAATGAGAGGGCAATGTTAAATTCAATGAACAACAGTCTTGATGTAGACCAAGAGAGACTAACACTGGAGAAGAAGAAGACAGAACAACTACAGTCTGAGCTGAAAGTGCGGCAAGATCACTATATGGCTAACATGCAATCCCTAGAAACAGAGAAGGCCACTCTTCAGGAGGTTAATGAGAAGAAACTTGAAAACATTTACAAAAAAGCACTCCAATTGGAAGCCAACAAAGATGGCATGGAGAAAATATCACTTACCTTGAAAAATATGCTTGCAGACCTTTATCAGAATACCGACCAAGTACCATTTAAAAGCCAACTGCTCTTGAAAAGAAGTATCCAGTTGGGTAGTCTGTTGTCAAGCATGGGAAAACAAAAAGAAGAACTTGACAGTAACAGACAAGATGTTGATGCTGCTACAGGCAGAATCAACAATGACAGGGCAATGTTAAATCTAATGAAGAACAGTCTTGTTGTAGACCAAGAGAGACTAACACTGGAGAAGAAGAAGACAGAACAACTACAGTCTGAGCTGAAAGTGCGGCAAGATCACTTAATGACTAATATGCAATCTCTAGAAACAGTGAAGGCCACTCTCCAGGAGGTGAATGAGAAGAAACTTGAAAACATTTACAAAAAAGCACTCCAATTGGAAGCCAACAAAAATGGCATGGAGAAAATATCACTTACCTTGAAAAATATGCTTGCAGACCTTGATCAAATGAGAGACCAAGTACCAGTTAAAAGCAAACTGCTGTTGAGTGGAAGTAGCCAGTTGGGTAGTCTGTTGTCAAGCATGGTGAAACAAAAAGAAGAACTTGACGTGAACAGACAAGATGTTGATGCGGCTACAGTCAGAATCAACAAAGAGAAGACAATGTTAAATCTAATGAAGAACAGCCTTGTTGTAGACCAAGAAAGACTAACACTGGAGAAGGAAAAGACGGAACAACTACATTCTGAGCTGAAAGTGCATCGAGATCACTTTATGACTAACATGCAATCTCTAGAAACAGTGAAGGCCACTCTCCAGGATGTGAATGAGAAGAAAGTTAAAGGCAATTATAAAACATTAATCGATTCAGAAGCCAACAAGAAAAGTGTGCAGAAAATCACACTTGTTTTGAAGAAGATGCTTGCAGACCTTGATCAAGTGAGAGACCAAGTACCAGTTAAAAGCAAACTGCTGTTGAGTGGAAGTGTCCAGTTGGGTAGTCTGTTGTCAAGCATGGTGAAACAAAAAGAAGAACTTGAGAAGGACAAAGAGAAGATGGAACAACTACATTCTGAGCTGAAAGTGCGGCAAGATCACTTAATGGCTAACATGCAATCACTAGAAACAGTGAAGGCCACTCTTCAGGAGGTGAATGAGAAGAAACTTGAAAACATTTACAAAAAAGCACTCCAATTGGAAGCCAACAAAGATGGCATGGAGAAAATATCACTTACCTTGAAAAATATGATTGCAGACCTTGATCAAGTGAGAGACCAAGTACCAGTTAAAAGCAAACTGCTGTTGAGTGGAAGTAGCCAGTTGGGTAGTCTGTTGTCAAGCATTGGGAAACAAAAAGAAGAACTTGACGTGAACATACAAGATGTTGATGCGGCTACAGTCAGAATCAACAAAGAGAAGACAATGTTAAATCTAATGAAGAACAGTCTTGTTGTAGACCAAGATAGACTAACACTGGAGAAGGAGAAGATGGAACAACTACATTCTGAGCTGAAAGTGCAGCAAGTTCACTTTATGACAAACATGCAATCTCTAGAAACAGTGAAGGCCACTCTCCAAGAGGTGAATGAGAAGAAACTTGAAAACATTTACAAAAAAGCACTCCAATTGGAAGCCAACAAAGATGGCATGGAGAAATTATCACTTACCTTGAAAAATATGCTTGCAGACCTTGGTCAAGTGAGAGACCAAGTACCAGTTAAAAGCAAACTGCTGTTGAGTGGAAGTAGCCAGTTGGGTAGTCTGTTGTCAAGCATGGGGAAACAAAAAGAAGAACTTGATAGAACCAGACAAGATATTGATCCTGCTACAGACAGAATCAACAATGAGAGGGCAATGTTAAATTCAATGAACAACAGTCTTGATGTAGACCAAGAGAGACTAACACTGGAGAAGAAGAAGACAGAACAACTACAGTCTGAGCTGAAATTGCGGCAAGATCACTATATGGCTAACATGCAATCCCTAGAAACAGAGAAGGCCACTCTTCAGGAGGTTAATGAGAAGAAACTTGAAAACATTTACAAAAAAGCACTCCAATTCGAAGCCAACAAAGATGGCATGGAGAAAATATCACTTACCTTGAAAAATATGCTTGCAGACCTTGATCAAGTGAGTGACCAAGTACCAGTTAAAAGCAAACTGCTGTTGAGTGGAAGTAGCCAGTTGGGTAGTCTGTTGTCAAGCATGGTGAAACAAAAAGAAGAACTTGACGTGAACAGACAAGATGTTGATGCGGCTACAGTCAGAATCAACAAAGAGAAGACAATGTTAAATCTAATGAAGAACAGCCTTGTTGTAGACCAAGAAAGACTAACACTGGAGAAGGAGAAGATGGAACAACTACATTCTGAGCTGAAAGTGCAGCGAGATCACTTTATGACTAACATGCAATCTCTAGAAACAGTGAAGGCCACTCTCCAGGATGTGAATGAGAAGAAAGTTAAAGGCAATTATAAAACATTAATCGATTCAGAAGCCAACAAGAAAAGTGTGCAGAAAATCACACTTGTTTTGAAGAAGATGCTTTCAGACCTTGATCAAGTGAGAGACCAAGTACCAGTTAAAAGCAAACTGCTGTTGAGTGGAAGTGTCCAGTTGGGTAGTCTGTTGTCAAGCATGGGGAAACAAAAAGAAGAACTTGACGTGAACAGACAAGATGTTGATGCTGCTACAGGCAGAATCAACAATGACAGGTCAATGTTAAATCTAATGAAGAACAGTCTTGTTGTAGACCAAGAGAGACTAACACTGGAGAAGAAGAAGACAGAACAACTACAGTCTGAGCTGAAAGTGCGGCAAGATCACTTAATGACTAATATGCAATCTCTAGAAACAGTGAAGGCCACTCTCCAGGAGGTGAATGAGAAGAAACTTGAAAACATTTACAAAAAAGCACTCCAATTGGAAGCCAACAAAGATGGCATGGAGAAAATATCAATTACCTTGAAAAATATGCTTGCAGACCTTGATCAAGTGAGAGACCAAGTACCAGTTAAAAGCAAACTGCTGTTGAGTGGAAGTAGCCAGTTGGGTAGTCTGTTGTCAAGCATGGTGAAACAAAAAGAAGAACTTGACGTGAACAGACAAGATGTTGATGCGGCTACAGTCAGAATCAACAAAGAGAAGACAATGTTAAATCTAATGAAGAACAGCCTTGTTGTAGACCAAGAAAGACTAACACTGGAGAAGGAGAAGATGGAACAACTAAATTCTGAGCTGAAAGTGCAGCGAGATCACTTTATGACTAACATGCAATCTCTAGAAACAGTGAAGGCCACTCTCCAGGATGTGAATGAGAAGAAAGTTAAAGGCAATTATAAAACATTAATCGATTCAGAAGCCAACAAGAAAAGTGTGCAGAAAATCACACTTGTTTTGAAGAAGAAGATTCTTGCAGACCTTGATCAAGTGAGAGACCAAGTACCAGTTAAAAGCAAACTGCTGTTGAGTGGAAGTGTCCAGTTGGGTAGTCTGTTGTCAAGCATGGTGAAAGCAAAAGAAGAACTTGAGAAGGACAAAGAGAAGATGGAACAACTACATTCTGATCTGAAAGTGCGGCAAGATAACTTAATGGCTAACATGCAATCACTAGAAACAGTGAAGGCCACTCTCCAGGATGTGAATGAGAAGAAAGTTAAAAGCAATTATAAAACATTACTCGATTCAGAAGCCAACAAGAAAAGTGTGCAGAAAATCACACTTGTTTTGAGGAAGATGCTTGCAGACCTTGATCAAGTGAGAGACCAAGTACCAGTTAAAAGCAAACTGCTGTTGAGTGGAAGTGTCCAGTTGGGTAGTCTGTTGTCAAGCATGGGGAAACAAAAAGAAGAATTTGAGAAGGACAAGGAGAAGATGGAACAACTACATTCTGAGCTGAAAGTGGGTCAAGATCACTTAAAGGCTAACATGCAATCACTAGAAAGAGTGAAGGCCACTCTTCAGGAGGTGAATGAGAAAAAACTTGAAAACATTTACAAAAAAGCACTCCAATTGGAAGCCAACAAAGATGGCATGGAGAAAATATCACTTACCTTGAAAAATATGATTGCAGACCTTGATCAAGTGAGAGACCAAGTACCAGTTAAAAGCAAACTGCTGTTGAGTGGAAGTAGCCAGTTGGGTAGTCTGTTGTCAAGCATGGGGAAACAAAAAGAAGAACTTGACGTGAACTTACAAGATGTTGATGCGGCTACAGTCAGAATCAACAAAGAGAAGACAATGTTAAATCTAATGAAGAACAGTCTTGTTGTAGACCAAGATAGACTAACACTGGAGAAGGAGAAGATGGAACAACTACATTCTGAGCTGAAAGTGCAGCAAGTTCACTTTATGACAAACATGCAATCTCTAGAAACAGTGAAGGCCACTCTCCAAGAGGTGAATGAGAAGAAACTTGAAAACATTTACAAAAAAACACTCCAATTGGAAGCCAACAAAGATGGCATGGAGAAATTATCACTTACCTTGAAAAATATGCTTGCAGACCTTGATCAAGTGAGAGACCAAGTACCAGTTAAAAGCAAACTGCTGTTGAGTGGAAGTAGCCAGTTGGGTAGTCTGTTGTCAAGCATGGTGAAACAAAAAGAAGAACTTGACGTGAACAGACAAGATGTTGATGCGGCTACAGTCAGAATCAACAAAGAGAATACAATGTTAAATCTAATGAAGAACAGCCTTGTTGTAGACCAAGAAAGACTAACACTGGAGAAGGAGAAGATGGAACAACTACATTCTGAGCTGAAAGTGCAGCGAGATCACTTTATGACTAACATGCAATCTCTAGAAACAGTGAAGGCCACTCTCCAGGATGTGAATGAGAAGAAAGTTAAAGGCAATTATAAAACATTACTCGATTCAGAAGCCAACAAGAAAAGTGTGCAGAAAATCACACTTGTTTTGAGGAAGATGCTTGCAGACCTTGATCAAGTGAGAGACCAAGTACCAGTTAAAAGCAAACTGCTGTTGAGTGGAAGTGTCCAGTTGGGTAGTCTGTTGTCAAGCATGGGGAAACAAAAAGAAGAATTTGAGAAGGACAAGGATAAGATGGAACAACTACATTCTGAGCTGAAAGTGGGTCAAGATCACTTAAAGGCTAACATGCAATCACTAGAAAGAGTGAAGGCCACTCTTCAGGAGGTGAATGAGAAAAAACTTGAAAACATTTACAAAAAAGCACTCCAATTGGAAGCCAACAAAGATGGCATGGAGAAAATATCACTTACCTTGAAAAATATGATTGCAGACCTTGATCAAGTGAGAGACCAAGTACCAGTTAAAAGCAAACTGCTGTTGAGTGGAAGTAGCCAGTTGGGTAGTCTGTTGTCAAGCATGGGGAAACAAAAAGAAGAACTTGACCTGAACATACAAGATGTTGATGCGGCTACAGTCAGAATCAACAAAGAGAAGACAATGTTAAATCTAATGAAGAACAGTCTTGTTGTAGACCAAGATAGACTAACACTGGAGAAGGAGAAGATGGAACAACTACATTCTGAGCTGAAAGTGCAGCAAGTTCACTTTATGACAAACATGCAATCACTAGAAAGAGTGAAGGCCACTCTTCAGGAGGTGAATGAGAAAAAACTTGAAAACATTTACAAAAAAGCACTCCAATTGGAAGCCAACAAAGATGGCATGGAGAAAATATCACTTACCTTGAAAAATATGATTGCAGACCTTGATCAAGTGAGAGACCAAGTACCAGTTAAAAGCAAACTGCTGTTGAGTGGAAGTAGCCAGTTGGGTAGTCTGTTGTCAAGCATGGGGAAACAAAAAGAAGAACTTGACCTGAACATACAAGATGTTGATGCGGCTACAGTCAGAATCAACAAAGAGAAGACAATGTTAAATCTAATGAAGAACAGTCTTGTTGTAGACCAAGATAGACTAACACTGGAGAAGGAGAAGATGGAACAACTACATTCTGAGCTGAAAGTGCAGCAAGTTCACTTTATGACAAACATGCAATCTCTAGAAACAGTGAAGGCCACTCTCCAAGAGGTGAATGAGAAGAAACTTGAAAACATTTACAAAAATGCACTCCAATTGGAAGCCAACAAAGATGGCATGGAAAAAATATCACTTACCTTGAAAAATATGCTTGCAGACCTTGATCAAGTGAGAGACCAAGTACCAGTTAAAAGCAAACTGCTGTTGAGTGGAAGTAGCCAGTTGGGTAGTCTGTTGTCAAGCATGGTTAAACAAAAAGAAGAACTTGACGTGAACAGACAAGATGTTGATGCGGCTACAGTCAGAATCAACAAAGAGAAGACAATGTTAAATCAAATGAAGAACAGCCTTGTTGTAGACCAAGAAAGACTAACACTGGAGAAGGAGAAGATGGAACAACTACATTCTGAGCTGAAAGTGCAGCAAGTTCACTTTATGACAAACATGCAATCTCTAGAAACAGTGAAGGCCACTCTCCAAGAGGTGAATGAGAAGAAACTTGAAAACATTTACAAAAAAGCACTCCAATTGGAAGCCAACAAAGATGGCATGGAAAAAATATCACTTACCTTGAAAAATATGCTTGCAGACCTTGATCAGATTACCGACCAAGTACCATTTAAAAGCCAACTGCTCTTGAAAAGAAGTATCCAGTTGGGTAGTCTGTTGTCAAGCATGGGAAAACAAAAAGAAGAACTTGACAGTAACAGACAAGATGTTGATGCTGCTACAGGCAGAATCTACAATGACAGGGCAATGTTAAATCTAATGAAGAACAGTCTTGTTGTAGACCAAGAGAGACTAACACTGGAGAAGAAGAAGACAGAACAACTACAGTCTGAGCTGAAAGTGCGGCAAGATCACTTAATGACTAATATGCAATCTCTAGAAACAGTGAAGGCCACTCTCCAGGAGGTGAATGAGAAGAAACTTGAAAACATTTACAAAAAAGCACTCCAATTGGAAGCCAACAAAGATGGCATGGAGAAAATATCACTTACCTTGAAAAATATGCTTGCAGACCTTGATCAAGTGAGAGACCAAGTACCAGTTAAAAGCAAACTGCTGTTGAGTGGAAGTAGCCAGTTGGGTAGTCTGTTGTCAAGCATGGTGAAACAAAAAGAAGAACTTGACGTGAACAGACAAGATGTTGATGCGGCTACAGTCAGAATCAACAAAGAGAAGACAATGTTAAATCTAATGAAGAACAGCCTTGTTGTAGACCAAGAAAGACTAACACTGGAGAAGGAGAAGATGGAACAACTACATTCTGAGCTGAAAGTGCAGCGAGATCACTTTATGACTAACATGCAATCTCTAGAAACAGTGAAGGCCACTCTCCAGGATGTGAATGAGAAGAAAGTTAAAGGCAATTATAAAACATTAATCGATTCAGAAGCCAACAAGAAAAGTGTGCAGAAAATCACACTTGTTTTGAAGAAGATGCTTGCAGACCTTGATCAAGTGAGAGACCAAGTACCAGTTAAAAGCAAACTGCTGTTGAGTGGAAGTGTCCAGTTGGGTAGTCTGTTGTCAAGCATGGTGAAAGCAAAAGAAGAACTTGAGAAGGACAAAGAGAAGATGGAACAACTACATTCTGAGCTGAAAGTGCGGCAAGATAACTTAATGGCTAACATGCAATCACTAGAAACAGTGAAGGCCACTCTCCAGGATGTGAATGAGAAGAAAGTTAAAAGCAATTATAAAACATTACTCGATTCAGAAGCCAACAAGAAAAGTGTGCAGAAAATCACACTTGTTTTGAGGAAGATGCTTGCAGACCTTGATCAAGTGAGAGACCAAGTACCAGTTAAAAGCAAACTGCTGTTGAGTGGAAGTGTCCAGTTGGGTAGTCTGTTGTCAAGCATGGGGAAACAAAAAGAAGAATTTGAGAAGGACAAGGAGAAGATGGAACAACTACATTCTGAGCTGAAAGTGGGGCAAGATCACTTAATGGCTAACATGCAATCACTAGAAACAGTGAAGGCCACTCTCCAGGATGTGAATGAGAAGAAAGTTAAAAGCAATTATAAAACATTACTCGATTCAGAAGCCAACAAGAAAAGTGTGCAGAAAATCACACTTGTTTTGAGGAAGATGCTTGCAGACCTTGATCAAGTGAGAGACCAAGTACCAGTTAAAAGCAAACTGCTGTTGAGTGGAAGTGTCCAGTTGGGTAGTCTGTTGTCAAGCATGGGGAAACAAAAAGAAGAATTTGAGAAGGACAAGGAGAAGATGGAACAACTACATTCTGAGCTGAAAGTGGGGCAAGATCACTTAATGGCTAACATGCAATCACTAGAAACAGTGAAGGCCACTCTTCAGGAGGTGAATGAGAAGAAACTTGAAAACATTTACAAAAAAGCACTCCAATTGGAAGCCAACAAAGATGGCATGGAGAAAATATCACTTACCTTGAAAAATATGATTGCAGACCTTGATCAAGTGAGAGACCAAGTACCAGTTAAAAGCAAACTGCTGTTGAGTGGAAGTAGCCAGTTGGGTAGTCTGTTGTCAAGCATGGGGAAACAAAAAGAAGAACTTGATAGAACCAGACAAGATATTGATGCTGCTACAGACAGAATCAACAATGAGAGGGCAATGTTAAATTCAATGAACAACAGTCTTGATGTAGACCAAGAGAGACTAACACTGGAGAAGAAGAAGACAGAACAACTACAGTCTGAGCTGAAAGTGCGGCAAGATCACTATATGGCTAACATGCAATCCCTAGAAACAGAGAAGGCCACTCTTCAGGAGGTTAATGAGAAGAAACTTGAAAACATTTACAAAAAAGCACTCCAATTGGAAGCCAACAAAGATGGCATGGAAAAAATATCACTTACCTTGAAAAATATGCTTGCAGACCTTGATCAGTTTACCGACCAAGTACCATTTAAAAGCCAACTGCTCTTGAAAAGAAGTATCCAGTTGGGTAGTCTGTTGTCAAGCATGGGAAAACAAAAAGAAGAACTTGACAGTAACAGACAAGATGTTGATGCTGCTACAGGCAGAATCAACAATGACAGGTCAATGTTAAATCTAATGAAGAACAGTCTTGTTGTAGACCAAGAGAGACTAACACTGGAGAAGAAGAAGACAGAACAACTACAGTCTGAGCTGAAAGTGCGGCAAGATCACTTAATGACTAATATGCAATCTCTAGAAACAGTGAAGGCCACTCTCCAGGAGGTGAATGAGAAGAAACTTGAAATTATTTACAAAAAAGCACTCCAATTGGAAGCCAACAAAGATGGCATGGAGAAAATATCACTTACCTTGAAAAATATGCTTGCAGACCTTGATCAAGTGAGAGACCAAGTACCAGTTAAAAGCAAACTGCTGTTGAGTGGAAGTGTCCAGTTGGGTAGTCTGTTGTCAAGCATGGGGAAACAAAAAGAAGAATTTGAGAAGGACAAGGAGAAGATGGAACAACTACATTCTGAGCTGAAAGTGGGGCAAGATCACTTAATGGCTAACATGCAATCACTAGAAACAGTGAAGGCCACTCTTCAGGAGGTGAATGAGAAGAAACTTGAAAACATTTACAAAAAAGCACTCCAATTGGAAGCCAACAAAGATGGCATGGAAAAAATATCACTTACCTTGAAAAATATGCTTGCAGACCTTGATCAGTTTACCGACCAAGTACCATTTAAAAGCCAACTGCTCTTGAAAAGAAGTATCCAGTTGGGTAGTCTGTTGTCAAGCATGGGAAAACAAAAAGAAGAACTTGACAGTAACAGACAAGATGTTGATGCTGCTACAGGCAGAATCAACAATGACAGGGCAATGTTAAATCTAATGAAGAACAGTCTTGTTGTAGACCAAGAGAGACTAACACTGGAGAAGAAGAAGACAGAACAACTACAGTCTGAGCTGAAAGTGCGGCAAGATCACTTAATGACTAATATGCAATCTCTAGAAACAGTGAAGGCCACTCTCCAGGAGGTGAATGAGAAGAAACTTGAAAACATTTACAAAAAAGCACTCCAATTGGAAGCCAACAAAGATGGCATGGAGAAAATATCACTTACCTTGAAAAATATGCTTGCAGACCTTGATCAAGTGAGAGACCAAGTACCAGTTAAAAGCAAACTGCTGTTGAGTGGAAGTAGCCAGTTGGGTAGTCTGTTGTCAAGCATGGTGAAACAAAAAGAAGAACTTGACGTGAACAGACAAGATGTTGATGCGGCTACAGTCAGAATCAACAAAGAGAAGACAATGTTAAATCTAATGAAGAACAGCCTTGTTGTAGACCAAGAAAGACTAACACTGGAGAAGGAGAAGATGGAACAACTACATTCTGAGCTGAAAGTGCAGCGAGATCACTTTATCACTAACATGCAATCTCTAGAAACAGTGAAGGCCACTCTCCAGGATGTGAATGAGAAGAAAGTTAAAAGCAATTATAAAACATTACTCGATTCAGAAGCCAACAAGAAAAGTGTGCAGAAAATCACACTTGTTTTGAGGAAGATGCTTGCAGACCTTGATCAAGTGAGAGACCAAGTACCAGTTAAAAGCAAACTGCTGTTGAGTGGAAGTAGCCAGTTGGGTAGTCTGTTGTCAAGCATGGTGAAACAAAAAGAAGAACTTGACGTGAACAGACAAGATGTTGATGCGGCTACAGTCAGAATCAACAAAGAAAGGACAATGTTAAATCTAATGAAGAACAGTCTTGTTGTAGACCAAAAGAGACTAACACTGGAGAAGGAGAAGACGGAACAACTGGATTCTGAGCTGAAAGTGCGGCAAGATCGCCATATGGCTAACATGCAATCGCTAGAAACAGTGAAGGCAACTCTCCAGGATGTGAATGAGAAGAAAAATAAAGGCAATTATAAAACATTACTCGATTTAGAAGCCAACAAGAAAAATGTGCAGAAAATCACACTTGTTTTGAAAAAGATGCTTGCAGATCTTGATCAAGTGAGAGACCAAGTACCAGTTAAAAGCAAACTGCTGTTGAGTGGAAGTAGCCAGTTGGGTAGTCTGTTGTCAAGCATGGGGAAACAAAAAGAAGAACTTGATAGAACCAGACAAGATATTGATGCTGCGACAGACAGAATCAACAATGAAAGGGCAATGTTAAATTCAATGAACAACAGTCTTGATGTAGACCAAGAGAGACTAACACTGGAGAAGAAGAAGACAGAACAACTACAGTCTGAGCTGAAAGTGCGGCAAGATCACTATATGGCTAACATGCAATCCCTAGAAACAGAGAAGGCCACTCTTCAGGAGGTTAATGAGAAGAAACTTAAAAACATTTACAAAAAAGCACTCCAATTGGAAGCCAACAAAGATGGCATGGAGAAAATATCACTTACCTTGAAAAATATGCTTGCAGACCTTGATCAAGTGAGAGACCAAGTACCAGTTAAAAGCAAACTGCTGTTGAGTGGAAGTAGCCAGTTGGGTAGTCTGTTGTCAAGCATGGTGAAACAAAAAGAAGAACTTGACGTGAACAGACAAGATGTTGATGCGGCTACAGTCAGAATCAACAAAGAGAAGACAATGTTAAATCTAATGAAGAACAGCCTTGTTGTAGACCAAGAAAGACTAACACTGGAGAAGGAGAAGATGGAACAACTACATTCTGAGCTGAAAGTGCGGCAAGATCACTTAATGGCTAACATGCAATCACTAGAAACAGTGAAGGCCACTCTCCAGGATGTGAATGAGAAGAAAGTTAAAAGCAATTATAAAACATTACTCGATTCAGAAGCCAACAAGAAAAGTGTGCAGAAAATCACACTTGTTTTGAGGAAGATGCTTGCAGACCTTGATCAAGTGAGAGACCAAGTACCAGTTAAAAGCAAACTGCTGTTGAGTGGAAGTGTCCAGTTGGGTAGTCTGTTGTCAAGCATGGGGAAACAAAAAGAAGAATTTGAGAAGGACAAGGAGAAGATGGAACAACTACATTCTGAGCTGAAAGTGGGGCAAGATCACTTAATGGCTAACATGCAATCACTAGAAACAGTGAAGGCCACTCTTCAGGAGGTGAATGAGAAGAAACTTGAAAACATTTACAAAAAAGCACTCCAATTGGAAGCCAACAAAGATGGCATGGAGAAAATATCACTTACCTTGAAAAATATGATTGCAGACCTTGATCAAGTGAGAGACCAAGTACCAGTTAAAAGCAAACTGCTGTTGAGTGGAAGTAGCCAGTTGGGTAGTCTGTTGTCAAGCATGGGGAAACAAAAAGAAGAACTTGACGTGAACATACAAGATGTTGATGCGGCTACAGTCAGAATCAACAAAGAGAAGACAATGTTAAATCTAATGAAGAACAGTCTTGTTGTAGACCAAGATAGACTAACACTGGAGAAGGAGAAGATGGAACAACTACATTCTGAGCTGAAAGTGCAGCAAGTTCACTTTATGACAAACATGCAATCTCTAGAAACAGTGAAGGCCACTCTCCAAGAGGTGAATGAGAAGAAACTTGAAAACATTTACAAAAATGCACTCCAATTGGAAGCCAACAAAGATGGCATGGAGAAATTATCACTTACCTTGAAAAATATGCTTGCAGACCTTGATCAAGTGAGAGACCAAGTACCAGTTAAAAGCAAACTGCTGTTGAGTGGAAGTAGCCAGTTGGGTAGTCTGTTGTCAAGCATGGTGAAACAAAAAGAAGAACTTGACGTGAACAGACAAGATGTTGATGCGGCTACAGTCAGAATCAACAAAGAAAGGACAATGTTAAATCTAATGAAGAACAGTCTTGTTGTAGACCAAAAGAGACTAACACTGGAGAAGGAGAAGATGGAACAACTACATTCTGAGCTGAAAGTGCAGCGAGATCACTTTATCACTAACATGCAATCTCTAGAAACAGTGAAGGCCACTCTCCAGGATGTGAATGAGAAGAAAGTTAAAAGCAATTATAAAACATTACTCGATTCAGAAGCCAACAAGAAAAGTGTGCAGAAAATCACACTTGTTTTGAGGAAGATGCTTGCAGACCTTGATCAAGTGAGAGACCAAGTACCAGTTAAAAGCAAACTGCTGTTGAGTGGAAGTGTCCAGTTGGGTAGTCTGTTGTCAAGCATGGTGAAACAAAAAGAAGAACTTGACGTGAACAGACAAGATGTTGATGCGGCTACAGTCAGAATCAACAAAGAAAGGACAATGTTAAATCTAATGAAGAACAGTCTTGTTGTAGACCAAAAGAGACTAACACTGGAGAAGGAGAAGACGGAACAACTGGATTCTGAGCTGAAAGTGCGGCAAGATCGCCATATGGCTAACATGCAATCGCTAGAAACAGTGAAGGCAACTCTCCAGGATGTGAATGAGAAGAAAAATAAAGGCAATTATAAAACATTACTCGATTTAGAAGCCAACAAGAAAAATGTGCAGAAAATCACACTTGTTTTGAAAAAGATGCTTGCAGATCTTGATCAAGTGAGAGACCAAGTACCAGTTAAAAGCAAACTGCTGTTGAGTGGAAGTAGCCAGTTGGGTAGTCTGTTGTCAAGCATGGGGAAACAAAAAGAAGAACTTGATAGAACCAGACAAGATATTGATGCTGCGACAGACAGAATCAACAATGAGAGGGCAATGTTAAATTCAATGAACAACAGTCTTGATGTAGACCAAGAGAGACTAACACTGGAGAAGAAGAAGACAGAACAACTACAGTCTGAGCTGAAAGTGCGGCAAGATCACTATATGGCTAACATGCAATCCCTAGAAACAGAGAAGGCCACTCTTCAGGAGGTTAATGAGAAGAAACTTAAAAACATTTACAAAAAAGCACTCCAATTGGAAGCCAACAAAGATGGCATGGAGAAAATATCACTTACCTTGAAAAATATGCTTGCAGACCTTGATCAAGTGAGAGACCAAGTACCAGTTAAAAGCAAACTGCTGTTGAGTGGAAGTAGCCAGTTGGGTAGTCTGTTGTCAAGCATGGTGAAACAAAAAGAAGAACTTGACGTGAACAGACAAGATGTTGATGCGGCTACAGTCAGAATCAACAAAGAGAAGACAATGTTAAATCTAATGAAGAACAGCCTTGTTGTAGACCAAGAAAGACTAACACTGGAGAAGGAGAAGATGGAACAACTACATTCTGAGCTGAAAGTGCGGCAAGATCACTTAATGGCTAACATGCAATCACTAGAAACAGTGAAGGCCACTCTCCAGGATGTGAATGAGAAGAAAGTTAAAAGCAATTATAAAACATTACTCGATTCAGAAGCCAACAAGAAAAGTGTGCAGAAAATCACACTTGTTTTGAGGAAGATGCTTGCAGACCTTGATCAAGTGAGAGACCAAGTACCAGTTAAAAGCAAACTGCTGTTGAGTGGAAGTGTCCAGTTGGGTAGTCTGTTGTCAAGCATGGGGAAACAAAAAGAAGAATTTGAGAAGGACAAGGAGAAGATGGAACAACTACATTCTGAGCTGAAAGTGGGGCAAGATCACTTAATGGCTAACATGCAATCACTAGAAACAGTGAAGGCCACTCTTCAGGAGGTGAATGAGAAGAAACTTGAAAACATTTACAAAAAAGCACTCCAATTGGAAGCCAACAAAGATGGCATGGAGAAAATATCACTTACCTTGAAAAATATGATTGCAGACCTTGATCAAGTGAGAGACCAAGTACCAGTTAAAAGCAAACTGCTGTTGAGTGGAAGTAGCCAGTTGGGTAGTCTGTTGTCAAGCATGGGGAAACAAAAAGAAGAACTTGACGTGAACATACAAGATGTTGATGCGGCTACAGTCAGAATCAACAAAGAGAAGACAATGTTAAATCTAATGAAGAACAGTCTTGTTGTAGACCAAGATAGACTAACACTGGAGAAGGAGAAGATGGAACAACTACATTCTGAGCTGAAAGTGCAGCAAGTTCACTTTATGACAAACATGCAATCTCTAGAAACAGTGAAGGCCACTCTCCAAGAGGTGAATGAGAAGAAACTTGAAAACATTTACAAAAATGCACTCCAATTGGAAGCCAACAAAGATGGCATGGAGAAATTATCACTTACCTTGAAAAATATGCTTGCAGACCTTGATCAAGTGAGAGACCAAGTACCAGTTAAAAGCAAACTGCTGTTGAGTGGAAGTAGCCAGTTGGGTAGTCTGTTGTCAAGCATGGTGAAACAAAAAGAAGAACTTGACGTGAACAGACAAGATGTTGATGCGGCTACAGTCAGAATCAACAAAGAAAGGACAATGTTAAATCTAATGAAGAACAGTCTTGTTGTAGACCAAAAGAGACTAACACTGGAGAAGGAGAAGACGGAACAACTGGATTCTGAGCTGAAAGTGCGGCAAGATCGCCATATGGCTAACATGCAATCGCTAGAAACAGTGAAGGCAACTCTCCAGGATGTGAATGAGAAGAAAAATAAAGGCAATTATAAAACATTACTCGATTTAGAAGCCAACAAGAAAAATGTGCAGAAAATCACACTTGTTTTGAAAAAGATGCTTGCAGATCTTGATCAAGTGAGAGACCAAGTACCAGTTAAAAGCAAACTGCTGTTGAGTGGAAGTAGCCAGTTGGGTAGTCTGTTGTCAAGCATGGGGAAACAAAAAGAAGAACTTGATAGAACCAGACAAGATATTGATGCTGCGACAGACAGAATCAACAATGAGAGGGCAATGTTAAATTCAATGAACAACAGTCTTGATGTAGACCAAGAGAGACTAACACTGGAGAAGAAGAAGACAGAACAACTACAGTCTGAGCTGAAAGTGCGGCAAGATCACTATATGGCTAACATGCAATCCCTAGAAACAGAGAAGGCCACTCTTCAGGAGGTTAATGAGAAGAAACTTAAAAACATTTACAAAAAAGCACTCCAATTGGAAGCCAACAAAGATGGCATGGAGAAAATATCACTTACCTTGAAAAATATGCTTGCAGACCTTGATCAAGTGAGAGACCAAGTACCAGTTAAAAGCAAACTGCTGTTGAGTGGAAGTAGCCAGTTGGGTAGTCTGTTGTCAAGCATGGTGAAACAAAAAGAAGAACTTGACGTGAACAGACAAGATGTTGATGCGGCTACAGTCAGAATCAACAAAGAGAAGACAATGTTAAATCTAATGAAGAACAGCCTTGTTGTAGACCAAGAAAGACTAACACTGGAGAAGGAGAAGATGGAACAACTACATTCTGAGCTGAAAGTGCGGCAAGATCACTTAATGGCTAACATGCAATCACTAGAAACAGTGAAGGCCACTCTCCAGGATGTGAATGAGAAGAAAGTTAAAAGCAATTATAAAACATTACTCGATTCAGAAGCCAACAAGAAAAGTGTGCAGAAAATCACACTTGTTTTGAGGAAGATGCTTGCAGACCTTGATCAAGTGAGAGACCAAGTACCAGTTAAAAGCAAACTGCTGTTGAGTGGAAGTGTCCAGTTGGGTAGTCTGTTGTCAAGCATGGGGAAACAAAAAGAAGAATTTGACAGTAACAGACAAGATGTTGATGCTGCTACAGGCAGAATCTACAATGACAGGGCAATGTTAAATCTAATGAAGAACAGTCTTGTTGTAGACCAAGAGAGACTAACACTGGAGAAGAAGAAGACAGAACAACTACAGTCTGAGCTGAAAGTGCGGCAAGATCACTTAATGACTAATATGCAATCTCTAGAAACAGTGAAGGCCACTCTCCAGGATGTGAATGAGAAGAAAGTTAAAGGCAATTATAAAACATTACTCGATTCAGAAGCCAACAAGAAAAGTGTGCAAAAAATCACACTTGTTTTGAAGAAGATGCTTGCAGACCTTGATCAAGTGAGAGACCAAGTACCAGTTAAAAGCAAACTGCTGTTGAGTGGAAGTGTCCAGTTGGGTAGTCTGTTGTCAAGCATGGTGAAACAAAAAGAAGAACTTGAGAAGGACAAAGGGAAGATGGAACAACTACATTCTGAGCTGAAAGTGCGGCAAAATCACTTAATGGCTAACATGCAATCACTAGAAACAGTGAAGGCCACTCTCCAGGATGTGAATGAGAAGAAACTTGAAAACATTTACAAAAAAGCACTCCAATTGGAAGCCAACAAAGATGGCATGGAGAAAATATCACTTACCTTGAAAAATATGCTTGCAGACCTTGATCAAGTGAGAGACCAAGTACCAGTTAAAAGCAAACTGCTGTTGAGTGGAAGTAGCCAGTTGGGTAGTCTGTTGTCAAGCATGGTGAAACAAAAAGAAGAACTTGACGTGAACAGACAAGATGTTGATGCGGCTACAGTCAGAATCAACAAAGAGAAGACAATGTTAAATCTAATGAAGAACAGCCTTGTTGTAGACCAAGAAAGACTAACACTGGAGAAGGAGAAGATGGAACAACTACATTCTGAGCTGAAAGTGCAGCGAGATCACTTTATCACTAACATGCAATCTCTAGAAACAGTGAAGGCCACTCTCCAGGATGTGAATGAGAAGAAAGTTAAAAGCAATTATAAAACATTACTCGATTCAGAAGCCAACAAGAAAAGTGTGCAGAAAATCACACTTGTTTTGAGGAAGATGCTTGCAGACCTTGATCAAGTGAGAGACCAAGTACCAGTTAAAAGCAAACTGCTGTTGAGTGGAAGTAGCCAGTTGGGTAGTCTGTTGTCAAGCATGGTGAAACAAAAAGAAGAACTTGACGTGAACAGACAAGATGTTGATGCGGCTACAGTCAGAATCAACAAAGAAAGGACAATGTTAAATCTAATGAAGAACAGTCTTGTTGTAGACCAAAAGAGACTAACACTGGAGAAGGAGAAGACGGAACAACTGGATTCTGAGCTGAAAGTGCGGCAAGATCGCCATATGGCTAACATGCAATCGCTAGAAACAGTGAAGGCAACTCTCCAGGATGTGAATGAGAAGAAAAATAAAGGCAATTATAAAACATTACTCGATTTAGAAGCCAACAAGAAAAATGTGCAGAAAATCACACTTGTTTTGAAAAAGATGCTTGCAGATCTTGATCAAGTGAGAGACCAAGTACCAGTTAAAAGCAAACTGCTGTTGAGTGGAAGTAGCCAGTTGGGTAGTCTGTTGTCAAGCATGGGGAAACAAAAAGAAGAACTTGATAGAACCAGACAAGATATTGATGCTGCGACAGACAGAATCAACAATGAAAGGGCAATGTTAAATTCAATGAACAACAGTCTTGATGTAGACCAAGAGAGACTAACACTGGAGAAGAAGAAGACAGAACAACTACAGTCTGAGCTGAAAGTGCGGCAAGATCACTATATGGCTAACATGCAATCCCTAGAAACAGAGAAGGCCACTCTTCAGGAGGTTAATGAGAAGAAACTTAAAAACATTTACAAAAAAGCACTCCAATTGGAAGCCAACAAAGATGGCATGGAGAAAATATCACTTACCTTGAAAAATATGCTTGCAGACCTTGATCAAGTGAGAGACCAAGTACCAGTTAAAAGCAAACTGCTGTTGAGTGGAAGTAGCCAGTTGGGTAGTCTGTTGTCAAGCATGGTGAAACAAAAAGAAGAACTTGACGTGAACAGACAAGATGTTGATGCGGCTACAGTCAGAATCAACAAAGAGAAGACAATGTTAAATCTAATGAAGAACAGCCTTGTTGTAGACCAAGAAAGACTAACACTGGAGAAGGAGAAGATGGAACAACTACATTCTGAGCTGAAAGTGCGGCAAGATCACTTAATGGCTAACATGCAATCACTAGAAACAGTGAAGGCCACTCTCCAGGATGTGAATGAGAAGAAAGTTAAAAGCAATTATAAAACATTACTCGATTCAGAAGCCAACAAGAAAAGTGTGCAGAAAATCACACTTGTTTTGAGGAAGATGCTTGCAGACCTTGATCAAGTGAGAGACCAAGTACCAGTTAAAAGCAAACTGCTGTTGAGTGGAAGTGTCCAGTTGGGTAGTCTGTTGTCAAGCATGGGGAAACAAAAAGAAGAATTTGAGAAGGACAAGGAGAAGATGGAACAACTACATTCTGAGCTGAAAGTGGGGCAAGATCACTTAATGGCTAACATGCAATCACTAGAAACAGTGAAGGCCACTCTTCAGGAGGTGAATGAGAAGAAACTTGAAAACATTTACAAAAAAGCACTCCAATTGGAAGCCAACAAAGATGGCATGGAGAAAATATCACTTACCTTGAAAAATATGATTGCAGACCTTGATCAAGTGAGAGACCAAGTACCAGTTAAAAGCAAACTGCTGTTGAGTGGAAGTAGCCAGTTGGGTAGTCTGTTGTCAAGCATGGGGAAACAAAAAGAAGAACTTGACGTGAACATACAAGATGTTGATGCGGCTACAGTCAGAATCAACAAAGAGAAGACAATGTTAAATCTAATGAAGAACAGTCTTGTTGTAGACCAAGATAGACTAACACTGGAGAAGGAGAAGATGGAACAACTACATTCTGAGCTGAAAGTGCAGCAAGTTCACTTTATGACAAACATGCAATCTCTAGAAACAGTGAAGGCCACTCTCCAAGAGGTGAATGAGAAGAAACTTGAAAACATTTACAAAAATGCACTCCAATTGGAAGCCAACAAAGATGGCATGGAGAAATTATCACTTACCTTGAAAAATATGCTTGCAGACCTTGATCAAGTGAGAGACCAAGTACCAGTTAAAAGCAAACTGCTGTTGAGTGGAAGTAGCCAGTTGGGTAGTCTGTTGTCAAGCATGGTGAAACAAAAAGAAGAACTTGACGTGAACAGACAAGATGTTGATGCGGCTACAGTCAGAATCAACAAAGAAAGGACAATGTTAAATCTAATGAAGAACAGTCTTGTTGTAGACCAAAAGAGACTAACACTGGAGAAGGAGAAGATGGAACAACTACATTCTGAGCTGAAAGTGCAGCGAGATCACTTTATCACTAACATGCAATCTCTAGAAACAGTGAAGGCCACTCTCCAGGATGTGAATGAGAAGAAAGTTAAAAGCAATTATAAAACATTACTCGATTCAGAAGCCAACAAGAAAAGTGTGCAGAAAATCACACTTGTTTTGAGGAAGATGCTTGCAGACCTTGATCAAGTGAGAGACCAAGTACCAGTTAAAAGCAAACTGCTGTTGAGTGGAAGTGTCCAGTTGGGTAGTCTGTTGTCAAGCATGGTGAAACAAAAAGAAGAACTTGACGTGAACAGACAAGATGTTGATGCGGCTACAGTCAGAATCAACAAAGAAAGGACAATGTTAAATCTAATGAAGAACAGTCTTGTTGTAGACCAAAAGAGACTAACACTGGAGAAGGAGAAGACGGAACAACTGGATTCTGAGCTGAAAGTGCGGCAAGATCGCCATATGGCTAACATGCAATCGCTAGAAACAGTGAAGGCAACTCTCCAGGATGTGAATGAGAAGAAAAATAAAGGCAATTATAAAACATTACTCGATTTAGAAGCCAACAAGAAAAATGTGCAGAAAATCACACTTGTTTTGAAAAAGATGCTTGCAGATCTTGATCAAGTGAGAGACCAAGTACCAGTTAAAAGCAAACTGCTGTTGAGTGGAAGTAGCCAGTTGGGTAGTCTGTTGTCAAGCATGGGGAAACAAAAAGAAGAACTTGATAGAACCAGACAAGATATTGATGCTGCGACAGACAGAATCAACAATGAGAGGGCAATGTTAAATTCAATGAACAACAGTCTTGATGTAGACCAAGAGAGACTAACACTGGAGAAGAAGAAGACAGAACAACTACAGTCTGAGCTGAAAGTGCGGCAAGATCACTATATGGCTAACATGCAATCCCTAGAAACAGAGAAGGCCACTCTTCAGGAGGTTAATGAGAAGAAACTTAAAAACATTTACAAAAAAGCACTCCAATTGGAAGCCAACAAAGATGGCATGGAGAAAATATCACTTACCTTGAAAAATATGCTTGCAGACCTTGATCAAGTGAGAGACCAAGTACCAGTTAAAAGCAAACTGCTGTTGAGTGGAAGTAGCCAGTTGGGTAGTCTGTTGTCAAGCATGGTGAAACAAAAAGAAGAACTTGACGTGAACAGACAAGATGTTGATGCGGCTACAGTCAGAATCAACAAAGAGAAGACAATGTTAAATCTAATGAAGAACAGCCTTGTTGTAGACCAAGAAAGACTAACACTGGAGAAGGAGAAGATGGAACAACTACATTCTGAGCTGAAAGTGCGGCAAGATCACTTAATGGCTAACATGCAATCACTAGAAACAGTGAAGGCCACTCTCCAGGATGTGAATGAGAAGAAAGTTAAAAGCAATTATAAAACATTACTCGATTCAGAAGCCAACAAGAAAAGTGTGCAGAAAATCACACTTGTTTTGAGGAAGATGCTTGCAGACCTTGATCAAGTGAGAGACCAAGTACCAGTTAAAAGCAAACTGCTGTTGAGTGGAAGTGTCCAGTTGGGTAGTCTGTTGTCAAGCATGGGGAAACAAAAAGAAGAATTTGAGAAGGACAAGGAGAAGATGGAACAACTACATTCTGAGCTGAAAGTGGGGCAAGATCACTTAATGGCTAACATGCAATCACTAGAAACAGTGAAGGCCACTCTTCAGGAGGTGAATGAGAAGAAACTTGAAAACATTTACAAAAAAGCACTCCAATTGGAAGCCAACAAAGATGGCATGGAGAAAATATCACTTACCTTGAAAAATATGATTGCAGACCTTGATCAAGTGAGAGACCAAGTACCAGTTAAAAGCAAACTGCTGTTGAGTGGAAGTAGCCAGTTGGGTAGTCTGTTGTCAAGCATGGGGAAACAAAAAGAAGAACTTGACGTGAACATACAAGATGTTGATGCGGCTACAGTCAGAATCAACAAAGAGAAGACAATGTTAAATCTAATGAAGAACAGTCTTGTTGTAGACCAAGATAGACTAACACTGGAGAAGGAGAAGATGGAACAACTACATTCTGAGCTGAAAGTGCAGCAAGTTCACTTTATGACAAACATGCAATCTCTAGAAACAGTGAAGGCCACTCTCCAAGAGGTGAATGAGAAGAAACTTGAAAACATTTACAAAAATGCACTCCAATTGGAAGCCAACAAAGATGGCATGGAGAAATTATCACTTACCTTGAAAAATATGCTTGCAGACCTTGATCAAGTGAGAGACCAAGTACCAGTTAAAAGCAAACTGCTGTTGAGTGGAAGTAGCCAGTTGGGTAGTCTGTTGTCAAGCATGGTGAAACAAAAAGAAGAACTTGACGTGAACAGACAAGATGTTGATGCGGCTACAGTCAGAATCAACAAAGAAAGGACAATGTTAAATCTAATGAAGAACAGTCTTGTTGTAGACCAAAAGAGACTAACACTGGAGAAGGAGAAGACGGAACAACTGGATTCTGAGCTGAAAGTGCGGCAAGATCGCCATATGGCTAACATGCAATCGCTAGAAACAGTGAAGGCAACTCTCCAGGATGTGAATGAGAAGAAAAATAAAGGCAATTATAAAACATTACTCGATTTAGAAGCCAACAAGAAAAATGTGCAGAAAATCACACTTGTTTTGAAAAAGATGCTTGCAGATCTTGATCAAGTGAGAGACCAAGTACCAGTTAAAAGCAAACTGCTGTTGAGTGGAAGTAGCCAGTTGGGTAGTCTGTTGTCAAGCATGGGGAAACAAAAAGAAGAACTTGATAGAACCAGACAAGATATTGATGCTGCGACAGACAGAATCAACAATGAGAGGGCAATGTTAAATTCAATGAACAACAGTCTTGATGTAGACCAAGAGAGACTAACACTGGAGAAGAAGAAGACAGAACAACTACAGTCTGAGCTGAAAGTGCGGCAAGATCACTATATGGCTAACATGCAATCCCTAGAAACAGAGAAGGCCACTCTTCAGGAGGTTAATGAGAAGAAACTTAAAAACATTTACAAAAAAGCACTCCAATTGGAAGCCAACAAAGATGGCATGGAGAAAATATCACTTACCTTGAAAAATATGCTTGCAGACCTTGATCAAGTGAGAGACCAAGTACCAGTTAAAAGCAAACTGCTGTTGAGTGGAAGTAGCCAGTTGGGTAGTCTGTTGTCAAGCATGGTGAAACAAAAAGAAGAACTTGACGTGAACAGACAAGATGTTGATGCGGCTACAGTCAGAATCAACAAAGAGAAGACAATGTTAAATCTAATGAAGAACAGCCTTGTTGTAGACCAAGAAAGACTAACACTGGAGAAGGAGAAGATGGAACAACTACATTCTGAGCTGAAAGTGCGGCAAGATCACTTAATGGCTAACATGCAATCACTAGAAACAGTGAAGGCCACTCTCCAGGATGTGAATGAGAAGAAAGTTAAAAGCAATTATAAAACATTACTCGATTCAGAAGCCAACAAGAAAAGTGTGCAGAAAATCACACTTGTTTTGAGGAAGATGCTTGCAGACCTTGATCAAGTGAGAGACCAAGTACCAGTTAAAAGCAAACTGCTGTTGAGTGGAAGTGTCCAGTTGGGTAGTCTGTTGTCAAGCATGGGGAAACAAAAAGAAGAATTTGACAGTAACAGACAAGATGTTGATGCTGCTACAGGCAGAATCTACAATGACAGGGCAATGTTAAATCTAATGAAGAACAGTCTTGTTGTAGACCAAGAGAGACTAACACTGGAGAAGAAGAAGACAGAACAACTACAGTCTGAGCTGAAAGTGCGGCAAGATCACTTAATGACTAATATGCAATCTCTAGAAACAGTGAAGGCCACTCTCCAGGATGTGAATGAGAAGAAAGTTAAAGGCAATTATAAAACATTACTCGATTCAGAAGCCAACAAGAAAAGTGTGCAAAAAATCACACTTGTTTTGAAGAAGATGCTTGCAGACCTTGATCAAGTGAGAGACCAAGTACCAGTTAAAAGCAAACTGCTGTTGAGTGGAAGTGTCCAGTTGGGTAGTCTGTTGTCAAGCATGGTGAAACAAAAAGAAGAACTTGAGAAGGACAAAGGGAAGATGGAACAACTACATTCTGAGCTGAAAGTGCGGCAAAATCACTTAATGGCTAACATGCAATCACTAGAAACAGTGAAGGCCACTCTCCAGGATGTGAATGAGAAGAAACTTGAAAACATTTACAAAAAAGCACTCCAATTGGAAGCCAACAAAGATGGCATGGAGAAATTATCACTTACCTTGAAAAATATGCTTGCAGACCTTGATCAAGTGAGAGACCAAGTACCAGTTAAAAGCAAACTGCTGTTGAGTGGAAGTAGCCAGTTGGGTAGTCTGTTGTCAAGCATGGTGAAACAAAAAGAAGAACTTGACGTGAACAGACAAGATGTTGATGCGGCTACAGTCAGAATCAACAAAGAGAAGACAATGTTAAATCTAATGAAGAACAGCCTTGTTGTAGACCAAGAAAGACTAACACTGGAGAAGGAGAAGATGGAACAACTACATTCTGAGCTGAAAGTGCAGCGAGATCACTTCATGACTAACATGCAATCTCTAGAAACAGTGAAGGCCACTCTCCAGGATGTGAATGAGAAGAAAGTTAAAGGCAATTATAAAACATTACTCGATTCAGAAGCCAACAAGAAAAGTGTGCAGAAAATCACACTTGTTTTGAAGAAGATGCTTGCAGACCTTGATCAAGTGAGAGACCAAGTACCAGTTAAAAGCAAACTGCTGTTGAGTGGAAGTGTCCAGTTGGGTAGTCTGTTGTCAAGCATGGTGAAACAAAAAGAAGAACTTGAGAAGGACAAAGGGAAGATGGAACAACTACATTCTGAGCTGAAAGTGCAGCAAAATCACTTAATGGCTAACATGCAATTACTAGAAACAGTGAAGGCCACTCTCCAGGATGTGAATGAGAAGAAACTTGAAAACACTTACAAAAATGCACTCCAATTGGAAGCCAACAAGGGTGGCATGGAGAAAATATCACTTACCTTGAAAAATATGCTTGCAGACCTTGATCAGATGACAGACCAAGTACCATTTAAAAGCAAACTGCTCTTGAAAAGAAGTATCCAGTTGGGTAGTCTGTTGTCAAGCATGGGAAAACAAAAAGAAGAACTTGACAGTAACAGACAAGATGTTGATGCTGCTACAGACAGAATCAACAATGACAGGGCAATGTTAAATCTAATGAAGAACAGCCTTGTTGTAGACCAAGAGAGACTAACACTGGAGAAGAAGAAGATAGAACAACTACAGTCTGAGCTGAAAGAGCGGCAAGATCGCCATATGGCTAACATGCAATCGCTAGAAACAGTGAAGGCCACTCTCCAGGATGTGAATGAGAAGAAAGTTAAAGGCAATTATAAAACATTACTCGATTTAGAAACCAACAAGAAAAATGTGCAGAAAATCACACTTGTTTTGAAGAAGATGCTTGCAGACCTTGATCAAGTGAGAGACCAAGTACCAGTTAAAAGCAAACTGCTGTTGAGTGGAAGTGTCCAGTTGGGTAGTCTGTTGTCAAGCATGGTGAAACAAAAAGAAGAACTTGAGAAGGACAAAGAGAAGATGGAACAACTGCATTCTGAGCTGAAAGTGTGGCAAGATCACTTAATGGCTAACATGCAATCACTAGAAACAGTGAAGGCCACTCTCCAGGAGGTGAAAGAGAAGAAAATTGAAAACATTTGCAAAAATGCAATCCAATTGCAAGCCAACAAGGATGGCGTGGAGAAAATATCAATTAGCTTGAAAAATATGTTTGCAGACCTTGATCAGGTGACAGACCAAGTACTAGTTAAAAGCAAACTGCTGTTGAGAGGAAGTATTCAGTTGTTGTCAAGCATGGTGAAACAAAAAGAAGAACTGGAGAAGGAGAAAATGGAACAACTACAGTCTGAGCTGAAAGTGCGGCAAGATCACTTAATGACTAATATACAATCTCTAGAAACAGTGAAGGCCACTCTCCAGGAGGTGAATGAGAAGAAACTTGAAAACATTTACAAAAATGCACTCCAATTGGAAGCCAACAAAGATGGCATGGAGAAATTATCACTTACCTTGAAAAATATGCTTGCAGACCTTGATCAAGTGAGAGACCAAGTACCAGTTAAAAGCAAACTGCTGTTGAGTGGAAGTAGCCAGTTGGGTAGTCTGTTGTCAAGCATGGTGAAACAAAAAGAAGAACTTGACGTGAACAGACAAGATGTTGATGCGGCTACAGTCAGAATCAACAAAGAAAGGACAATGTTAAATCTAATGAAGAACAGCCTTGTTGTAGACCAAGAAAGACTAACACTGGAGAAGGAGAAGATGGAACAACTACATTCTGAGCTGAAAGTGCAGCGAGATCACTTTATGACTAACATGCAATCTCTAAAAACAGTGAAGGCCACTCTCCAGGATGTGAATGAGAAGAAAGTTAAAGGCAATTATAAAACATTACTCGATTTAGAAGCCAACAAGAAAAATGTGCAGAAAATCACACTTGTTTTGAAGAAGATGCTTGCAGATCTTGATCAAGTGAGAGACCAAGTACCAGTTAAAAGCAAACTGCTGTTGAGTGGAAGTAGCCAGTTGGGTAGTCTGTTGTCAAGCATGGGGAAACAAAAAGAAGAACTTGATAGAACCAGACAAGATATTGATGCTGCTACAGACAGAATCAACAATGAGAGGGCAATGTTAAATTCAATGAAGAACAGTCTTGATGTAGACCAAGAGAGACTAACACTGGAGAAGAAGAAGACAGAACAACTACAGTCTGAGCTGAAAGTGCGGCAAGATCACTATATGGCTAACATGCAATCCCTAGAAACAGAGAAGGCCACTCTTCAGGAGGTTAATGAGAAGAAACTTGAAAACATTTACAAAAAAGCACTCCAATTGGAAGCCAACAAAGATGGCATGGAGAAAATATCACTTACCTTGAAAAATATGCTTGCAGACCTTGATCAGATTACCGACCAAGTACCATTTAAAAGCCAACTGCTCTTGAAAAGAAGCATCCAGTTGGGTAGTCTGTTGTCAAGCATGGGAAAACAAAAAGAAGAACTTGACAGTAACAGACAAGATGTTGATGCTGCTACAGGCAGAATCAACAATGACAGGGCAATGTTAAATCTAATGAAGAACAGTCTTGTTGTAGACCAAGAGAGACTAACACTGGAGAAGAAGAAGATGGAACAACTACAGTCTGAGCTGAAAGTGCGGCAAGATCACTTAATGACTAATATGCAATCTCTAGAAACAGTGAAGGCCACTCTCCAGAAGGTGAATGAGAAGAAACTTGAAAACATTTACAAAAAAGCACTCCAATTGGAAGCCAACAAAGATGGCATGCAGAAAATATCACTTGCCTTGAAGAACACACTTGCAGACCTTGATCAAGAGACAGGCAAAGTATTAAATCATAACTTACTTTTGCAACGCGATAGGATCCGGCTGGACTTTCTGCTTTCAAGCGTCAAAAAGCAAAAAGAAATTCTTGATGTAACGAGAGAAGAGTTTAGAGCTGCTACGGACAGAGTGGACAATGAAAGGGAAAACCTACTTCCCATTAGTAATAATATTGATGTGAGACAAACAGAAGAACTTAATGAGAAAAGCCATCATGTTGATGATGCTGCTGCAGACAGAGCCACCAGTGAGATAGACCGTCAGTTTTCAATGAAAATCAATACTGGTGTGGAAAAAAGACTTGTTCTTGACAAGGAAAAGATGGGACAACTATGGTTGAAGATTAAAGTGTGTGAAGGTCACCTAATGGATAGCATGCAATCCCTCGAAAACTCTCAAGGCAGTCTACAGATGTTGAATTTGAAGGGACTTGATCACATCAACAAAAAAGTACTCAGATTAGAAGCTAACAATGAAGGCATGAAGAAAATGTTGCTTGCTTTGAAAAACACATTGATAGTCATTGATCAGATGACTGACCAAGTATCAGTTAAAAATAAACTGCAGTGGCTGAGAAGAAGGACGCAACTGGATGATCTGCTGTCAAGGTTTTTGAAGGAAAATGAAGAACATGGTGGGAAGAGAAAAGCTGTTGAAGCTGCCATGAATAGGTTTAGTGTTGAAATGGAAAAGCTAATTGCCATTAAGATGGATTTTGATGTCAATAGGACTGTCACTGAGAAAGAGAAGATGAAACTGAGAACAGTGAAGAAACATCAGGAATCTTACTTAATGACCAACATTACATCCAAAGAAACAATAACAGCCAGTTTAAATGAGCAGAATGTTAAGAAACTTGAAGTTGATACATTACATGATGTGGTGAAGAATGACTCAAAAAGCATTTGTGAACTAACTGTTCATGTTCAAACAAAAATTAATGACCTGCAATACAGAAGACATTTACAACAGCAAAGGCAGAATTCTTTAATGTTTGAAATAAACAATGGCATTTTACAGAAATTGTTTGCTATGAAGCACAAGAGGGTATACAAAATTTCACGTAACAATGATTTAATACAGGTTTGTGTTGGCAACTTACTTTCACACATTTTAAAACAGAGAAAAGCAGCTGGAAATCAAAAGATAACGCTAAAAAAACTCCAGGCAGAGTCAAAACACTTTAAGAAAGTCTTGTATAGGAAGAATGCAGCCAAGGACAAAAAGGACGCTGAATATTTTTATGTCACTTGCTTAAATGCTAACAAGGAAAGAAAAAACTCAATTGTTCAGAAGTCTAATCATGACATTAGTAAGTGGGGAATAAGGCCTCCATTACAAGAGAACAAACACACTGAAAATGCCAGTAATGATATAGGCATTGTACAAAAACATTTTTCTCAGATACAAGAAAGTGTTGAATTTGAAAGTGAAATGATGAAGGACACTAAGCAAATAAAAGTCCAACGGTCAGAGGCAAGCGGTGTTCAATGCACCAGGCTCAGCAGAGCAGGAAATGCCTTTGAATTTGTTCGGGTAAAATTAAAACTTTTAAATCAAAGGCTACATGATAACTTTGAAAAGATTTTGCATCAGTTAGCACACAGAAATAAATATTGCCTGTATTTGAGTAAAATAATGGAAGACATGTGTCATGAACTTGAGCAAAAACGAATCATCAGTGGCTATCGCAACCTGACAGAACGAAAGACCACCCATATTGTAATAAAAAAATCAAACAAGGGGATACAAACTGAAGTTGATTCTAAAAAGTGGCAAAGGTTGATGAAAGCAGATGAAATACAAAATAAAGAACACAAGAAATATGCTCAGCAGAATAGAACAGTGATGCAGACAAAACTATTTGAAACAAAGAGTAGCCTTGAAAAGACTATAACGAGCCAATGCATGCAGTCAGAAGGAGAATATCCTCTAACTGTATTCATCGGTGACAAAATTGAAAAAGAACAGAAACAGAGCCTTTCCACTCAGCCTGAGTCATTGGCCAAAAGAGGCGTTTCCACAGTAAACAAAACCTCTAAAAGAGACTGCCTGCGAAAAATATGGAAGGATACAAACATGGAAAAGAAGGAGATTGATCAGATGAAATGCACAGGCTACGAGATGAAAAAATACTTAGAAAAACAGCTCAAGGTGATTACCTATTTTGTTCAAACATATGGGTTACAAAAGGAAAAGACATTTGTCAAGAAGAAAACATTACATCAAAGATTTAGTACGACATGTCAAAGTCGTTCAGAGGCAACGCATAAAACACAGGATGAAAAGTATTTCAGCCTTGAGGAACTTAAAAATGAGATGATTTGTGGTATTGAGACCCGAGCTTTCAAGAAAAGAAAATAGGATCAAGGCGCTGCATACTTGCTAAAAGACTCAGTTGGACAGAAGAAAATGGTAGTAAAGTGCCTTATGTGTTATTGCTATGTGTTACAGAATGTGAAGTTTATGTGTTTGCTTCAGAAGAATGATGAATGTCAGCCAAGCCATTTAGATAGCTGAATAGGGAAATCTAAATGACTATAAGATGTTATTATTAACTACCTGAAACGTGCTAAGAATAATGTGCGTCATGGGAGAAAGTGGCTACCCAAATCCGTCCAAATTTGAAGTAACTTGTACTTTAAAAATGCTCCTCTAAATTCTAGAGCCCGAATTTGGATCTTACGCACGAGAGAGGAGTGGCCTGGACGCATGGCTAATTTGCATGCCGCCATTTTTGCCTTTTAAAAGCTGAGCACGAGAATGCCTCGCCCCTTCCTGTACTTTTTTCGTTCCTACACACTTTCTTTTGGCTAGCGACCACGTGGCTCTTCTATCAGAGCCACAGTTTTTTGGACTTTGTCACAGCAACTTCTCGCCTGGATGCAAAAGCAAGGTGTCTAACACGACTCTTGCTGGCGCCCCTTTGGATTATCATTTGTGTTCTTGCAACTTTTTCTCTTTTTTTTCTCCACTGGGAGTCGGGTCAATCGGCTCAGGCCAGCCTCCCACCATCCACGCTAAACGTGGACCACCTGTGAGACCTCCAGTCCACCACCTGTATGAGTGCCCAGCGGCCGTGACGACTCGGCTCATCCTCCGGGACAGAGCGGATACGGACCCAGCACCGAAGTTCGGCAGCTAGGGCGTATCCAGCAGCGAATCTCGCTGCGAAAAGGAGCATTTAGCAGTGTGCGCATCGGCTCCGCCATCCCCGGCCTCTGGGATTCCACCGGCTGACCTGACAACTCGTGGAGCTTTTTTTCTTAACCTGTTGCCGTGCAGTTGCGCTGTGCTTGAAAGGGGACACTGTGTCCAATCCTCTCTCTCTCTTGTGCGCCTGGTTCAACTTGGACAAATCGTAAGTCGCACCTTTTTCGCAAATTCGACCGCATAACGCTGATGCAACTATTCTTGCAAACACACACCGGATTTGTCAAGCCAAATATTCCACCTTGAATCTTGATTCCCTTTTGTTTTTCCCCCTTTACATTCCAAATTACCTTTTCATCTTAGCCTTTGTTAGGTTGCATGTTTCCTTTTTATTTTATTAGCTTCATTTTATTTCCTTTTTATCTCTTGATAGAATAGTTAGGTTAGGCAGTGCATTTGACTCTGTATGTGATGAAATGAGTGAATAAATGTGTGTTCCTTTGATCAAATCCCGCCTGAACCATCTTTGTGTTTGAGTGGATTATTTCTTCAACTAATTCAAAGAACCACGAAATTCTAAGTGTAGTGACTCCAGATTATGAGTATTTGAGGATTTTATTAGTTGGTTTTCCCGAAGTTAAGCAAAATCAAACGTGGTTCCCCAAAATGTTACTGAGGTCCTGTTTACACGTAGCCGGGGGTTTTGCAAATGAGAAATATTTTTCTGCGGTTTGCCCTGTCATTTACACGTCCGTCCGCGTAGTGCTGGGCGATATGACGATATTTATCGTAAAGGCAATTGAAAAAAAATTATCGTGTCATTTTATTCCTGTCGTGTCTATCGTCATTTGTCACTTACAGCAAAAAAAATAATGCTAATACTGCACATAAACACGTTGCGCTTTCACTCCTAAATTAGTAATCACAGCCTCCATGGCTTTGCTAACCGGCTAACGTTATCGTGAAACTGACATTAATTTAAGTGCATGGGTGATGATTACACTTTTTACAAAGTTCTCGCTGGTACTGCGTTAAAGCGGAGCATGTCAAACTTTTAATAGCAAAACAGCTGGCCTTTTAATGAGTCTCTGGGGAGAAAAAGTAATGCTACACAATTAGCTAAACAGGAAGTGATGTGATTGTTACGGCGTCCCGTATATGTCAACCGGGAGGAGGAAGATTAAACAACAGGCTTGATAAGCGATTAAAAAAATGGATGGATAGGATATATTTAAGTGAATACCTTTCATATCACTAAATATTTGTTTTCTCACTGCAGTCCTGAGTTTTGATATTGACTTGTTTTCGAAATATTACAGTTGAGCTCATAATTTTTTTTATTTTTATCAATTTCTGTATCCCCTATTTAGATTCATGAATACATTTGTAAAAAAAAGAATGTATATATGTCAGAGGTTACTGTGCCTCTTTTGTGAACATTTGATCATTTTATATAGTAACCCTACTGGATGCATTTCTCTTTTGATACAGATCTGTTTAATGTCACTTCAAAATAAAAAGAAAATAAACAGTCATAGCGTGTTGTACATTTTTTTAAATAGGAAAACTGAAAATATATCGTCGTATATCGTTATCGTGATATAACATAGCCTATATTGTGATAGAAGTTTTTTTTTCATATCGCCCAGCACTACAACACACAACATACAACACATCCGTGGGGATTTTTTTCATTAGAAACGAAGGTTTCCAAAATCTCCGGCCACAGTGAAGTTTTGCGTATTTCTCCGGATCTGCGTTCGCGTGTGTCCAGCGTAAACTGAGTTTTACGTCGTCGCTCTACACACGTTACTCAAACACATACCTCAAGTTGTTAAAAAAGGAGAAAACTTGGATCAATTAATAAATGAATCATTAACTCAGTGCAACACTTGCGATATTATATTTTGCAAAGGAGGATGCACAATGTGTTGGACTGAATGCAGGTCCCTCTGCTTGACGAGATCTAATTGAGCCTCAGTCACCACCAGTGCGCTGTGCTTCAGTGAAGTCAATCGATTCAGTTATAAACATAAAAGGGGAAGTCAACCCCAACATTTTTTTTGCAAATAATATGTTGTATGTGTCCTCACTAGTCTAAAAACAGCATTCTGATTAATATTGTGTTTATGGAATGTATGTTAAGCAGCAAAATCCACCAGTTTTTAATCCATCTCAGGAGACTGTTGCTGTTTGCTGTTGATTGAAATTGACATCACAGTTGCTCAGGGCTCAGGTCGCAACCAATCATGGTTCAACAACAGAAAAGTGGTGAGCTGTGGATTTTGCTCCTTTATTAATATTCCACAAATGGAATATTGGGTAGAATACAATGTGTATCACCAAAATTTAGGCATCTTACAACTAACTCGATCAACTCAAAAGTAAATCAGTAGCTAACATTAGTGTACAGTATGTAGTTTTATACTAGGCGAGCATGTGTTCTAGTCTGCTACAATACACAACACAGCAGGTATATTGCTTTGATTCCGTGGTTCCAGACACATCCCAGCTAGAGGAGGCCACGAGACCCACCCAGGACACGCTGAGAGGCTACGTTAGCCTGGGAACGCCTTCGAACCCCCTGGAAGTGACTGGGGATAGGAAAGTTGTGGCTTTCAGCTAAATCTGCTGCACCCGCAACCTGAACCCAGATATGTGGATTATGATAGATGGACTATGCGGTTGTAAATGGACTGTGTGTTAAGCATGCATTTTTTTAACATCCATCCATTATCTGTACCGCTTATCCTCAAGAAGGTCGCAGGAATGCAGGATTTTTTTCCCAGCTGTCGTCCGGTAGTATGCGAGGTACACCCTGAACTGGTTGCCAGCCAATTGCATTAAAAAAAAAAAAGCATATTTTATTCAACTTATAAATGAAGAAGAATACTGTTTTGTTTGTTTGTTTTTAACTTGAATCCAACTTTATTAGATTCCTTAAACACATACTAGTAAAGTCATTATAGTTATAATAGCAGCAAAGATATGGGCTTTTTATGTACAGTTGGGGAAAAAAAGCATATATGTTTGGTAAAAAGGTGAGATATCACTTGTGTCTTAGGATAAATTTATTTCTATGACCGTAAGGTAGGCTACCAAAGCGGACCTTTGAATCATGAATCTAAGTCAAAAGTTATTAAACCGCTGTTATAGTACAGTTAAAATGATTGAGAACAGTAAAACTTGAGTGCACGACAGCACAAGAAAATGAAATACATATGGCATCCCAATTATAAACGTGTGCATAGGATTCTATAAAAAGTGTGCATATCTATACATACAAAAACCCACCTCCACTTGGAAAAGTGCACCGCAAGGTCCATACCATAGTGGCTTGTACCTTCTGTAGTGTGTGTACACCTGTATTCAGTCATTACAGATCAATGCAAAGCACCTTATGAATGGATATTGATAGAGTTGACAATATTTGTATTGTACTCTTTGCGTGTTCAATAAATGAATGGTGAGATTCTGGTGAAGAAGTCCCTTTGCAAAGGTATAATTATTCAGAAGCTTCTGATCACACAAAATGAAGACACTCAAGCCGTGTTCCGTTCAGATTGTGTGTTTCTTCCTCTCTTGCACACAGTTATTTATTCAAAGTCAGTGCTATACAAAAAGTTCCCTCTCCCCTCCCATAAGCAAGTTCCCATGAGTACAAATCAGATTAGACTTGAACAATAGTAAATCAGCCTGTCCTTGGACTCTCTTCGACCGGACAGAGACTGGTACTAACTATACTCCCTTTAGATAATATAGAAAAGAAACCTGTTACTTTTCTCTTTCCCAGGCAAGAGAACAAAGGACTATAGATTGGCTTAACATATGAATTAACTGTTGTCTTATATTTATATCTTTATAACTAATGTCCAAAACGGTTAAAATATAAATTGAAACTGAAAAACAATGTTAATAATCCAACATTATGAACCAAGATACATATTTTTACTTACATGGATATTGATCTAATTAAAGGTGGAGTGTGATGTGTATAAAGTCAAACATGGCTGCCATCTCGCATCCAAGACGCAATTACATTGACAGTCAGTTTGTGGTAACAAAGGCCAAGGCATCAATAGGTGATAGGGAGTAGGTTTACTTGGAAATTGTCAAAATCTCCCAAGCACACGGGGAATATGGGTTATGGAAAGCAAGGTTGAATGTTTTGGCCATAATTCCAAAATGCATCTTTGGCACGAACGTAACGCTGCTCATCATAAACAATACCAAACAACACTTCGGGGTGTTTTTCTCCAGCTACTCGTGAGTCATAGAAAATATTATAAATAATTTGAAATAGCAGTCAGTATAACCACAAAATCTTCAGGCTTCTGCTTGGAAGCAAGAAAGGGAAAAAAAGCCCACTACAAAGTCTGAAATTTATTTGGGGTTTATCAAAAGGACTTTAATGGTGGCAGGTGTTTGCTAACACCTATTTAACAACAGTTTGAAATGTGTTTTTTGAATCTCAAGATAGATACATCCCATTTATAAAAAATAAAATTAAAAATCCCCAGTTGTTTGTAATTACTAATCCTCTCCAAAAAGATTTCAAGAGTGTGATGGATTTAGTGCCTTCTAGTAAACTAATCATTCATTTTAAAACCCAACAATTAATGTCAATTATAAATTTACTGCTTTTAAATAGCGCTTTATCTACAACGTATGATGCCCAAAAATCTTTACAAAGCCTCACATTCACGGACCAAATGGTTCAACCACCGCTTACCTTTTCCGCAGCTGGGGCCTGCAGGTGGTCGTTGCTGAATGATTCGGGCTCCTGCCGCTTGTCTCTCTGCTATGCTCACGCTAGCTTTTGCTAGCTTCTCTTGCTAATCGCTCTAACGTTAGCCGCTCCCGCTAATGCTTGCTAATCATGGTCTCTCTGAGGCACTGCGTGCGTGCTTGAAAATGCAAGCACTTATTAGTTCACCACTACATGGCACTGAATTCTACACTAAAATGGTGGGGAAACATTTTTAAATGATTTATCTTGGTCCTATTTGTTTATATCACAAAAACCTGAACTTTTAACAGGGATGTGAATACATTTTATATCATCTCTACAGACAGGCAACATTATGACCATTATGATCAACTGAAATCCAATACCAGAGGTTTGGTTGCCGGGGCATACTCTGATATACTGTTGCAGTTCTCGAGATTGGTCTTGGTTACTTTTTAAGGGTCTCTGCCTCGTCTCGGAATCAAAGGCATTTTTACTCTGTCTCGGACAGGGCAGACTCTGGATTTTTGATCAAGACTGATAGAAGTCAGGCTAGCACTACTGTGACCAGTGAGAAACGCAGAATGTTTCATTTGGAGTGCCACAGACATTCAATAAAGACAACTGGAGACACAACACCTCTGAAAAAGCAACTCTGTCCCCCATCTGAGAATGTAAAATGGAACCCTCAGAATAGAAATTTCTGAATTAATCACACTTCTGAAATTTTGTCATCAATTTCTATCATCGTAACATATAACATCATTAGATATGAGTGAACAATTGCATGAACATTGTTCAGAATATTTTATTAAATAAACATTTGACCAATTTTTTTTCATTCAACACTTGGCTACTGACAAAAGTGTTTTTGTACATTCTGCAGCCCAAAAGACAGAGGAGGGCACTTCCGTTTCATCTCTTCCCGTCGTTGACCGATGCCCACATTTTCGGCGCGTGTACACATACTCTGTGAATGCTGAATGATGCAAAGCCTCGAAAAAATACCCGGACTGAGCACCAACTGATGCAGGTCTGATGGAGGCTTCGTATCATAAAGAGCTCGGCGAAAACGGGGACATCCGTCAACAACGAGAAGAGATGAGAGACGGAAGTGCCCACCTCTGGCAAAAGAAAAGGTGAACTGTTTTATTTTTTTATTATTTTTTGAAACAATAAAATTTTTGATATAACTGTTTCTAATTAAAAAAAAAGAATTAAAGGAATTGGTAAAAATGTCCATCTTGTGATAAATGCTTCGCAAAGTAAATATGTGAACTTTAAAGTACATTATGCTTGTATCGAATTGCCGCCCATTCGCTCAGATGAGAATCTCCATCATATCCTTGTCCACTTCCTGGTGGGTGGCTGTGGCTGGAAGGTTTGGCTGTGAGTGGGACTGGGACTGGGACTGGACAGGGACCCTTCGCTCCAGGGTGCTGCTATGAAACACTGGACCGTCTATGAAGGGGGTAAAGAAGAAATAGAAAATGAGCCAAATAAATAAATAAAGATAACAAATAACCATAAAACATTAGCATTAGAATTATTTTTTCACACCAAGCCATGATACAGTTCATAAAAACCGCACCACAGCAGGTTTTCATCACATAAACATTCATTAAAGAACCCCTTCACCCTGTAAAACAATGTCATTTCATTTCATTATCCTGTTTCATTAGCTTCGCACCAAGTATTTTTTTATACTGTCAACTTTTTGTCAGCAAAATGCACACGCGAATGGCACCAGCCCACCTCAGAGAAATAATATTTTGTCAGTTGTCAGCAGGGGTGTTAAAAAAAGTCGATTTGATGATATATCGTGATATTAAAGCACGCAATTCTCGTATCGATTCAATATGCGGCCAAATCGATTCTTAAATATCAATTTTTGATGGAATTATTCAACAAAACGTCTTACTTTGGGTTAGGTTTCACACTTTAAGCATGGAAGAATATTATATTAATGGAATATTAAGCCTTAAACGGATAGTTCGGGTTTTTGGACATGAATCTGTATGGCATCCTCACCTAAAGTGATGCGCAATCAGCACTGACAGCGTCCTGTGACCCAAGACCCGGTCCGGTTTTGGTCGAGACGAAAGTAGTCCGGCAAGTTGGCTGAGGTCACGGAAATAAAGCGTTTTTCTTCTAAAAACAATTTGTGTTCAAAAGAGTGATACATTTGCATCACAAAACTGCACATAAAAAAAAACTCAGACTCTATTACCGCCGGGCACAATTTTTCTGTTCGTATCACTGAGCGGCGCGCTGCATATTAAGCTGACAGACGCGCGTTGTACCGTAATTGTAACTTTGAAAACTCGCGATAACATGTCTGACTACAACGACAATGTCTTTAGTTAGCACTGAGCCAAGGGGGTCTTTTTATGAACCCGAATATACTGATGCCGATATTCGTCAGATGGAATTAGAACGGGCAGAAAGAGGGAGCGAGAGCGAGGAGGGATAGAGAAGTGGTCAGTGAACTTGATCAGCTGCAGCCCTGAGAAAGTGGGTGACTGTCACTGACAAATGGGGTGCACTTGTTTGAAGTGCTCGGAAAGCGGTAAAAAGTGTGCGGAGATTCAACTTTACTCGCAAGCTGAATTAGCACACGTTACCAACAATGTATGGACGAGTCCTTTCCACCGCGAGACGTGCGATGCGTTCATAAACACTCGGACCCAAGAATACAAAACAGAATGTGCAACACAGGAACACACAAAAACATCTTTGTTATACAAGCTTATAAAGTTTATACAATCGCAACATTATATAATAATGGCTCTCGCTCTCCATTAGCTCTCTAGCATCCGGTAAACACTTCCAAACAACTTTGTGCGCATCTGTCAGCTGCGCCGCGCAATGATACAAACAGAAAAATAGAGCCCGGCACTAATGGAGTCGGACTTTTTTCTAATGTGCAGTTTCGTGATGCAAATGTATCACTTTTTTAAACACAAATTGTTTTTAGAAGAAAAACGCTTTATTTCTGTGACCCCAGCCAACTTGCCGGACTATTTTCGTCTCGACCAAAACCGGACCAGATCTCGTGTCACAGGATGCTGTCAGCGGTAAGTCAGTGCTGATTACACACCACTTTAGGTGAGGATGCCATACAGATTCATGTCCAAAACCCCAAACTATCTCTTCAACTCATTTACTCCCAGCCATTTTCACTGAAGCAACCCCCTTCGCTCCCCGCTGTTTGAGTGGATTTTGACTGATTTTGCAAGGCCCACGCAATATTGTGTTCTATTGCTATAAAAACATGGAACCTACCAAAAGAAAGATTAGAGTCTCTTCTTTCATCAGGAAAAAAAGTATATTTGAATGTGTTTCAATTAGCAGCAATTAGCATTAGAATATAGCTAAGTTTCATCATTATTCACATATCTGTTTAAAACGGTGGGGAAAGGAGCTTTTTGCAACATGTCCCTGGTTGATCTCTTATAATCTACTGCCACCTGCTGGCCCTTTTTGTAATTACTGCCAGTGCTGCCGTAGCACAGGGTTCACCAATTCCAGTCCTCGAGTTCCGGAGTCCTGCAGGTTTTAGATGTTTCCGCCTTCTAACACAGCTGATACTAAAGATCAGGATCATTGTCAGGCATGCTGATGGGCTGATTATATGAATCAGGTGTGCTAGTGGGCGGAAACATCTAAAACCTGCAGGACTCCACCTCGAGGATCGGAATTGATGAACTCATACATAATTGGGAGTATGGTAAAATTTAAAATAGAACGTATTTTTACATTTAGTTAGTTAGAGTTAATATTTTATTTTAATACTGTTCAAACAGATTGCATTCTGTTTGTTAAATACAATGGCTCAGTTATGAGCCAGAAATTTCAGATAAATAAATACATTTTCAGTGCACAATTTACGATTTATAGAGCCGTGTCGGGATTATCAAACTGAATCGTGACCTATGAATCGTGCCTCGCAATTCAGACCCCTAGAGTTGTCAGTATGCAATTTGCTCTTTGACGGCTGTGCAATCTGGTGAGATGGTATAATTTACGGCGCATCTATTGTGCTACATGATATGATTATTTTGATATCATAAACCTTTCCTAAATGTTTTTCTAGCTAGTTCATCTAATTAAATGGTTTAGCCTCACGTTTCGCCAAAAAGCAAATTTTCCCCGATTTCATTTGATTAGATTTGGTGTATATAAAATCATAGAACACAATATTCTATGGGTCTTGAAAAATCTGTCAAGTGCTCTAACATGGCTGGTACTCTTGGGGCTGAAATTTTTACCATTGAATCAGTTAAAGAGCTATATGAATAAAATTTACTTGAGCTGATCAGCTAGGATAAATGCTGAAACAAAAAATGCACGTGTGTGACATAGTAGTAAAAATCAAGTATCTGCCACTGAGTCAAAAAAAGGCCTAATAGAAAAGTAGCATTAGGTTACACACAGCAGTCAAAACATAACATATGTCTCTGAATAAACACAAAAAAGAACATATTTCTCAGTTTGTAATCTTACCAGCTCCACGTTCAGGATTATAGAGGGGGCTAGGGTTGGACAATCTGTTTGGCACCATCATGCTCTGAAGGGCAGGGGTGCCGGGCTTACTGGTGTCTTGACTCGGATTCTTGTCTGTCTGTGTGCAGCTGTCCCTGCTGCCTGTCTTTGAGTGAACTGCTGCGATTTGTATTGATTGAAATACTGGTGAGGGAGATGATGTAATGGATTCTGTCCTAAGAGAGTCTGTACGAAATTCCGGACCAAGCAGAACCCCTGAAGAAGAAAAACAATTTACATTGATTGACCACCATTACACGTCAAGCCAACTGTCAGTAAAATATTAACATAGAACTCAAAAGGCTTTGCAGGCTCTTACCTAGGCTCCCTTTCCAGCTGCTATCTTTGCGTTCTTCTGTGATGGCAGAGCTGCTGAGTCCAATGCCGTGAGAGAGCAGTCCTGAACCTCCAGGGCCAGCGTTAGAGATGGACATCAGAGACTTGGAGGGCCTCATTGTAGATGGCACATCTGACTTGACTGGCTCTTTCTTGGAGCGCTGGTGGAGCACTTTGATCATAGCATCCTTCTCTATGATCTGGGCATGGAGATTCTTGATCCTTAGAGAGAACAAGTAATAAAGAATTAGATTAGTGTGGGAAGAGGGTTCACTCTGGACAACTGTCAATCACAGGACTGAAACTAAGAGACACTTAACTCATTCACTCCCAGCCATTTTCACTGAAGCAACCCCCTTTGCTCCCGGCTGTTTTCATGAATTTTTGACTGATTTTGCAAGGCCCACAGAATATTCTGTTCTATTGTTATAAAAACATGGTGCCAACCAAAAAAAAGATTAGTCTCTTCTTTCATCAACATGTCCCTGGCTGATCTCCTATACTCTGCTGCCACCTGCTGGCAGTTTTTTGTGATAACTACCATTGCTTTAAGCGACTTCTTCATGTCAGAAGCTGCATCAAAGCCTTCTGTATGCTGTAGCATAAAAAAAACAAAAACGTATACATAAGTTATTTGGGAGTGAAGGACAAAAGTATTTAAAAAACGTATTTATACGTTTTTGGTTTTGAATGAGGTAAGAGGAAAGTTAAGGCCTTTTCACACTACATTTAACAAAGCTCAGTATGAGGTTTACAAATTCCTTCACTGTGTATGTGCTGCCATGGTGTAACATGCAAGGTGGGTTTTTGGTGTAATTTTCGAGGAACGGCAGTGTTGCTGTGATTTCAGACAGCTAACATATAGAATGGCTTATCAATGTGTTTAACAAAAACTATGTTGAAAAATCCTCTGTTCACGATCTGTTCACCTTCATATATCTGTTTTGCTGTGCATCGTTTCCCTCCCATTTTGAGAGCGAACTTGGTAGACCGACACTATTCTACTATTAGTGGAGCCCCCCCCCCCCCCCCCTCCAAGTCATTTGCGTGCATGTGCGTGATATGAACGTAAATGGATTGAAGAATGTAATCCGTTCCATCGCAGTCCAGTCCAGCCCTCACCCCGCTTAAGAAAATCTATTTGATACATTAATGCTTTTTGCTTTTGCTTTTTTTATTTGTGGAAACACATTTTCAACTTTGTACATGGTCGACACTATTTGGAAAGTAACTATAGATTTTTTAGCATTCTGACCCCAAAAAGAGTGAGTGAGTGAGTGAGTGAGTGAGTGAGTGAGTGAGTGAGTGAGTGAGTGAGTGAGTGAGTGAGTGAGTGAGTGAGTGAGTGATCGATCCAGTTGGCCGATTATGTGGATGACCCTTATCAAACCTTTTCTGTGGAGTTGTTACTGAATTGACTGGACTTGCGTATAAATACTGCCCCAAATCTCCACACTCTAACTAAAATCTAGCAAGATTATGGAACAGTACAGAATGTGGACTAAATTGTAATCCAGTAACTGTTTAGCTTGATTTAAAAATTATACTGTATAATTCTTAACTGTTTTTGACATGTTTTGTAAGCCCCTTCTATCTTTATTTATACTTGCACACTTTTTCTGCAATTTACAAACAACCTTATCTTTGTTTTATTTAAATTTAATGATAATTTATTTCTATCAAACCAGATTTTCAGTGTGTTGATTTTGTCAAAGATTTCATCAAAATGTAATTAAGGTTCGGAGAACACTGCAATTAATATCCAAACATGATGAAGAAATATCACCCAACTTGACAAATTGTTGTCTGTAAATAGCTTTTGATCCAGTCTAACACAATGCCTCAAATGGCATGCTTTTCGTTAATTTTTATGACTATATCCTGGCTGATTGTGTCAAGATCTTTCTTAATATAAATAAATATTCAAATTTCTCTGACCAAAAGCATTTGTAATATCTTCAATAGCGTTTATGGTTCAAGTACAATAAGTGCTTACTCACTTGTGGGTCTTTTTTTAATTCTTTTAACTATGTGAAGGAACTACGACGGTGTATTAGGGCCACGTATAAATATATATATTTTTTTAAAGTGTATGGGCAATATTCCAAGAAAAAAACTCGCAAATTTGCCACTTTATAAAGTAGCAAATTTGTGAGAAAAAAACTCAGAAACGTATAAAAAATACACATAGCGTACGACTCGGATGTTATTGTCAATACTTTTTGTTCGGGTTTTCAAATGAGGAAATAGTACTAATGGCTTTAACCATATCATGTTAAGCATTCGCACTTTGAAGCGCTGGGTAATGCCAGCGACAAAGACGCCTCGCTTTGCGAAGGTCCACACCCTGAGGATCAAGCATCTAAGGTAATTTGTTAAAATAAATATTTACTTGTACATTTCAGAATTACTATTTACACATTCATACATTCTTTAAAAAAAAAAAAATTGTACAAGTAGCTAAGTTGATGTGTCGAATCTGCTGCTCTCCATCATTCACTTGCATTTTCCTAAAGTATGCTACCTTCTGATTGGTTAGTGTTTAGTCAGCTGATAGTGGATCAGGAAGTGTTGTCGCTCTAGCTGCCGTGTATGACGAGTAAAGTTTAAATTAAGAATGAATCTGTCTCCATCCTGCCTTTTCTTCTTCTTAACCACCAACGAATCCTCACAGACTATAGCTACGTATTTGTTGTAAGTTTCTGAGTTTTTTTCTCGTAAATCTGCCACTTTATAAAGTCGAAAATTTGCCACTTTGTAAAGTGGCAAATTTATGAGTTTTTCTTTCGGAATATTGCCTCCACCCTCTAAAAACTATTTTTTTTACGTGGCCCTAATACGCCGTGGTAAGGAACTGTATAAGGTAATATTATGTTATTTAAATGTTTTAAGAAAAGTCAACAATCTACAAACAGAGAAAAAATAATAGTCTACATTCAATCTCACAGATGTTTATCAAGAGTAATAAAGGTATTTTGAAACATGTTACCTGCTTTCCATATCCAAACATCGGCGATTAGCCATTAAAATCTCTTCTTCTTCTTTTTGAATGCGGGCCTCCACTGACGTGTCATAGCTGCTGCTGGGAGAATGGCTTAACATTGTGATAGAGGTATCCCTGCAAAACAGACAGCAGCCTTCTTGAGACAACAACTGCATTAAGAAGGGTGAAAAAGTCTGTGTTGAGAATGTTGGAACCAGTGAGTAGCCCATCAGAAAACCTAACTCAATTTTATCTACAGAGTGTAAAAGAAAGTAAAAAAAAAAAAAAAAAAAAAAAAAACGAGATTCTAAAAATGAAAAATAATATTAAAATAAATGTTGAAATAAATACAAAAATAAATATATAACTAGAATTAAATATCAATCAATAAATAAAAACAGTGGTCTATACTGTATAGTGTACTGTAATGTCTATACTGTGTACACTGCATGCATAAAAATTTGGTAGTGTAGCGATGAAAGGTATGAAATTTATTGTCACCACAAGAGTGTCAATGACAGAGATAAAAACAAACAAACAAACAAAAACCCTGATTAATTTTTTGCTCTTCTAGGCATCTACTTTGAGTCTCGCCCACAATTTGGAGTTTGGGTTAGGTCCATCCATCAAAAAGCCACAGCCCATATCCTGGGTGGGGCACCTGTGATATTGTGACTTCCATGGGAGCCTTTTGAATAATTCTTCATGATCACCAGTAAATGAGACGCTATAATGTCTTCAAGTAAAATAATCTCATTAAGACCTTCTACCTTTGAGAAGCAACAGAAGCGGCAGCCTCAAGGGCAAACTGTCTCATGACGCTCTCCTCCAAGTACTTTTGCTCCCACTTGGTCATATCAGCCTCCAGAGCCAAAATACGCTCCTCCTTCTCCCTCAGGTGCTCCATTAAGGCAGTGACACTGTACTCTGATGGGACCACAGCATTGTTTTGTGTGCCTCCCAGACGCTGGAAAGGAAAAAGTATTGCGATTGTAAGAACTTAAAACTTGATTCGAGCTGTATGGACACAGAATTGAAAGGAAGTAAAGCATCACATATTCAATTGTTTCACTAGAAAGGTCTGAATGGATTTTGATGGCATCTATTTATGACAGAAGCACAAACTAATTCTCTTCTTTATTAACTCATTCACACCCAGCCATTTTAACTGAAGCAACCCCCATTGTTTCCAGCTGTTTTACTAGATTTTGACAGATTTTGTAAGGTCCAGACTATTCTGTTTTATTGCTATAAAAACACGGAACCTACCAAAAGAAAGATTAGAGTCTCTTCTTTCATCAGGAAAAAAGAAGTATATTTGTATCTGTTTCTGTTTTGCAGCAATTAGCATTAGAATATAGCTAAGTTTCATCATTATTCTAAAATCTGCTTAAAACAGTGGGAGAAAGTGTTTTTAGCAACATGGCCCTGGCTGATCTCTTCTACTCTGCTGCATCTGCTGCTGGCAATTACCATTGCTTTAAGCCACCTCTTCATGTCAGTAAAAAAAACCAAACATATTTATACGTTAAGATCTGGATCGTAACTGGATCAAGCATGGGCAACAGCTAAATTATCTTGCATTTTTAATCGGCTGATACATGTTATTTCTATGCATGTGGCAACCTAGCCCTGCTCTTGCTGAACATAAAAAATAAATATTTTTTTCAATTGATCTGGCACTATAATTTCATCCATTTCATCAAGAAAGTATAAAATAAATAATGGAAGAAAGACGGACAGAGACACAAAGGACAACCGTTTGAGTAATACATGCAATCGCTTTCATCCAACAGCTCCTCAGCTCATACGGAAATTAGTTGCGGCTTGGGCTGGGTAAAAAAAAAAAAGAATAATCAATATCAAATTGATTTTCCTTTGAGCGTGATATTGATTCATATACCCATTACACGATTATTTTAATATCTCTTTTAATAGGCTTCTCTAATTACAATGTGGCCTGCAATGAAAACGAGTTACACAGACCTGTGATATAAATGACAGAAAACTTTTAGGTATGTGCACCTGTTGCATGCGTAGAGATTCCAACTCTTTCTCCAGCCTTGTACGAAGTCGATGTTCAAGTTGTTCTCTCTTCTCACAGGCTGCCTGTAGCTGAGCGAGAGCCTGCTGCATTCTTTCCACCTTCTCTACATAAACTTGTTTCTTCTTTAGCTAAAGACACACACACACACACAAGTTTGTTTTACTATCTTTGTGGGGCCATCTCATTAACATTTCCTAGCCCCTTCCCCCAACCATCAAAAATGATTGCCTAGCCGGATTTCTCACCCTAACCTCAACCATAACCCAATTCAAACCTAAACTCTAAAACCAAGTCTTGACCCTCAAAAAGAGGTATAAACTTAAACGGCCCCACAAGGACGAGTGGGCCCCACAACTGTGTGAAATCCCAAAATATTGGACCCACCACATACACACAGGCTGGTGAGACTAATATTAAGGCCTTACGACTTTCAGCAGTAACTTTACCCCCAATCTAGAATATTTTGCATGTTCACAGTTACAACACAGGAATAAAAAAAAAGTTTTTAGTCATTGTAAATTTGTGTCAATCCAATCAGATGAGTGAAAATCAGGGGCGATGACATGATTTTTAGCTGATCGTTATCGGGTGAAAAAGATTTGTTTTTGTTAATTTGGGGAAATTCTACAGGACACAAAGTGACAAAATAATCCAGAGGTACAAATATCAGAAATGTATTGTCTTTGCGCGTGACTGCATGAGGCACCTGGCTGTCAAGTGTCCGAATGTCACAATTTTTGGTAATTTAGAAAACTAGATCGGGTGATCAAAAAATTAGATTTTGAAATTTTGCCACAAATACCCTCCCCTTAAAGTTTCTATTTTCATTTCCCAGCAGCCCAAATGTAAAAAATTGTAGATGGCTTTAAAATGGGACAAACTAAAGACAAAACATCACTTTTGTCTTAGGCTAAATTTGGTGAAATGTGGTTAGTTTTAAGATACCGATTGTAGCATGACTTGAAGTCTTTGGCCTATTTTTAGGACTAACCCTCTCTATTCAAATAAATGACCCGCTTTCAGCCACTGCTTGTTGTAGACGTAGTCACTAGCGGTGTGCCAAAAAATAGATTCTCATAAGAATCGCGATTCTCATTTAGTATGATTCAGAATCTATTTTAAATGTCCCAAAATCGATTTTATTAAAATTATTATTTTCGTTTCTCGCGGTTATTACGTTCCAAAAACTACCCGCAATAATGGAAATCTGCGTTAATTTATTTTAAAGTTTACGTTAATTATATATATTTTTTTTCGTTCTTTATACATGTTTTTTTGTTTATTATGAACACTTTTTCATTCATCATGTTATTTTTTCATTTACAGTAATTTGTTTCCATTAAAAGTATATTTTATTTACTTATTATACAGCACAGTATATATTTTTTTGTTTATTTAAAAAAAAAATGTTCATACTATATATATTTTTATAAAAATTTTAATGTTTGAAGGCACCTCACCACACACTTTATACATGCACTTTTCTTGATAGGCGTTTCTCACATACTGTTTCTCTTATTTAAATACAGTAGGCCTATGCACTCTCAGTGTTCAAACCTTTGTAGATTTTAAAATAATAATAATAACAATAAAATAGAATTAAACTAATATCCAAAACATTTATTTGAGAAACAAAAATATAACGCCGATCAATCAGTTTTTTTTGGGCTGGTATGTTTTCCTAAAAAAATAATAAAAATAGTAATTAAAAAAACACACACACCAACAACAACAACAAAACAGTTGTTAGAAATGACACTCTTAATTTTAATGATAATGATACGAGGCAGAGAAATCCATTTTGACCAGGAGGCTCAGGAGGGCATTTGCGGGCCTCTATCTCCAGGTCGCGAACGCCGTTGAAAAGGTCTCATCGAGACGAATCCGCGGATGCTCGTATGTCCCCGGTAGGACGTAGGGCAGGGGAGATACGGCCGGCCAAAGACCTCCAGGACACCGAGGATTTTCAAACAACCACGACTGGTTCGGAACGGACAATCTTCATTTTAATGATGAAGATACAAGGCAGGCATTTTGACCGGGACCGCATTGCCCCCGAAACTCCACTCGAGTGCTCGTGGCCGCGTGAACCGTGGGGCGGGTGGTGGACGCATGACGCACTGAGCCGTCAACGGGCACGACTGCATGGTTTCGGGGCGGACAATCTTAATTTTAATGCTGAAGATAAGAGGCAGGACACGTAAACCCATTTTGACCGCAGGGTCGCATCGCTGCGGTGCCCCAGAAACTTCACTCGAGTGCTGTGGCCGGCGCGGGCCTGCGTGAACCGTGCATGGGGCGGGTGGCAGGCGGCACGCTGAGAGCCGTCTGACGGCGGCGACAGACGGCGTGTGCATCCACTGTAAAAAAACAAAAAACAAACCAAAGAGCACGCTGTAAAAAAAAAAAAAAAAAAGCACGCTGTAAAAAATCTGTGAAACTGTGAAAGATGAATCCGCGAGAAACGAGGGAACACTGTACTGCTTTATTGGGAGCGCTGTTCATGTTGTACCCAATTTGGCCACTTAGGGGCAGTGGGGTTCCGCGCATTCTGATACACAATTAAGTTGTAGCCACATTAGAGTAGAACAAAAAAGTCACGATCAAGTTATGCCAATAAAAGTTGTTGTTTTTTGCAGTGTAGGAAGAGCGTATGCCTGTGAGTAATGTTAAGATGCTTTGCTGTATATATTCCTGAAGCGTTTTGAATGAATAGCCGTTCTTTTGAGTGATAAAAGTGCCATGAGTAGTGCGCTAATTAGCATTAGCGAGTCAGATTGGAGTAGATCATGACGATTCTTTGCACATCTATAAATTGAAGCAGAAATCATTGACAATCAAATCATTTTGAATAAAAAAATCGCTCTGAATCGAAAATCTATTCCAAATCGAATTGCACACCCAACAATCGATACGAATCGTGAGACCACCCCTAGTAGTCACAGCAATTAGTCATCAGATATTACAACTTATGTCAATCTTCATGCAAAATGAGTGTGCCAATTATGTATGGCTACTATTCATCGGCATACATAAGCCAGTCATACCCACCCAAACAAGGGTACAACCAAATCACGTGCCGGTGCGACAACTGAGAAAGTTGGAAACTCGCGTGACAGTGGATAAGTTGATGTAGAGCCCTGTTCTTACCTCCTCTTCTAGTTTGACCACTCTGGCTTGGGCATTGTTTAGGGCCTGGTCTCTGATTTCAATGTGTCTCCTCTGGTCTTCTGTGGTGGAGTGCAAGACATTCAGCTCCTTCTCGAGTTTTTCTTTCTCCCGCATAGTCTCTTTGTCTAAGCAAAAAACAAACACATCCATTATTAACGGTTCGGTCTGTCATACATCTCTACTTGTGTATTTGAGCTGTGAGAATATTAGTTGTCATTTTGGCTCCAAGCAGTCTTTGAGTCTTTAACTCATTCACTCGCAGCCATTTTCACTGAAGCAACCCCCTCTGCTCCCAGCTGTTTTACTGGATTTTGACTGAAGACCCACAGAATATTGTGTTAAATTGCTATAAAAACATGGAACCTACCAATAGAAAGATTAACCTCTTCTTTCATCAGGAAAACAAAATATATATTTTTTATCTGTTTCCGTTTTGCAACAATTGGCATTGGAATATAGCTAAGTTCCATCATTATTCACAAACCTATCGAAAACAGTGGGGAAAAGAGCTTGTTGCAACATGGCCCTGGCTGATCTCTTATACTCTGCTGCTGCCAACTAAAATACAATTTTCATTCATTATTTACAAAAAAAGTAAATAAGAAACCACTTCAAACATATTGTTCTAAGGTACACTCACTATTCAATACTTTGCTCCCCCCTCTTAAAGCAGCTTGATGAAATACACCCAAAATCAAAATGTGCGCAACTTAATTAATTTCTTCCTCAAGAAATCCTTATGTGAAGTCAGATTTCACTAGATGCCTTGTATCTAACCTGCTGGGAGGGAGATTAGCTTGTTTACATGGTGTGAACATCACAAAGCATCATAATGTCATGTATTTAATGTGTGTGTGTGTGGTCTTGTTTTTGTTACATAGTGGGGCCAATATTTCGGTATTTCACACAGTTGTGGGGCCCACCCGTCCTTGTGGGGCCGTTTTGCTGGACCCTACAAGTTTAGACCTCTTTTTGAGGATCAAGACTTGGTTTTAGAGTTTAGGTTTGAATTGGGTTATGGTTAAGGTTAGGGTAAAGAATAGGGGTAGGCAATCATCTTTGATGGTTGGGGTTAGGGGAAGGGGCTAGGGAAATGCATTATGTCAATAAGATGGCCCCACAAACATTGTAAAACAAACATGTGTGTGTGTGTGTGTGTGTTTGTGCGTGTGCGTGTGTGTGATTCTTCTCACTTTGTGCAAGCAGTTGGGATATGATCTGAAGGTTGTTTTCTAATCCATCAGACTCTTGAGCAGTAAGCTGCTTATTGGCTGTCTCCATACGGTCTATTAGAACATAATACACCACATTAAATTTTTTAAACTGAATAGAATACAATAGACATAATTCCAGCATAAAGCAGTATGATTCAAAGTAATGTGGGAACAAAGGAAAAAAATCTGTCAAATTATGGTGGAAAATGTAAACTTTAAACTTTACAGAATTTGTAAATGAATTGATTGTAGATAGTTTTTTTGTGTAAAGAAAAACGCATTATGACCTGATAAACCGGGTTTCCACTGATGGCCGCGTTACAACACTCGCACCCCCACCCCTGCGACCCCCCAAACGCGACTGAGACAGACACACTACACACTCGCACCCGTTGACGGGAACGTGCAACCGAGGGGCACAAAGGTGGAAGCACAAGAACTGGGATGCGGTCCACACGTTGTTAACAGGAAACAGAAACTAAGTTGATTTGTGAAAACCAGGAATTCGGAAGTCCCGCCTCCTCTGTGGCATATACCCCATAGAAACACTATAACTATATTAAACCTTATATGTACAAAAATAACACATAAAAGAGGCAAAACACAATCACAAGTGTTACTAGTAACAGCAACAATGAATGACGGGAAAGCGTCCAACGATTACCGTTGCTCTCTTCAAGTTAGCGTCAGTCAGCTTAGTAGTGTGCACCAGAAGGAGTGAGAACACACTAGTACTAACAGTAAGTACTAACAGGAAGTACAGTGTTAGCTGCCTTAATCTTGCTGGTTTAACTTCATTTGGTAAGTGTGTCTTGTGAAGTGTAAAATGTCTTATCCTATTTAATGTACATTTGCTTATTGGTTTCTTTTTGTCCTTTTTATTGCCCATTTTATGTTCAAATAAACAAAGACCATGCTCTTAGAGCATTCAATTGTAAATTACATTTTTGATCAAATGCAATATGAATATGGTTTAGAGGGAATGCTCATCTATTTTACATTGATACACAAACTGTAAAATTGTGTATGTTCATTAAAATATGAACGAGTGGGCCAGTCTGAGCCCTGAAACTTCCGGGCTGAAAATGAGTCCCAGTCCGGCCCTGACTGTATATCATGGGTGCCAAACTGCAGTCCTGGAGGGAAGCAGTCCTGTAAGTTTTGGAGGTTTCCCACTTCCAACACAAGCTGATTCCAATTAGCAAGATCGTTATCAGGCTTATGCAGAGCTTGCTGATGAGCTGATCATATATCAGCTGTGTTGAAGAACGGAAACATCCAAAACCTGCAGGACCGGAGTTTGACATCTCGGCTGTAAATGATCACAACAGCAACTGGACATTGCTGCTGTCTTACCTCTGAGATCCCTGTTGAAATCATGTAGACGCCGGACCTCCAATTCCAGCTTGTTCCTCATTGTTTTCTCCAGCGCCTCCCTCTTGGCAGAGGAATTGGCAAGGGTTTCATAAGCCTCTGAAACCAGCTGAATCTCGGTTTCCAACTGCCAGAGGAAATAGATGGAATGAAGGGAAATTGACAAAGCATCTATGATTTAGCCTAGTTACATTTAGTATAAGTCAGTCAGTAAAAACACAAATATTTTATCCATTAATACTTCAATAGCTTTGTTGTTTTTGGTAAACCTATCAAAAGTTACTAAATATATTCTGTCAAAGACTTTTTAAGACATGGACAGAGAACTTAATTCATTCATAGCATCCAAAGCATTCCAAATCTTAAATAAGAGACAATAACACATCTCCTCTTAAATTTTGTTCTTAACCCACAAGTCGAATACAAACTCCTCTAAAATTATACTTCTTAGGTTAAAAAAAGAAACAGAAAGACTCAAGGAAGGTTCTGGATTTATGAAATGGTTGATTCGAGACTGTTAAGTTGTTGCAGCTCAACATTGCATTTGGATGTATGGATGACACACTCGCCGTTGGGAGAAGTGAAAGCCACCGGCGGCCATCTTATGTTGCTACTCACTAAGTCCGCCTAAATTGAATACATTGATTTCGCCACAGCGTTTTTTCCCCCACATTATTTTCTGCCTCTATGGCGAAAATACAGTTGTACCAGTAAGTCTGAGAGAAGTGCTATATTTCATTGTTAGGAAAAGAAAAAAATTACTTAATCTTCTCTTATAAGGTGTATCTCCGGGTGCTACTTTTTTTTTTGATTCATCTACATTGTCACAGCAATCAAGTAAAAGTACAGCGGCAAGCCCATCAGGAAAAAATTGCTGCGAAATGTAAACCTCGTCACAATTCAAAATATTGAGATAATGTACTCTGAACGGTCGATGCAAACAGTGAAGTTCGCCCTTTGTAAGGCACTAATTACTCCATGCAGGGATCCTAGCGTAAAGCATGCACTGATAACAGAATTTTCAACGAAAAATAACAGAAGTTGTCAGTAAAGGTGGCAATTTAAGATGGCTGCCCTCTGGCTTCAGCCATGAGGGTCCAACTGACAGTCCAGTCATATATAAGTCTGTGCTTTTGACAGAGCTCTTCCTCAACACGGAAGTAAGTCCCATGTTCAGTGTCCCAGCGCCTCACTGTGGCACTAGCACAACATTGCACATCCACTGAGGACATGCTGTAAATTGCTTCCCGTAACAGTAGGCTCCAAAAATCCCAGGTTACAGTAAAAATCTCATAATCTAGGGATAAACATGCTGAGCACAACAAAATGTAGCTGCCAGAGCAAGTAAAAGTTAGGGACCGTTCACAAATGACCTATTCCAGGGTGGCGTATGTAAATGGTAATTTGAGTACCACATACGCCACCCTGGAAAATGTAATTTGTGGATGGTCCCTAACTTTTACTCACAATGGGTCCAATGTCTGAATCTAGTCTATCGTCATTTGTAAAGTCCTGTAATCGTAGACGCGCTGCTTTTACAGTTTTATAAGTTCCTGTTGCCTAAGTGACTTTGTTATGTCTGCTCACTACAGTAGGATGTCATGCCCAAAAATCCATCACTTCTTGCTTTGCGTTATGAATTTGCAAAGCTTTGGCCAAAAAGATCGCGTACACGGCCATGCGGTCTTTTCTGCCAGATGCAGAAGATGGTCTGCCACTGATTCCTGTTTTTATACTATCTTAGCCATGCCGACACATGTTGGTGGGTGGATGGGGAGGGTGGGGGGCACTTTTGCCTCGCTAGCCCATGTAACAATGTGTGACACCCCGGCAGAGTCGGACTGGCACAAAAAGGAGGTTCCAATCACGGGACAAAATCTGGCTTTAGTGACGTAGTAGTCTCTGGCAGGAAAGGAGTCTGAGCTGGTGTGCGAGGTCAAGAAGTTCCGACTAGACGTAGCCAGACTCTCCTTAACAAATAGCTTGGGCTCTGGTACCAATTCCTCAACTCTCTTCGACTCTGGAGTTGGCCACTGGGAGAGGCACAGATGCGGGCATACTTATTGCCTCCTGCCTCGGTGACTATACACTTCATCCCAGTAGACGAGAGGGTAGCCTACAGGTCTTGACTGTTGTTAGCGTTTATGAACTAAACAACAGTTCAGTGTACTCAATCATATCAGCTCTACATTACTACGCTCACATATGGCCGCGAACTCTGGGTCTTGACCGAAAGAACAAGACCCAGATACAAGCGGCTGAAATGAGTTTCCCCCACAGGGATGTCCAGGCTTTCCATTAGAGATAGGGTGAGAAGCTCGGTCATCCAAGAGGGGCTCAGAGTAAAGCCATTGCTCCTCTGCATTGTGATGAGTCAGATGAGCAGAAGTGGTAAATCCATGTGCAGAAAGTGAAAACCCTGCCACAGTTTGGCTTTAGCCCCAGGTGTTAACTAGCTAGCTCCCTAGCTAGCTCCCTTGGTGCCCATTTATCTGCGAGAAAGCTAGCTAGCTAGCATCAATGGCTAAAGCCAAACTGTGGCAGTTTTTTTTTTTTACTTTCTGGACCTGGACTTGCCACCTCTGTAGATGAGGTGGCTCGGGCATCTGATCAGGATGTTTCCTAGACTGGGCACGACCCACCAGGAGGAGGCCCCGGGAATGACCCAGGACACACTGGGTAAGCGTACAGTTGTGCTTGAAAATTTATGAGCATAACTGTAAATGTACAAAAAGCTAAATATCGCTTAATGACACAAAAATGCTATGAATCGTCACTAAAATTCACATGCACATTTCTACTCGTCAACTTCAATCTCTGAAAATATCAATACAAGTGCCACAGTATTTTGTATTTTATGGGCACTAAACCGTTTTCTCACCATACAGTGTGCTCATAAGTTTACATAGCCCTAGGGTATGTAAACGTTCAAGCACAACTGTATGTCTCCTGGCTGGCCTGGGAACACCTTGGGATTCCCCCACAAGAGTTCAACAAAGTGGCTGTGGAGAGGGAAGTCTGGGCTTTCCTGCTAAAGCTGCTCCCAGTCCCACCACGGCACAATCCTGGATAAAATGGATGGGTGCATGCATGACTATAATAATAATACATTAAAATAATAGCAAAACAATCAATATATAACGGCTTTTCGTGCTGTGCACATTTTGGCCTCTTGCAGGCAGTGTAGTGCCGTACATGTATAGAGTACATATAAAGAGATAAAAAAGAGTAGAAGAAGAAAACTGATTGCGCTCTTTCAATTAATATAACTTGTTTTTGAAATATTGGGAATATACGGAAGAGGATTGAAGAGAAGAAAAAAAAGGTTGGCAGGATTCTGACTTCATTCTCAGCATTCTGACTATAAAGTGAGGATTCTCACTTTTCTCAGAATTCTCACTTTACACAGAACTTCTGACTTTATTCTCAAAATTCTGACTTGATCACTTTAATCTCAGAATTCTGATGTTAAAGTGAGAATTCTGACTTTAATCTCAGAATTCTGACTTTAATCTCAGAATTCTGACTTTAATCTCAGAATTCTGACTTTATCACGTTAATCTCAGAATTCTGACTTTATTCTCAAAATTCTGACTTTGACTCCCCCTACAATTCATAGCTCTACGTCACAGTCAGAATTCTGTAGATACTAAATGACATTTTATTGTCTTAGTAATTATAATCAGTGTAAAAGTGAAATTTGATCGAATCCAATATCCTGTCATATGTCCATTTTTTTCAGCATTTCAATGAGGCTGAGGGTAGTGAAACCCTTTGCCGAGGCACTTGGATGGAAAGCCTTAATGATTCATGGGGCTCCACCTAGCCATCACTAACTCTGATGTTACCTTGTGCAACGTGGTGACTTTATCACGGCAGGCATCTATCTCCTGCCTCAGAACTCTGTTCTCTTCATTCAGCATGTCCACCTTTTGCTGAGTGTGTGCCATTATTTCAAAGGACGGCCCCTGCAGGTGGGAGTAAGTATGCAAATGGGGGAAATGTCTTGCTTGGACAAAATGTTGAGGCTGGGGAGGGGGCAGGCCTTGAGAATGCTGTTGTTGATAATGATGAGTCTGTTCCTTTTTATTGTGAATCAGTGGCAAAGAGCCGTTGGGGAAGCCGTGATATCTTTGTGGTGCTGGCTCCATAGGCAATGGTGGGAATGTCTCGCCTACGTGGTGGGGAACAAGACCGTGTAGATTGCGAATCCCCATGCTGCGGAAAGACTCACTATGACTATGTGGCTGTTGGTGAGGGACTGAGGAGTAAGGGGCGTGGAAGGAACTGGGTAGGCTACAAAGAGTAGAAGATTGGGCCCGGGACAAAGAACCAACAGAAGTGATGGAAGAGGTGGGGCTGTGGTGGTGAAGGGACTTCTGGAAAGTAACCGAACCCTCTTTACTGGACCTGAGAAGAGAAAAGAAGGAATGTTTTTGTTAACAAAGCTCTCAAATTTAGGCTTGGGGAGTAACGGAATGCATGTACCAGCGTTACGTAATCAGAATACAAAAAAAAAAGTATTCCGTTACAGTATAGGAAAAAAGCCACAGACAGACAGAGAGAGAGACAGAGAGAGAGAGAGAGAGAGAGAGAGAGAGAGAGAGAGAGAGAGAGAGAGAGAGAGAAGGAGGGACCCGCAAATGGCAGGGGCACATTGTATAGAATATATATTGTGGTGATATTTATTTTTATTTTGTCCTTATGAGCATACTCGGTATTTGAGTAATCCAAAGTAATCAAGTTACATTACTTGAATATTATGGTACTTAGATTACGTTACTAACTAAAAAAAATTAGCAGGTAACTTGTAACTGTAACGGAATGTATTTAATATGTAACCCTCCCAACCCTGCGGTTAGAGCAACAGATCACAAACGTTACGGTTTGGATTGGATCATTTTTCGGATCAGCAAAAACAAAAAACAAAATAAAGCACAAAAAAACAAGAGAAATAGTACTATATCTTAATTTTTTTGTAAAACACGTTTGCTCATTAAAAAAAATATATGGATGTTTAGGATTTAGGAACACATGAAATGTCTGGAGAGGTTCACATACTTTTGCACCCATTAAATCTTTTTCAACAAATTTTGCTCAAAACTAGACTAGACTCGACTAAAACCCTCATTAATAAACAATAAGTGGGACTAAATCAGTATGCATTTTTGTCGACTAATGAAGACGAGACGATGTACTTCACTTCATAAAACGTGGACTAAAATCTATGGACATTTTAGTTCATGAACAAAAACGAGCCAAAAATTATGATTTTGTAAAATCTTGTCTCTACTTATAGGTCACGTCTGTGACACTGTCATGTGACACACAGTGACACACACCCTTTCAAATCTGCAACTAGCAAGTGCAACATGCACAAACACATGGGACAGACAAGAGCTGGATTCACGGTGAAAAGTCAATTATAGTTATAACGTAACATTAATCCAATGGCTATAACGTTACAACAGTGATGTTAATCCGACCGCTAATGCTGGCTAATTTACTAGCTCATAGCATGGAGCCATAGTAGCCATTTGTTGACATACTGTAAATTGTGTGTCAAGTTGTTTTTCATCAAAAAGATGAGAGAAAATTCGATGTGAAATAATTTTAGATCCGAAATGTTTAAAATAATCTGTTTACAAAAAAATAATAATACAGGGGTTCAAATTATTGTCCTGACTAAAACGTGTGAATGTGAAATAGTTTTAGATCTGAAATGTTCAACATTATCTGCTGACCAACAATATACAGGGGTTAAATGATTGTCCTGACTAAAACTAGACTAAAACGTTGACAGTTTTTGTTGATTAAAACTAGACGAATATAATTATATTTTATTGGAGTAAAATAAAGACTAAAATGCTAGATTTATAGTCGACTAAAAACGGACTAAATAACGGGATGATGTTGACTAATTGTGATAAAAACTAACAAGTGTGATTGAGACTGGACTAAAACCAGAGACTAAATTCAAAGATGGCGGATAAAATTAACACTAGTTAACACACACTTTTCAAGAAAACTAGACTAGACTGAAACCCCCATTAATAAACAATAAGTGAGACTAAATCAGTATGCATTTTCGTTGACTAATAAAGAGACAAAAATTTAGCTCATTGAATAAAGACTGGACCAAAATCTATGGACCTTTTATTTCACAAACGACGGCGAGACGAAAATTATGATTTCGTAAAATCTTGTCTCTGCTAATCTGTCACTAACATAGTGACACACCCTTATTCAAATCTTAAAGCTAACGAGTGCAACGTAACATTAATGCAATAGCTATAGGCTAACGTTCAAACAATGTTAACTCATTTGCTCCCAAAAGTGTATAAATACCTTATATTTTAAATATTACCATGCTCCCAAAGATGTATTTATATGTTTTTTTTTAATGTGTTTTTTTAATGCTAGAGCATACAAATTTACAGAGGGCTTTGATGCAGCCTCTGAACTGAAGAGAATGCTTAAAGCAATGGTAGTTATTACAAAAACGGCCATCAGATGGTAGCAGAGTATAAGAGATAAACCAGGGCCATGTTGTAAAAAAGCTTGTTTCCCCACCGTTTTAAACAGATTTGTGAATAATGATGAAACTTAGCTATATTCTAATGCTAATTGCTGCAAAACGGAAACAGATAGAAATATACATTTTTTTTCCTGATGAAAGAATAGACTGTAATCTTCCATGTTTTTTATAGCAATAGAACACAATATTCTGTGGGCTTTGCAAAATCAGTCAAAATCCAGTAAAACCGCCAGGAGCGAAGGGGGATGCTTTAGTGAAAATAGCTGGGAGTTAATTGGACCGCCAACTAATGCTAGCTAACTTAGCTAATGCTAGCTTGTAGCATGGAGTCATAATAGCCACTTGTTGATATACTGTAATTGTATGTGAAGTGAAAAGATTAGAGAAAATTTTATGTGAAGTAGTTAGAGATTAGATGGAATTTTAATATTAACTGCTGACAAAAATATATAAAAGGGTAAAATGATTGTCCTGACTAAAACTAAACTAAAATGTTGACAGTTTCTGTTGACTAAAATTAGACGGGGAAAAAAATATGTTTTCTTGGACTAAAATAAAGACAAAAATGCTCGACTCATAGTCGACTAAAAGGTGAATAAATAAAAATGGGATGAAGTTAACTAACTGTGATAAACACTAACAAGTGTGATTGAAATTAGACTAAAACTGGGACTACATTTAAAAATGCCTGATAAAATCAACTTTACCAGGGCTTAAAGTAAAAAAAAATTCCTGAACCCGAACTTTTTCCGGGGAGCGGTGGTGCAGTGTCCAACGTGGCGATTCGTTGTTCGACCGACATCAAGCCATTACTATTCGATTTGTCGCCGTGGATGAACTGGGCATTTGGGAAAGTAATGAAATTCCTGATGGCCAGTCCTCCCCAAGCGTCAGGTCATCTCGTTCATTATCCATTTATATTATGTATAAGTGCAGTATAGCACTGCAGGTTGCAGTCCCCTCTAGTGCTGCAGCTATTGAATACTTTGGTATTCACATATCCTATGGAAAATTCTATTGAATAATCAAGTATTTGGATAAAAATAATATTTTTGCATGATGAAAGAACAATTATGAGTAAAGAAGACATTAAAAATATATTTCCACTTACTAATGATCGACCAACTGTCATTTCTAGATAATCAACTTTTCTTTTTTTTTAACTTAAATTAAAATTGTGCTTAACAGCACATTATTTCCCTCTCTAGAAAGTTAGATTTTAGAGAAATCTCTCCGAATAAGGCAACCTCCCTCTCTACCCACTCTTAAAACACACCTTTGTTCTTTAGCGTTTGACTCGGCATGAGACTCATCATTGTTTCAATGTTTTACGGTGCCTGCTGTATTTAGTTATTTATTTATTTATTTATTTTATTTACCTACCTACTTGTGTTATTTTATTGACTTATTCATTTACCCACTTAAGACAATTATTAATTTATTTGGTGTTATTTTTGTTTTACCCGTCTTTATTCCATGACTGATTTTTACTCCATGTACAGAACTTTGTATGAAATGAAATTTTGAGTTGAGTAGTTTTTGATCTGTGAGACAAAGTGACGTCAGAACCACAGTTGTGATTTTGCCGACCGTCAACTTCACAATTGAGTGAGCACGGTTTATTAAACTGATCTCTAGGAACAGTAACTGTGTTAGCATCAAAGTGTGCAAATCATCCCGTCGATTAGACTGCCTTTGAAAAGTAGTCCGATAGCTACAGCCGATAGTACCGTTAGCGCGCTAACACTGTAGACGCCCGAACCACTGGCAACAGGCACCGTGCAATACAATGTCAGCGTAATTAATTCTTCTTTTAGTGCCCTTAATTGGCAATCGAACGTGATTTCTGTACGAAGTTGTTTTGTTGACTTTGCTCGCAATAGTTTATGCCGGCTTTAAGAACGGCAGGCAACGGCAACGTTCCGAAGGACGAGTCAAGTCATCCGTTGCGCCGCGACTGGCAAAACGCTCCCGGGAAAAACTTCAAAATAAAAGCGTTTCTTGGCATTGCGCTCCTCATATGGGGTAGATGCCACGGACTTCCGGGTTTTACACATGAGCGCCGTTTCCGGCCACTGCTGGCCGCATTCCAACACTCGCACCCCCACCTCTGCGCCCCCCCAACCGCTCGTTGCCGCTCATCGCCGGGAGGGCGTCTCGGCTATCTGAAATGTTTCGAACACTGAGACAGACACTACACACTCGCAGCCTCGCACCCTTTGACGGGAACGCGCAACCGAGGGGCACAAAGGCGGAAGCGGAAGTACCGGGACGCCCCACGCCGCGAAACGGAAACAAAGTTAATGGGGGAAAAGTCGGAAATCCGGCACCGTACCAGAGTACTTTAAGCCCTGCATTACTATTATCTCACCTACATGAAGTATTTCTCTCACCTGAATGAGCCATACTCTGGTGGAGGCTGATATCGTAAATGCGGCACCGTTCTTGACAGCTCTCTCCCGCCCTGCTCGTGATGAAAAGGACCTCCGGTCTCTTGCTGTTTAGCAGGTGACCTCATTCTTTTGAAGGGGTAGTCTGGAGGTGGTCCACGATGCTGGGGCTTGTAGTACTCCTCTGGCTGCCCTGAAGGGGACAGCTGGGGCGAGAGTGACGAGCTAATGACTGGCGCATGTGCTTTGACACCACAAGTGGCGAGGGAGAGCTGCATTAACCGTTCACTTAGAGATCTAACATGCCCTTGTTTAAGATCCTTGAGTCCGTCATCTTGCAGTACCTTCACTGCACCATTGACGCGCTGTACGGTGGATCGACCTTCTGTGCGCAACTTGGAATCCGTCATATAGAAGGTAGAATAAAGTGAGGTAGGAAGTGTGCTGTAATGGGGCTGGTTACTTTGTTGTTGATGCAGAGGAGGTGGACCATAGCCACGGAAGTATTGCGACTGAACTTTGGCTTCCTCATAAGTAGGAAGTTCCTCTGGGTTTTGGCTAGTTGAACCGCCTCCGCCGCCCCCATTACCACCCACTATATTGGAATTGAGTTTCTCCAGGCCGTCCGTCTGCAGCTCCTGGCCCTGGGGCTCCTGTCGGGCAATGTTAGGTGTCCTGGAATGTTCTTCTGATGGGCCACTCTGCCCGTTCCCTCCAACTCCTACCTGTTGCTGCATCACAAAACTCAGATTCATCTGCTCCTGCAAAAGACGCTGCAGGACATTACTACCGCCACCTCCAGCACTATTGCTGCTGCTGGATGACTCTTCAGTTGTGGTCCTCATCTACGCCGTGCACTGACTCAGCAGTTCAAAGAAGGCCAAGCCCTGTCCTGGGTCTGTACTTCCTGAAAAGAACAGGTTGAGAATGTTGAGAAAGCGTATAAGATATAGTGTGAAACATGGATGCAACTTTAATTTGAGAAAAGGGAATGCTAAAGGGTGTAGAGCAGGGGTCACCAACATGATGCCCGCGGGCCTGATAGCTGATGGCTACTAGTAATGGGGTTTCCATCCACCCATTTTTATCCAAATTTTCAAGAAATGCAAAAATAAAACTGAATGGAAACGCTAGAAATTTGAAAAAGGGCCCAAAATTCGCAAAAAGTTGTTACGCTTGGAGGATTGGATTTTGAAGTGTATCGAAAATAGGAAAATGCTATGGAAACAGGTTTTGAGAATAACAGCTGACCAGACCGGATACACATCGCATATTACAATGTCCGACGGTAAAGTAAGGTACTCACAGAAATATTTCAAGCCTAACTTAAGAGTTATGTATTTTTTTTACATGACAAAACAAACCGACCACATAAACCTTATATGATAAATATTCATTAGTCTAATAAAGCCTATTTATTTGAAATGCATAATCCTCAGGTTTATGTATTTAGTATTCATAAAGTGTAACTACTCTAATAATAATGAGAGTATTTATTTAAAATACATAAAGCATATTGTTTGAATTGTATAATAATCAGGTTGCCTATACATGATAAATATACTGCTATGTGAAAAACACTTATGTCCATTTCTTGTGCATTTTTTAAATGTTTATGTTTTTAGGATGAAATTGAATGCAGACTTCCCAAAAACGTTTTTATTAAGTAGTTATACTTTATTAATACTAAATACATAAACCTGAAGATAATTTATTTCAAATAAATAGGGTTTATTAGACTAATGAATATGTATCATATAAGTTTTATTTGGTAGGTTTGTGTTAAAGTTATCTTAAAAAAAAAAAAAAAAGTAAATGGGAGATTGTTATGTAAATTTTTTTAATAAATCTTAAATTAGGCTTGAAATATTTCTGTGAGTGTATGTTTGGGGGACGACAAAACAGAAATATTTTTGGATTTAATTATAGAAGCAAATATTAATGCAATTTTAGATGGAATACAGCAAAAAAAAGTTATGGTTTATCAAGAATTACAAAAGCAAACTCATACGACGTCATCGCACGGTGCAGTTGCTTCCTGTTCTTCTTCTTTAAAATTACTGGTGGATCTCATCTCTATGGCGTATACTGCCACCTACAGCAGCGGAGACCCCTCTCAATATTTGCAAAAGAAGAACAGACGGAAACGGGTCTGTTTTGCGCATTTTCAGTAAATTTGCTTAAAAATTCGAAACAATTGGATGGAAACCCCACTACTGATGGATGTGGTGATTTCAAATTAATATGATCATTTGAAAATGTAAATACTTGCAGAAGGGTCATTCCATGTCAATACATCGCATTTCGAAAAATCACACCACCCGACCATCACAGAATTTCTTGAAAAAAATGTTGTACGAAGACACACTTGCTCGAAACCCACCCAAAATATAAGGTCTCTACAGTCAATAGTTTTCTCATGAGAAATAATTGAATGAAGGGTAGTTTAGATGTTTTATGTCATCATATTTTCAAAAGCCATTTTTAACTCATTCAAACCCCAAAATGTATAAATACCTTTTTTAATACACTCCCAAAAATGTATTTATCAATTTAAAAAAAAAAAAGTTTTAATGCTAGAACATGCTGAATACAGCCTTTGATATGAAGAGGTGGTTTGAAGCAATGGTAGTTATTACAAAGACAGCCAGCAAGTGGCAGCAGAGTATAAGAGATCAGCCAGGGCCATATTGCAACAAGCTCTTTTTGCCACTGTTTTCAACATGTTTGTGAATAATGATGAAACTTAGATATATTCTAATGCTAATTGCTGCAAAACGGAAACAGATACATATATACTTTTCGGAATGAAAGAAGAGACTCTAATCATTCTTTGGGTAGGTTCCATGTTTGTATAGCATTAGAACACAATATTCTGTGGACCCTGCAAAAACTGTCAAAATCCAGTAAAACAGCCGGGAGTGAAGGGGGTTGCATCAGTGAAAATGGCTGGGAGTTAAATAGCAATATCTGGAAAACTGCCTCACCTGTAGCCTTCAAATTATCTACAGTGTATATAAGTGATAAACCGATAATGGAGTTTTTCGAGGCCGAGACCAATACCGATTATTAGCAGTCAAGGAGGCCGATAACCGATATTTCAAGCCGATGTTCATTTGTAGTAAAAGAGAAAATATTTGCGTCAAAATGTTTAAAGAAAATTTACTTTTTCTTTTAATACCAAACATATAAAGAATTGACAGCTTTGTTTAAAAAATATAAAATTGCAGGGAGTTTGCAGGGTCATATGCATGTGTTAAGCTAAATTAAAAATTAAGCAAGTAAATTGTTCCCTAAACTGTAAATAAAGTTTTCCAAAATTTCAACATAATTTCTTTCCTCTTTTTTTTATTTAAAAAATAAAAAGTGTAGGGAGTTCCCAGTGTCAGCATATTTTTTTCAAAGAGGAAATTTAAATAAATCCATAACTGAAAAGTTCCTTGTATTTGATGGAGCGACAAATATGTTGTTTTTTTTGTCAGGGTTTGTAAAACATTTCAAAAGATCTTCGCAGACAGTGAAAAATTGTCTGAATAGGTTCGAAATGTCTTTGCGACAAGTAAAAACTGTCTGTAAACACCTAACAAATTCTGATGGAAACTCTAAATTCGCTATGTTTGCAAGCATTCACCCTCAGCGAGGTACCAGCTTTATCAGCCTTCAGATTTGTAAAAAGGCCGATGCCGATATTTGTCAAAATGCCAAATATCTGCACCAAAAATCAACCCGATAATTAGTCTATTACTAGTGTGTATCTGTTGCTAAAAGCCTCCAGACATGCAATGTCAGGGGTGTAGCTCAATTATAACCTAGTATGGTAGGTACTTTTTGAAGAGTGGCTGAGCTCCCATTTTTGCAGATATAAAAATTTAAAAATTTAAAAATAAAAAATTCTACAAGGCTGTATCTCTCTGGTGTTATCTTAAACATTCTCCAAAATATGGTTTCTCTTGGATGATTCATTTCACAGATATTGAGGCTCAAAAATTGAAGTAAAGCAGGGGTGTCAAACTCAATTTTTGAGGGGGGCGCTTGAGATAGCGTGTGGATGTGTCTGGGTCGCATCAACGTTTCCATAAAAAAGGCTTCAAGTATTCAAAAAAAAAGCTAATCCAATCTTCTCAATCTTTACTGATAACAGTCCAGCCCGTGAAAAAGATGGCTGACGCAGTCCTCTCTCTCATCTACCTGATGCTTTGCTTACTTTTCAGCAACTCTGTCTGCATTCAATACATGTCAGGGTGCCCCTGGCCTGTACTCAACTCTACGTTTTTTCTTGAAACTGGTTGTCGCAAACCTTTCTTCACGGAAGATTTAAAAGACATGACTGGGACAGGGTGACAGGATATCTTTTCCTTTCATTTGGCGTCACTTCAGAATTATATTTTGCCAAAAGCTGTCATGAGCCTGAGCTTATGATAGCCCACCGTATGTGATTAAAAAACAGACACACACACACACAAAAAAAAACACCCAAAACACCCAGGATAATGACATGGCAAAAAAAAGTGGGGCTGCAAATTTTCCCCCAACTTCAGAACCATATTCCCAAAAAACTGACAACACGTATCAGATTCAACGTTAGGTTTTTGAAAAGATCAAATTCTTGTTCAAACCATATTAAAAAAAAAAGTGGGAGGGGGTTATGCCTCATTTTGACACAGCGATTTTTTAAAATGCATTAATTATGCAACTGTTGTGACTGCTGCAAAGCAATGCAGTCACATATTATTCTCCAGCATACTTATTATTATAGCTTTTTTTTTTTTACTGGATTTTTTCAGACAAATGTGGCTCACACCGTTGAACAAATGAGGTATCAAAAGATGCGTCTCGATCTCACTCGGCGGGGAATTGTTTTTTTTCTCGGAATTCTGAGTTCTCATGGCCACGCAATTCCCCAAAAAACATGCCAAAAAGTCTTATTTGATTTCAACAGGAAGTGACCCGGAAATGGCCTAAAATCAACAGGATGTAACCTGATTTCAACAGGAAGTGACCTAGAAGTGACCTGATTTCAACAGGAAGTGATCAGATTTCAACAGAAAGTGACCAGATTTCAACTACTACTACTACTACTACAAGTACTAAATGCGGCTTTCCACCTTGCAAGAGTCACATTTCCGCGGAATTTTTTCTAGTTAATCATAACCTGTAACACGCACCAAGAAAAGTTTTATCAGTCACGGCAGTTCAGTGGAAGACGCTTGTCCCTGTAAAGTAGTGATGGGACGGACTGTGATGAAGTTTGCATTTGTTCAGTGTGAATTCACTTGAAACACCAAATCTGCGTTTGTTAGGCTATCTCTAGCAGCAGGTGGCAACCAGCTCATCGTCATGTGGGTCACATTGCCATGTTTAAGTCACAAAGTCCCACTTTGTTGTAATTACATAAAATTTGTGTGTTTTTGTTATTTTTATCTTCATGGACATTTGTTGCCGGAATAGTGAGTTTGTAGCAACAAATGTCCGCGCAGAAACAAGGAACCGGCCAACATTAATTCCGTGTGGCACAAATATGGTTTTAAGATGATTAATTAGTTTTGATTTTCAAGGCAGAAATTGGTATTGACTTAACTGAGGTTGCCAACTTGATTATTATTATTTTTTTACCAGCCCTATTTAGATGGAGAGTTGATGAATGTAAGAAGTGTTTTTATTTTGGTCTTGACTTTCATTATATATAAAATCGATACTTTTTTTTAATTTTACGTTTGTGAATTGTTATATTGTATTGTTCTTTTTCCAAATGAAAATACTTCCAAACTGCCGACATTATCCCTGTCCCGAGATGCCAGCTTCACGTTTACATTATGTACTAGTTACACAAGGCGCACCACAAATATTATATGACAAATAATATTCTTATAATGGTCCCATAATGTTAAGGCTCTCCACCTACACTAACTACCACTACGACTGTGTGTGTTAAATTTACTTCAGCTGCTTTCTGCATCTATAACAATTAACATTGATGTTGTTGTAACGGTCTTTCGGGTAATTGAGCTCTCATAGCCCCAATCCTTGCAAAAAATGTTTCAATGTAGTGTTTTTTTTAATTTATGTTTACATTTTATGTCTTGTCCACTCCGTAGATGTTTTGAGAGCCACAATCAGATCACATAGACATACTGTAAGCATCATTCCTGTGACAATGAAGCAGTAGTCCCAGTTTTCATGTGACCTGCACTATCATCGCCAACAGCAAAACATTTATGGATCACTGTGTCCATTTTTTTTACATTAGTAAAATATTACATTCACAATCCCTGCCATTCTTGTTAGTATGTTTACATTCTTAGAGTTTTTACTCTTTTAACAAAAATAAATAAACAACTAAATAGATTGCCTGCATTTCCATGTGGATATGGCCTTACTGTACATCACCAACAAGCGATGTTATCGAGCAGAGCCTTTGTTTTGGTTGCAAACTGGCCACCAAAGTTCCTCTTTTCTTAAGTCAATCAACTCATGCTGTAACACGAGGTAACAAGCAGTTTCTTTTTTAGGATTCACATTTCTACAAACCAGTTTAAAATAAAAAGTTGCAGTTCAAGTAAATGACAAGTATTCTTGGATAATCTCAGCAATTGTGTGGATGTGGATTTTTACTAAAAAATAGTATAAAAAAAATTGTATAGAAATACAAAAACAAAAAGATACTTCTGTTCCATTTGGCAATACAGTATCTTTGTGTCTCAGGGTTATAAAAAAAAAGAAAAAAGAATATATTATTTCGAATAATAATAATAATAATAAATTAAAAAAAAACAAATTCCGATTTCCAATTATGTGATCGGATCAAGACAGTCCTATTTACTATGGTTTTCCAAGCACTTGACAAGTTCAAAAATACACAAATCAACAACAACAAATCACTCTTAACACACCTCGCACCACAGGATAACAAGTCAATCATCCAGCTTTAAACCAACCAGATAATCATTGTATGTGTGTGTGTGTTTATATATATATATATAATAGGAAATAAATGAATGCAAGGACAATTAGCACAAATATGATGAGGAGTTTATACATTTGGTTTCACAGATAAAAACAGCCAAGCCTAACTGTAATGTGAACTGCAATTAACATAGAATAACATTGCAATAACTGCTTTTGATGCTCACAGTGTTTTGTGCAAGTCATGTAAGAAATGAATGCCATATTCAGGGTTATTATACTATCGGTCGGCAGAAGTGCCAAATCCAGGTCCAGAAAGTAAAAATCCTGCCACAGTTTGCTCGGGATAGATAGCTGGCACCCATGGTGCTCGTTTAGCTAGCACTAGTAGCTAAAGGGTATGGGAATCTTTGACTGTCTCACAATTCGATTCCGATTTTGGGGTCTGTGATTTGATTCAGAATCGATTTTCGATTCAGAACGATTATTGATTCAAATTGATTTGATTGACAAATATTTCTGCTTCAATTCATAGATGTGCAAAGAATTGTCATGATCTACTCCAGTCTGCCTCGCTAATGCTAATTAGCGCGCTACTCGCGGCACTTTTATCTCTCAAAAGAACGGCTATTCATTCAAAACGCTTCAGGAATGTATTCAGCGAAGCATCTTAACATTACTCACCGGCATACGCTCTTCCTACACTGCAAAAAACAACAACTTTTATTGGCATAACTTGAACGTGACTTTTTTGTTCTACTCTCTAATGTGGCTAAAACTTAACAGTATATCAGAACGCGCGGAACCACACTGACCCTAAATGGTCAAATTGTGTACAACATGAACAGCGCTCCCAATAAAAGGTACAGACAAACAAGAGCAAGACAGTATAAAATAATTGAAATAAAAAATATTTTGGGACATATAAAATTGATTCTGAATAGTACTAAATAAGAATCGCAATTTTCATTAGCTTTTATGATTTTTTGGCACACCCCTAGTTTTTACTTTCTGGACCTCTGCCGGTAAGCATAGTTTAGCCGAAAAATTACACTGTGCATACATTACACAGTTTACATTTAAATTAACATTACGTAACACAAAAGACCAACAAGCAATATAAAATCACAAATAGTACTGGACTGGCACAAATAATCTTCCCTGGCATTTGACTTTCTGACCACCCTTGGCTACCACGTTGCTCTACCACTGATGTTTATTGGTTCAGTTGGCTCTTTATATTGCAAATGGATTAATGGGCTGCTCCCTCTAAATTGTGGTCCGGTCTCTTGGGGTAAAATGGACCAAAAATAATTATTGACTAGCACCACATCGGCCCCAAAAAAAAACTCCGGCCCACTGGGCATCTGCCCTGTATGCCAGATGGGCAGTCCAGCCCTGATCACAAACTATCACAAAGACGTAAGTTATTAAAAACTGAATCAATGATCAAAACAACACAAATGTGCAAACCAAAGAGTAGGATGGAGGTGGAAAAGGGCCAATTGCCTTAATCGGAGTTAGTTTCTCAAAATAAATTAACTACTGTTTCCATCCATCCATCCATTTTCTTAACCGCTTGTAACTACCGTTTCATGTTATCCAAAAAAAAAGCTGGCTTGATCGTGTTGATGAAGGCAGCATGAAGATGGTCGTTGTTGAGGACACTGTGTAGCCTAGCCCCCACATTGGAAAGCCCAAACTTGTATTGATGCAACCGCTACTTATCGATAGGCGGGTAGGAGGAGGAGGGGAGATCAGCAATGAGTCATTAACTTATGCAAGCATCACCACGAAGTCCTTTACCCGTTTGAAAAGCAAACGATTCGAACTTTTTGTGTCTTCGCCGCCGTGCGTTGTTCTTACTGGATTTCCATGCGAGTTGTACATACTAATGCGCCCAAAAAAAAGACAAAACTAGTAAACCGTTAGAACAAACATTGAAAACTTTTACCTTTCAATTACGTCCGTGCTTCTTCAATGTACGTCTTCAATCAAACATGATTTGCAACTATTTTCCGTTACCACGAGACTCGGGCTGCAGTTCAGTCTACAAAGACTAAATACGAATAATACAACGGGTCCATTGTGAGACTTTTAAGCTATTTTCCACCAAACACTAAAGTTAACCGGATTGGAACGCGTTTTTTGTTTTTCCATAAAAAAAAAAAGGAAGGCAGGTCAGGGAGCAGGAAGCGCGCCCCCTCCCATCCGGTACGCGACATTAAAAGAATGCTGTAAAAGTCGCCCGCACACACACATAATTTTTTTTGGGGTGTGGTGGGGGGCTTTTTAAGATGTACACAGCAGAAGAGCGTACAACTAAAACCCATTCCATCCCCATCCAGCTGAGGGCTGCACAGAGTCTGTACTGAAACTTTATTATTCAAAAAGGCCTTTGATTGCTGATGACAAAGTATTCCTTGTATTTGATATTTTTATATTGTGCTTTCAACCTTATGAAAAAGCGTGTTGCAAATACATGCATTATTACTACATGTATTATTAATTGCTATCATCATTATTAATTAAAACCAAATGCAAAGCAAAATTCATTTGTCGAGTATTGACGTTCATGATTTCAATACAGTGAATTTGTATTTTTTATTATCATATTGTATTTATAACTACAATGTAAAAAAAACTAAAATAACATAATTTTGATGTTTATTTTATTCAACAGATTTTTCCTATATTTTTTAAAAATATCATTTAATTTACAAATATAGACTGGGATCTTATATGTTGAATGTAAAATAACACAAAATCACTGTAACTGTGAAAACACAATATTCATGTTCTTTTACCTAAAAAAATGCATTAGAAATACATATATTTGTTGTGAAAATATGCTCACAAATTAATCTTAATTTCACAAGTATGTGTCTGTTATTCAAGGGAATAAACTGTAATATGCAACTTTAAAACTCAGGGGGGGGGGGGGCATTTAAAATTACTAAGAAATTAAATAGTAAAAAATATTAATTATACGATACATTTCTTTGTTAATTGACTAATATTTTTATTGAAAATAACTACAATTACTGTAATGTCCTAGGTGGTAAGATTAATTGACATTGTATTAACCTTTATTTTGAAAGGACATCTAATGAGATATAGAGAAAGGGGAACGCTTGAGAGGGTGAATAATATGCAAAGTAAAGAATTTGGCTAACTGATGCTGCCTCTGCTTTGGGGCATCAGCACTACCACCTAAGTATACATTTTATGTAATCTAAAATTATACAAAACAAACAAACAGTGGTAGCATGTCTGTGGTAGTCTAGTATCCCTGAGGTTGTGGGTTCGATCCGCTTTGTGAACATATTGAAGTATCCTTCAGGAAGATAATAAACTCCTAATGCTGCTTCATCAGAAGGAGAATGAGTAAATCAAAATGTGAAGCGGTTTGAGAGCCACATAAGATGTAAAAATATTATTTAAATAAATTACCATAACAGTAAACTGTTGCAATTTTAATCGTATATCTCATTAGATGTCCTTTCAAAATAAAGGTTAATACAATGTCAATGTAGTTATTTTTAATAAAAATATTAGTCAATTAACAAAGAAATTTATTGTATAATTAATATTTTTTACTATTTAATTTCTCAGTAATTTTAAATTACCCTTGAATAACAGACAAATATTTGTGAAATTAAGATTCATTTGTGAGCATATTTTCACAACAAATATATGTATTTTTAATTAGGTAAAATAACATGAATATTGTGTTTTCACAGTTACAGTGATTGTGTTATTTTACATTCAACATATAAGATCACAGTCTATTTTTGTAAATTAAATGATATTTTTAAAAAAATATAGGAAAAATCTGTTGAATAAAATAAACATCAAAATTATGTTATTTTAGTGTGTTTTTTTTTTACAGTGTAGTTATAAATACAATATGATAATAAAAAAAATACAAATTCACTGTATTGAAATCATGAACGTCAATACTCGAACGTTTAACCCTTGCACAAATGTCAACAAAATGGCGCCCATCAGTGACGGACTGAGAGGTCTCTCGGTACTTGACCCGGTTAGTGACGATTACACACAGCAAATCGGTCAGTGTTAAATTTCCAGTGTTCCATCAAATATGCAGTAAACAGTCTTATTTTAACACTGTCAGAGTAAATGTCCTTGAGTGTTGGGGTGGATGTTGGGTGTAACCTGAATAGCACTACCTTGATTGTTAAATTGTCCACACAAGAGTTACATGTAGTTTGGCAGAATTAAATTTGAACACTGACACTAGTGTAGAGTACTTTCAACTCTACTAGTGTTTACCAGTGTATATTATTAGCACTGTGCAGTGTTGGAGTAACACTGGTTAAGTGTGAAAAAAGTAACATTTTGAAAAGTGTCAGATTTACACTCATTGGTGTGGACACATATAAAATAGTGTTAATTTAACACTCTCAGTGTTAAATCTAACACTGGCAATTTTGCTGTGCATTGACGGACAAAAGCTCACTTGCATCAGTGCATAGTCCATTGTTTTTTAAGTTTATCATCATTTGTCAGACGTACCAACAGACGTATGTAGACTGTCTGAATTTTCACCTCAACGCAACACCTTTTCGACTGGCACTTCACACATTCAAAATATGGTCATCAAAATCAATCAATAAGCCTTTTTTTTTTAAGCCATTCAGATTTTCGACTAGTGTATTTTCAATTGTCGTCTTTCTGCAGAAGCCAAGTGTGCTGCATCTTGAGGTCAAATCTTGTCCTTCAGGATTTTCTGGTAGAGAGTAGAATTGATGGTTCCATCGATCACAGCAGGTCTTCCAGGTCCTGAAGAAGAAAAGCAACCCAAGACCATCACCCAACCACCACCATGTTTGACTGGTGCAATGATGTTCTTTTCCTGAAATGCTGTGTTACACACATAGCTTACAAAAAGTTCCATTTGCACATTATAGTCTCCTATTTGGGAATCATTCTATGTTTTTTCTTTTCTTTTTTGTCTTCAGTATAAAAACAAAAACAACGGAATTTACCTTGTAATAGTTTTGCAGGGGACTATATGTGTTGTAAAGGTACCTTATGCTATACAGTATACACTGAGTCGTCGCAACATTAATTACTCGCAGAACAAAATGGTACCCAGTGCAAGAGCTGTACCTATTTTGTTGCCTTAAATAACACTCAACATTTCATGACACTGTTAGAGTCCATTTAAATGAACCGTTAGGTTGTTGTTGGAGTGCTGGGATTTTACACAATAAGAGTTTGAGAGTTGAGGACACGGATTGTTGAAGCTTTGTAGGTGACATTATTTCCCACTTGTGCCTGACTTCCGGTTGAGCGGATATTGGCACAACTGGCTGCCACTGCTCACCTTTCATTTGTATTAGTTATATTTGTATTTGTTGTATTTGGTTTTTAACACCTCCCATTGACAGTTTTTTTGGTTACTTGATTCCATCTTTGAGTTGGAGTGAGCTGACTGGTCAGTTTTTTTGCACCTCTGGCTGTTCCTGGCAGGACTACTTCAGTACTTCACTACCATCACCACCGCGGGTGCTCTTCCTGCACACAGGCATCGCTCATGGATCTCACCGGAATTTCCACCACAATTCTTTGAGAAGAATTAAATCCATCTGGTTCACCTCTCACTGGCCTGGACAGCTTTGGTTTCTTTCAGTCAGTCTGCGGATTTTTCAACACATTCCAAAGGTCGTACTTGGATATTATCTGCTGTTCTGGTCTCACCCCCTCCAACTGTTCTGCTGATGAATTCAATCTAAATGACCACTTCCTCCTCAAATTCAATGTTACCCTCTGCTTGTCTGCCATCAAGTCTCCTAGCACAATCTCATTACGGAATATAGAGCAGGGAAACTGATCTCATAATTCACAAACAAATGCACGTAGAACAAATTTCTCAGTACAAAAATTCCATTGCTCAAACCGCAACATCTTATTTTTCTGGTCTCATCTATTCAAATGCTAACATTTTGGCAATACAAGAATACTTTTTTCACTCCTGAACAATATTTTCCAACACATGTACTCAACTGACACATGCAACTCCATAATGCTGTTTTCCATTGAAAATGATACAAATACTGTATCCACCAACCCCTCCATGCAAATTCACTGCCTCTTTCCAAACCTGAACCCCCTCAGTCTCTCTCCACTTTTCTACTCTCCAATTCCCCAGAAGTCAGAGATCTCATCCACAAATCCAAGTCCTCCGTCTACCAGCTCGATGCTCTCCCTACAACCTCTGTAAAATCCTGCCTTTCCCCACTACTTCCCCTCATCTCTACCATTATTTACTCTTCCCTCCACTAGCATCGTAGCATCATTGTTCAAAACTGTAGCTGCCACTCCCATTCTAAAGAACCCTGGTCCAGACCCCAACAACTACAATAACTTCCACCCTAGCTTCAATATACCATTCATTTCAAAAGTCCTAGAAAAAAAAAGGTAATTCTTTCATCCCCTCCGCAGCACTGAAACAGCTCTGCCTTACCTCTGATCTCATTATATACAAATAACAAATCATTATATAGAAATATACAATCTCCAGGGCACTCAATACAATTAACTCACTGTAGATGATGACAAAAATACACCACAAGTACATATCAACAGCAGCACAGTAACGCAAGGAAAGATGAACACGATGAACACAAATAATATGGACTTGAAAACATTTGAATACGCTGACTACAAATTATTTGACCCTGAGAATAATTTGGACCCAGACAATCACTTCTACAAAAATGATTACTGCACTTTCACTTGCAACTATTATATGGACGATCAATTCAACAACATCTATAAATGGAAAATGCACTTTCAATTATACATTTCAATAGTAGAAGTCTCTACAGAAATTTGACAAAAATCTAAGAATACCTGAAAATTTTAAATCAATTCTAAATAATTGCCATATCATAAAAATGGCTTGATAATGAAAAAATGAGTGACGTGGGACTGGAAGGATATGAATTGTTTGCAACAAATAGGGGAAATAGAAGGGGAGGAGGTGTCGCAATGTATGTAGACAAAGCTCTAAGATGCAATAAAATTGAACATTTGACTACCACCATTGACAACATAATGGAATGTTTAACCATTGAAGTACATATTTAAAAAAAATAAAATGCACCAAATCATTATAAGTTGTATGTATAGGACACCAGGATCATGTCTTGACATATTTAATGAAAAACTAACGCACATTCTCAGATACACAAATGATTAAAAAAATATATATATATATATAATTTTTTTTTTAACGCAAATAATGTGTGGTGATTTTAACATTGATTTGTTAAATCCGAATGGGCATCAGAAAACAACTGATTTTATAAATACAATGTATAGTAATAATCTATTCCCTGTAATTATGAAACCTAGCAGAATAACAATTGATACAGCTACACTAATAGATAACATATTTATAAATAAAATTGAACATAAAACAGAAAGTGGACTTCTTATTATTGATATAAGTGACCATCTTCCGGTCTTTGCAATTTTCCAAGATTATTTTGATAAAAAAATAAAAACAATAATATCTTACACTTTAGAAACAAGACTAAGAACACAACGCTCTATGCTGCCTTTAAGTTGGATTTAGAAAAACATAATTGGCCCGAGGTCTATTCAAACGATGATCCCAATATCGCATACAGTGCATTTCAGTCTACCATTATTTCTCTATACAATAAACATTGTCCATTAATAAAAGTCACAAGAAAATATAATGGTCTAAAAAAGGCATGGATGACGAAGGGGATAGAGAATGCATGTAAAAAGAAAAACATTTAATACAAAAGATTTATTAAATTGAGAACTATGGAAGCTGAAATAAAGTACAAGACCTACAAAAATAAACTATTGAATATTTTGCGAACAAGTAAGAAAGATTATTACCATGCATTACTAGAGCAGAATAAAAGCAACACACAAGAAATATGGAAAATACAAAATCATATAATTAAAAATAGCTCCAAAAAATCGATTATCCAGAATATTTTATAAAAATAAAAATATTGTTATTGAAAAAATGTCAGACATAGCTAGTGATTTTAATGAGTATTTTGTTAATGTTGGCAGTAATTTGGCAAAAGAAATCCCTGAGCCAAGAAACAAACATGAAATAGATAAGCACATCAAAAATAATTCATCCACTATGTGGCTTAATGCTGTTAATGACACACAAGTATTAAATGTTGTTAAAATATAAAATAATAGAAAGTCCACTGACTGCTTCAACATTGATATGACATTAGTAAAAAGTATTATAGAATATGTTGTGCAACCTTTCACATATGTATATATGTAATTTGTCGTTTAAAGCCGGTATATTTCCATCAAAAATGAAAATAGCAAAAGTTATTCCTATTCATAAAAATGGAGAAAGACCTATACTAACTAATTATAGACCAATATCACTGCTGCCAGTTCTCAAAAATTCTAGAACAATTATTTTTATATAAACTGGACAATTTACTTGAAAAACTGGAATTAGAGAAAAACAGACCACCCCAATGGCAGTCGTGGAACTCATAGAAGCAATATCTACCAACATAGATAATTTAAAAAAATACTGTTGGGATTTTTACAGATTAAAAAAAACGCATTTGATACTATAAATCATTATATGCTAATGAATAAATTAGAAAGATATGGCATAAGAGGTTTGGCATATAAATGGATGAAAAGTTATTTGGAAAATAGATATCAGTACTTACAATATACAATCAAAACACTTGAAGATTACTCATGGAGTCCCCCAAGGGTCTGCTAGGCCCCAAATTATTTATATTGTATATACATATCTGTTGTGTCTCAGAAATATTCTAAAGTGTTTTATTTGCTGATGACACAACTCTCTACTGTTCAGGAGAAAATATGAAACAGCTTTTGATTACTGTGGAGAATGAACTAAACACATCAAAAAATTGGTTTGATATGAACAAATTATCACTAAACTTAAATAAAACAAAGCTTATAGTTTTTGGTACTAGACAAACCACACATGTCAAAATTATGGTAAATTCAATTAAAATAGAAAGAGTGTATGAAAATAAATTTCTTGGAGTAGCTATTGAGGAAAAATTATGTTGGAAGTCACACATAGATAATGTCTGGGCCCCTACTTTTCATGATCTATCTCCTCCTCTTTGGCAACATTTTCTGAAAAGTTTATATATTTTTTCAACGCTTCGCGGATGACACTAAGTTCTATTTCAAAACCACCATCTCCTTCCCTCCCTCCACCCTCACTTTCTGTTTATCGGAAATAAACTCCTGGTGTGCAAATAACTTCATGAAGCTTAACAGTGACAAAATACAAGGTCAGTACAAAATCTATATTAGCCATTGTTGGCAGTTTCTCAATCCCTAGTTTCCCTTTCCCCTCAGGTCAAGAGTCTGGGTGTCATATTTGATAGCACACTTTCATTCCATAAACATATCAATAACCTAACCCGGTCAGCCTACTTCCACCTGTGCATCATCAACTAACTCTGCTCCCTCTTTCCCCACACCAAACCACTTCTATCCTTGTCCTTGTCATGTCTAACCTCGACTACCGTAACTCTCTCCTCTTCAGCCTCCCTCACAAGATTCAGCTGGTCCAGAACTCAGCAACCCATTTCCTTCCATCAAATCACCCCCGTTTCTCCAGCTACTTCACTTGCTCACCGTCAAGTTCCGAATTCAATTTAAGATGTTATTTCCTATCTTGTAATTCATTCTCAACCCCCCACACCTGTCTGACCTCCTCCACATCATCACTCCAGTCTGCGCCCTCAGAACCTCCTCCTCCATCCACCTGATTGTTCTATCTGCTCATCTCAGCACCGTGGAGAGCAGGGTCTTCAGCAGGTTTGGGTTACTCTCTTTAATCTAATTTCCTTATTTTTCTGTATAATTCTGTTTTAACAGTTGTTTATTGATGTATAGTGTCCTTGAGGGTCTCGAAAGGCCCTTCCAAATTGAAAGTATGATCATTAACATTTTATAACGATGAAGGAGGACACATTGTCCATGATTTCCAAAATTATTGATTGAAATGATGATTTGAAATTTGGACTCATCCAACCATAGCACACTTTTACACGTTGTGCCAGTCAAGTTCACCATTGTTGTGTGACATCAGATTGGAGCCAGTTGGTGAAGTTAGGGTCCTTTCTTTCCCGTTGACTATGCAACTCGGATCCCAGAGTTAAAAGGGGACGTTCCCGTGCACACTTCCTGGTATGAAGTCGGAAAAGTCCCTCTTCCCACTTTCCTCGAATGCAGCAACTGTAAAACTGAGTATTTGCTCACACAGTCATTAACAAAGTGGGGAACTGCACCACACCCTTGCATGTGAACAACTGAGACTTCCAAATTATTAAGCAAATACAGTTTTTTTCTGACATTAAAGTCCATGCAAATGGCACTCAGCATAATTTTTAAGTCATCAACTTTTAATAATTTGAATGTTGTAAACAAAACTCCCAATGAAAATAATATTTTTTTTAACGTGAAGTATCTTGTCTTTGTTTTTGTCAGTGATTCCTTTGCAGGGACTAGACACACCATTGTCAGTGATGATAGTCTACTTATTATTTTATTAAAAGATTGATACCAAACACAAAAACAACTAATTAGGTTTCTATAACTCAGCTTAATAGTTCTTAACATCATTTGGTCAGACAACAAACAGTTTGTACAGTATACAGAAAAAAACCTACAGGACATCCAGGGTTTCTTCAAAAGGCCAAATATCTTACCTTCACACCACCTTTCCTTCACTTAACCTTTGTGGGAAATGTCATGCGATCAAGGAGAGATGAAACGGTGCTTAATTTGGGGGGGGGGGGGTGGCGGGGTACTGGGGGTGGGGGGTGTCTGGGGGCTTGGGGACCTGGGGGCGGTTGGGGCTGGATGGCGGGCGGGAGGGTCGTGGGGGGGGGGGGGGGGGTCGTGGGGGGTGCGGGGGTTGTGGGCCGGTGGGGTGCCTGGCGGGCCTTAGTGCCCCGTCCTGCTGCGTTGGGTCGGGGGCGCGGGCCGTGTTGGGGTGGGGGGCGCTCCTGCTCCTGGGTTTGCTCTTTGGCCCGGGGGTCGTCCTTTGGCGCTGCCGCGGCCTGGGGGGCCCTGAGGTGTTGTGCTTGCCCTGTCCTGGCAGGGGTCGACGGCTCCCCTCTTTGGTAGAGATTTTCATGCATGCCAGATCCACCACACCAGCATCTATCGAAACTCAGATACAATCTGCTTCCTCCTCAGGTCATTGAATCGGTGGAGGCTGGTGTCTGTGGATCTCACTCGGCTTCGTCTGTCCTTCCTTCCTTTCCTCAGTCTCCTTCGGTCTCTTGAGGTCTCCCTGACTTTTTTTTTTTTTTTGGATTTGTTGGAATTTAGATGTTTCTGGGGTTGGGGAAGAATTCTGGTGGGTGGCCCGGTGGGTGGTGTCTGGTCGGTGCTGGATTTCACTTTCCTTCTTTGGTCCCCTTGGATCTCCTGACGGCGGTGTTCGGTTTAGGTGAACGGTATGGGATTTTTTTTCTAATAGGTTTTTGGTGAGCTAACAAATACACGCACGCACGCACGCACATACACTTACAAAAATATATATATATATATTTAAAAAATAAAAAAATAAAAAAATAAAAAGCAATGATGATGACATTACCGAATGAACAATACTGAGCTCTTAAAAAAAAAAAAAAAAAAAAGACAGCCAGGCAAGCACGTGGTAAAAGACTGCTGACCCGAAAGTACGGCCCATGCAAAACTGGCATGTAAAACAACTGATTAACAATAAACATCCACTAGCTAAATGCTTTCAAAAGGCGAACATGTTCATCAAAATTAGCACCAATGTTACAGTAAATTATATACCTTCAAAAAAACACAGGAAGCAATCAAGGGTGTTGCGTCATGCTTACTTATCTTCTTTTATTATAACTATTAACGAGGACAAGGGGAACAGCACGTGTGTTTAAATTTGATGCTCTCTCCAGAATGATAACAGACGGCGATGTGTGTACCATCCAACCATAGGTAAGGTTATAGTGAATGAGTGAGAATAAGCAGTGCCTACAAGTGTTTTTCAAAGAAATCCTTGTAATTACAGGTATGACTTTACAACTGTGTGAGAATAAGTTAGTGATAGAGGATGATTGATGATGGAATGCTTTCCTAAGCCAATGACCTCCTGTATTAATTTCCTCTCCATTCTAAGCATACAAGAGCATTTATGTATACAATTGTCCATCCATTTATCCATTTACTACCGCTTATCTGGGGTCAGGTCGCGGGTGCAGCAGCTTTAGGAGGGAAGCCCAGACTTCCCTCTTCCCCAGCCAATTCAACCAGCTCCTCCGCCGAGATCCCAAGGCATTCTCAGGCCACGCTGGAGAGACATAGCGCCCGGAACACCTCTCCAGGGAGACGTCCAGGAGGCATCCGAACCAGATGCCCAAGCCACCTCAACTGGCTCCTCTCCACGCGGAGGAGTAGCGGCTCGACTCAATGAGTCCCTCCCGGATGACCGAGCTTCTCACCCTATCTCTAAGAGTGAGCCCGGACACCCTGCGGAGGAAACTCATTTTGGGATCTTGTTCTTTCGGTCACGACCCACAGCTCACGACGATAGGTGAGGGTAGGAACGTAGATCGACTGGTAAATCGAGCTTTGCCTTTCGGCTCAGCTCCTTCTTTAACACAACGGACCGATACAGAGTCCGCATCACTGCAGACGCTGTACCGATCCGCCTGTCGATCTCCCGCTCACTCTTGCCCTCACTCGTGAACAAGACCCCAAGATACTTGAACTCCTCCACATAGGGCAGGATCTCATCGCCGACCCAGGGAGGGCACACCACCCTATTCCGATTGAGGACCATGGTCTCAGAATTGGAGGTGCTGATCTTTATCTCAACCGTTTCACACTGTGAACCGCTCTACTGAGAGTTGGAGATCACGGCTTGATGAAGCAAACACCACCACATAATCTGCGAAAAGCAGAGACGCAATACTGAGGCCACCAAACCGGACCCCCTCAACGCTTCGGCTAAGCCTAGAAATTCTGTCCATAAAGTTATGAACAGAATCTGAGACAAAGGGCAGCCTTGGCGGAGTCCAACCCTCACTGGGAACGAATCCGACTTACTGCCGGCAATGCGGACCAGATTCTGACACCGGTCGTACAGGGACCTAACAGCCCGTATCAGGGGGCTTGGTACCCCGTACTCCCGAAGCACTCCCCACTCGACTCCCCGAGGGACACGGTCGAACGCCTTCTCCAAATCCACAAAACACATGTAGACTGGTTGGGCGAACTTCCATGCACCCTTGAGGACCCTAGAAGAGCTGGTCCACTTTTCCACGGCCGGGACGAAAACCACACTGCTCCTCCTAAATCCGAGATTCGACTTCCCGACGGACCCTCCTCTCCAACACCCCTGACTAGACCTTAACAGGGAGGCTGTGATGCCTTTATTGTTAGAACACACCCTTTGTAAAAAGGGGGACCACCACCCCGGTCTGCCAATCCAGAGGCACTGTCCCCAATGTCCACGCGATGTTGTAGAGGCGTGTCAACCAAGACAGCCCCCTAACATCCAGATCCTTTATTAACTCCAGGCGGATCTCATCCACCCCCGGGGCCCTGCCACAGAGGAGTTTCCAGGCAACCACCTCAGTGACTTCGACCCCAGAAATAGGAGAGCCCACCTCAGAGTCCCCAGACTCTGCTTCCTCAAAGGAAGACGTGTCGGAGGAATTGAGGAGGTCTTCGAAGTATTCTTCCCACCGACTCACGACGTCCTGAGTCCAGGTCAGCAGCATGCCATCGCCACTATACACAGTGTTAATGGTGCACTGCTTTCCTCTCCTGAGACGCCAGATGGTGGACCAGAATTTCCTCGAAGCTGTCCGGAAGTCGTTTTCCATGGTCTCACCGAATTCTTCCCATGTCCGAGTTTTTGCCTCAGTGACCGCGGAAGCTGCATACAATTGTATTTATCATAATTCCTCAATGATAATAATAGCAAATACTCATTCAATATGAACACAAAGCACTACAAAATATAGATGGCAGATATCTTTATGCAACTTCCAAAAAGAATTACTTTAAAATATGGTCTTGGGCTCTTAGTAAATGTATTAATGCATTATAAATAGCAAAAACAAAAGAGAAAAATACAAATCTACTGTAGATTGTTAATTGTCACCAGCTGTTGATTCACGTTATATCAGAGGGTGAAAGGGGTGTCATCCAAAAAATAGGTGCTGTTGGGCTGCTGGCTTTGCATTGTGCCACTTCATCTTCAACAGGTCACAGTCACTGTGAAGTATGGAAAAAGTAATGACAAACATACAATTTTTTTGTATCCAGAGCATATCTGACTTGACATTTATATTCACCCTTTTTATGCTAAAAACGGAATGATGCATAGTAGTCTTAAAGGATCATTGTGGAGTTGGTAAATTTTTGTGTGTGTTCGCCCCGAACACTCCACACTGCTGATAGGCACAGTTGGGAGTAAAAAAGTCAGGGCTGTTTGAACTCATTTGGGCATTGGTAGAGCATGCATGATATAGAAAAAGCTTCAATATTACCTTTTTGAACTGCACATTGCACCTTTAACCCTTTTCAATCACATTCAAAAAACTAAATCTAAGGTTTGCTCAGGTCAGATCCAAAAACGCTAATCATGTGTGAAATAATGGACCAAGATCAAGGGTTACACATGTAATTAAAAAAGTTACCTATTGACCAATGAAAATCAAACTTTAAATGCACAAAAATACACCTGAACATGAATTTGATCAAAATTGAATTAGCACACCCAGACTATTTGACTGGACACCAAATTACTATTGCATTTACGGAAATACCAGCCTAGCAATCCACACTCACTTTCTGCATGAAAGAAATGGGTCTGGACCCGCCCACCCTCGACCGCGGTTCGGCCAGGTTCAAACTGAACAATGCAATCAAAAATTTTGCTAGTTTGCTGTTATGTATTCTTTGTGAGCAACGAAAATACGAAGAATCGGGGGCAGAATATATTTCCTCAAAACATTCAAAATGCCGTGCAGGAGAGACGATAGTTTGTTTCATTCAGCCTTAAACTCAGTTTTAAATTACCTGTAACATATTGAGTAATTAAAACCCCACTAGGGGGCACTAATGAGCCATTGTTTTTTAGTAAAGTAAAAATCGCCGTCCATTGAAAAGCATTGGACTTTGGATCGTTGTCATTTGATTGGTGAGGGTTTGTTTTTTTCAAAATATGACATAATGTCATTACTATAACAATTTGCCTGGGTTGTATGCGAGTCACAGGCAAAAGCAGTAAGTACAATACGCTGTTTGGTTTTACCTTGTAAAGGAAGCCTTTTCAATGTGTTGTACTGCAGAAATATCAGAAATGCCTGAATGTTCTGAATTGTCGATAGATCCCGTGGAGACGTTGTGATGACGAGATGTTGTGCGTCCACCATATTTTTTGGCTTTCCTAGCAGTTGGCAATAAGTGTCGTTTTATACTTTTTTCCAGGCTTTGAAAAGTGACATTCCAAGCATTATGGTGGTAGGAAGCTAGACACGGCCACCGGCTGACTTCGTGGGAACTATCAATAGGCTATTTTGCTATTCCTGATGTGTGTGTGCAAAATTTCATTTGTTTTCATGCATGTTGTTTAGACCATCAAAATCAGCATGTTTTTTTCATGGAAAACAGCAAACAGATGAACATCTTTAGATGAAACATCCACAGTTTCAAGACAATCGGATAACATCTCTGTGAGGAGTTCTTTAAAATGTGACCTCTATAAAAGGCCAAAAATGGGGCCAAAAAGCAAAAAAAGTAAAATGGCAGAGTTCTTCTTAAGTTTAGCATTCGTGTCCACGAGACTTTTTGTAGCTGTTACGGCAGTTGTGTCCAAACTATGGCTTCATGAAAAGATACAGAGGGCGGTTTGCAAGATTTCACAAATTCCTACAGTGTTGCATACCATGAATGCAACACTGCTCGTAACCTAGCAACAATCTACCCACATTGCAGAGCGCCGTTTTGAAGCATGGCTAGCAGAGTTAAAGGGTAACTCAACAGGAAGTCACACTCTTGCTCGACCCCTTACTAAAATTTGAAATCGGCGCTCTGAGGGGGTGTTGCCTGAAGGACCATTGGGTTGCGAAAAGGAAGCGGGTTGGGCGTGGTCTGGCTGTGATTGACAGCAGCAACTCGCTAAGAAGGCCTTTAAGGAGGCATGTACGAGACTGAGCCGGTGGATGGCGGCGGAGACTACGTCATAGTCCACAAGTGACGTAGTCGGCCACTTTCTTGTGACAAACAGCTAAATTGTGTTTATCCCAGTGTTTAACCTTAAAATAGCAACATAAACATGCATATCATCTCAATTGTCTTTATTGTTAATTTGTACATACCGGTACCTAAAGGATTTCAAGCTGCTGGTGCAATATGCCGCGATTTACACGTGTTCCAATAAGTCGACTAATCGTGACTACTGTTTGTGAGTCGACGAGCAAAATAATCGTTTGTGGCAGCCCTAGCCCCCAGTAGTTGTTCAATTTCATTGTACATTTTTCTTACTATCTTATCCCGAGACAAAACATTGCGTCTTACCTCCGCAGTGGTCTCACCCAACACTGTTAACCAACAGCTCTTCCAACTGCTGCACTGACTCAGCCATACAGTGAACCTGTCATGGATTGACACAAACATAGTTGAATTAAGCAGAGCGAAAGTCAAGGCAAGGTATGGTGCATTTCACACACAAGGTAGCTAGATGTGCTTTAATGATTAAAAAATACAAAAAAAGCATTTCAAAACAAAGAATATATTTAAAAACGTATTTTAGACACTCACTAAAATCACTAAATGACACGCAGTGCTACAAAGAGTATTTTTAATAGATTTTTTATATTTTTTTTAATTTTTTTTTTTTAATGTTTTTGAAGCAAAGAGCATAGTTCTATTTTGTCCGTTTTGGTTGACTAACCCATGGGCATAACAGCTTAACGCTGAATAAAAAGTCGGCGCTAATATACAATGCTAGAGCACCACACATGAACTGAACTTAGCCAGTTTTGGCATTTCTTTTGGAGAAATTAAACCTTTACTTGGGTCTGAAAAGCCAGTAAATCTAGCAACAAAGTCATACACATCTACTGGGCAACAGAACTGTTCTAAGGGAATACGCAATTTGACTGGTTGGTATCAGTATGGCTGACTACTCGAGTTGAGTACTCGTACTGGTATTGGTGTGGAAAAAAAGTGTTATTGAACATCCCTAATGACAACAATCAAAAGCAAATCAGCAAGGCAACTTCTGAATGTCTTAAAAATAAACAAGATCGTGGAAGTTCATACTTGAATTTCATTGGAAGTGCTGTGGTATAGCCTTTAAAAGGACATCCATGCTCAAAAAACATCTAGTGTTGCTGATTTAAAGCAATTCTGCAAGGAAGCGTATACATCTCCACAGAGATGGAAATGGTAAAGCTCATTAATGCCAGTTATATAAAACACCTTAATTTGGTCGTTGCTGCCGAGGGTGTAGCCCAACTAGTTGCTAGGTTTACTTTTTCACATATACCAAAGTATAATACATGCAGTATTTATAGTATCAGCAGTGTTATTTGCAGGCAAAGACAACCCAAGTAAACATGAAATGCAGTTTTTATATGGGATGGAGCCCTACTGGTGATCTGTTATTCGTCAAATGTTTGGCGCATACCTCCACACCAGTTGTCCGTTCAAAATGTTGAGTCAGTGCAATGATACTGTTGAGTTTGTCTCGAATGGAGGACATGGACACTTTCTGTGCAGCTGCAATCTCAGTCATCTGAGAACGCAACGCACAGTGTTTGTCTTGAATGGCTCTCAGTCTTTCCAGCATCACAATTGGGTTCTCCTGCAGGCAAAGTGTTAGACATTAGTTGATGTAAAATTAGAAAACAGCTCGTGGTCCCAACTAATTATTTAAGATGGAAAGATTTAGATTCAAGTTGAAGGTTGCTTGCTTTCATATTAAAGGGCATAAAAATATTGCACCAAACAAACCCATTCACTCCCGTAATAAAGGTGTGGTAGTTAAATATCACCTCGTGGGAAAATCCATTCTCAGCAGTGTGGTTGATCCTATCCAGCTTCAGGCGCATTTCGATGACATTCAAGTCAGCTTCTGATTTTGAAAACTGCAACGATTCCACATAGATTTAAGCCGCTGTAAATTCATTGGCAGCTTTACATACAACACGCAACATTTCACACAGCTCACGTAGACGCATTTTTTTTACATGTACAATGCAAGACAGCTGCACACATTTAGTACGACAGACAAAGTCCTGAAAAAGAATTGGCTCACTATTTTATTTATTTGTTTTTGATGCCCTTTGTGGACAATAAAAGCAATATTGGCCTAAGAGCACAATTATCATCTGTGTGTGTATGTATGGAGGCCTGAGCTCTCGATCCCAACCGTGCTTTCTTGTTATGATATAAGAATGGGGACATAGGAAGCACATGAGTCAGCGCAACCAAAAATGATAATTAGCTCTCCAGCGCCATCTGGTGTATTATGGCTTTTATGAGTCTAAAGTATTTTTTAAATATATATATATATATCTATGTTTAGTTATTGCCCCAGTGAAGGGATAAATCGGGGAATCGCGGGAAATGCACTATAACACATCAGGTGTACAGTGCATCAAAAAACATGGAAAGTTATTATTTATAATGGGAGTCAATGGGCCAAAATTTGGACATTTTTTACTCGTGTACTATAAAAAATTTGTTGCCCACATAACAACAATAATGTTTTGGAAATTTTATTTGGACGGTGCCATTTTGAACTTCAACATGTTTTGGACAATTGAGTGCAATTTTAGCTCACTCAGTGTTTTTTTTCCATATGCTTTATATCTGATATTAATAAAAAGCAGAAAGCCAAAAATTGGACACTTTCCTTACGAGGTTAAGTCATTTAGGTCAGGTTTTCCTTGAAGGGCCAACGTGACTGTGAACTGGACCGACCATCTGGCATACAGGGCAGATGTCCGGTGGGCCAGCGTCTTTTGGGGCAGATGTGATGCTAAATTAAATTAAATTGTTTTCCTCCATTTCACCCCAAGAGACTGGCCCACAATTTAGAGGGAGCAGCCCATTAAACCATTTATAATATAGATAGGAAACTAAACCGGCGAGCCGGCCCGTCTAACTAAAAATTCCAGGGCCAATTTTTGTGTGTGTGCCAGTCCAGCCCTGCTGTGCACGCATAAATGTTTACTTGCCTTATGTTAATACATGCGCAACAAATTGATGAATAACCAGTTCTGAATAGGGTGCACTGGTCGATCAGACCAGATTTCCTTGATTTTAAGGGATCCCTTAAAAATAAACTGATCGTTTCCACTGATCATCTCCTACCTCAGAGGTCTGAAAACGTCAGCCACTGTCCTCTTCTGTTGAGATGACTAATAGGGTTTTCATTTTTATTTGAGATAACTACTTGATGTGCAGTTAAAACAACCAGTTTTTATTGTTTCACAGATATTGTTCAATGTTTTTTTTTTTTTACAATAAAACGAGATTGGGTTACTTGTTCTGTTTTATCAGCCATTTCTATTCTTCTATTATTTACAGTAGCATACATACATACATGTAGTATATTAATGTTATTTAACAAAAATGAGTTAAACACAACGAAATATGGACGTAAATATAAAGGCAACCAAGCTCGCGTATTTCCAAGTTTCGCTTTCTGGCGTCAGTCGGCAATGTGACAATGCCACATGATACTCATAAGCCATGCTGAATGTATTTCGATGACAAAAGATCGTTTAAAATGCAAAACACAGCTCAAATATTAGAATTGCGTTGACGACGTTTACAAGCGCGTCCCCCTTTCTACCGATAGCGGTGAGATCATGTGATCGTGACGTCACGCCAGTTACGAGAGCGGGTTATTCCGAATGTTTCTGATTCCGTAATTTAGCCCTAAACCAGAATATTGACGGCATATAACCGTTGATGACAAATAATATTACTCAGAAACAATAGTGAAACATGTAGACTGAAAAAAAGGAAGCAAAATTTTCACAAGAATCATTGTTGCGTCTTCTTGATTACAGTACACTGTAACTTAACGTACCATGAGTTCTAGTTTTTCCACCGTCGCCTCCATGTTGAAAGATTAGTTTGTCGTTCTTCTTCGTGTTCAAAAGCGAACACGCGAAACGAGGCCCAAGTGCCGTTCCAAATGAAAGTACGCTGTCAAGGCGATCTTTCTGAGTAATTCGAGGTGTGCTTTGCTTTTGAGAAATGTTGCTTCCTGTTACAGTTTAAGAATAGTTAACAAAATAAGAGCATTTGGCTATTTTAGTGGTAGGAAAAAGAAAGCATCACTAGCTCAAACGGAAAGAAGATTGTCAACAGTATGTCACATATTGCACTTTATATTGATCATTTAAATAATGACGCATGACGTTTAAATGTGTGCTTTTATTTTGTAGGTGGGCACTAGGAGTGACTGGAAGTCGGTGAAGGTGTGTGTAAATTGTTAGTTTTTTTAAGTACTGAGTTATTGTATTTAAATAATACAATTAAATACAATAATTTAATGTGGGAATACTTGAATTACGTTTGTCTTTTTATTTTATTAAATTAGGATTACGTTACCATACACGAACACAAGAGGGTGCTATAACAACAAATAAACCAATCTCACTTAGATTAGCATACAAAGCAAAATAAATATAACATAGCACCAAACGATAAGTGAATACTGAAGTGCATTCAACCTAAATTAGCCAAAAGAAATACTCAATGCAACCATTAAATAAATATGTCTCCCACTTCCAGTTCTGAGTGGTTCTAGCTTGTCTTCAAAAACTTCTCCAACCTTTCAGTCTGGTTGTTGCCCTCAAACAGAAAGCAAGAGTATCCACACATATATTAACTAAAGTGTGGACCCCCTAGAAAATATGTAACATCCAAATAAACCAAATGACTTAACGTTAACGCTTTACTTTGACAACAATGTGCATATTATTGGAGCATAATGTGCATCGTGCTGTTTTTGTTGCATTTCGAAAACAAACTGATTAATTTTAAAGCTCATTCTGGTGTATACGCCAGGCTCCGTCCAAAACTGTATAGTGCAGGAACCGGAAAAGGTGACATCAGGGTGTTTCGTGCCAAGGGCCCATTTTGTGGCCACCATCGTACCCTGACCTCAACCCTTCGCTTTATGGTTTAATAATAGCATGACAGAAAATTTTAGTTAATTCACGGATTGTTTCTGTAGATATTAGAGGCTTTTATTACATAATAGTGCCCATAATGGTAGATTTTAATACAATTTGTGACAACAGGATGCATATGAAAATAAACTTATTCTAAATTAATTACAGCAATGTTCAAGCAAAACAATATGCACTACTGACAAAAATGTGTCAGATTAAATTAACAAAAATATATCAGTTACATATTGAGTACTACATAATGGTAAATAAATACAACATTGTATTATCAAGAACAAGATGCTTTTGGTCCTAATGTTGCTTGATGACAACCAGGTTCTTCAGCATGTCAAAAGAGTTCCCGTCAGGCTCCACTGAAACAATACCCTGCTCCATACTGTGGACTTGAAGAAATCCGTTGCTATCTAGACCCACTACCTCAGCTTCATGTCCATCCTCGCTCCAAAGATGCACCAGACTACCGCTGAAACAGAAAAACAAAAACAGGGATTCCCTGTCTAAGGTCAACTTTTATAGAGTAATATCCATCCGACCCATCTAATCTCAGAATTCTGAGAATAAAGTCAGAATTAACTCTAACTTTATTAGTGCTACTATTATTCTCACTTTAAAGTCAGAATTCTGAGATTAAAGTGAGAAACCTGCCCCAAAAAATTTCTCTCTCTTCGCTGGCCCTAATCCTGTTACGTAGAATAACCTTTCATAGGTAAGATTTGTTTTTGTTGGGGTTTTTTTTTGTCTGTAATAATGGCCCATACTGTAACATTTGCAAAGAAAAGGGTATTTGTGTATGGTTTGTTTGATATTCTGTTGACTGTGGGAAACATCTACAGTAATTTCTGGACTGTAAGCCGCTACTTTTTTCACTTGCATTCGACCCTGCAGCCAATACAAAGGTGCGGCTTATCCATCAGATCACAAGGGGGCATAATATAAAGGAAGCGCAAGAGCGTCAGGCAGAGCAAACCAAACCAAGTGAGCCCAAATACAGTAGGAGAGACAGAATGAGAGCGAGGCAATTTGCGCTCTCATTATGGAAAAGAAAGTAGCGGAACCCAGTGCGGTAACATTAAAACACTTGCGGCTTACAGTCGGGTGCGGTTTATATGGGTAGTATTCGCCAAATTTAGCTAGCGCGGCTTATAGTCCAGAAATTACTGTATATGTGGTAAAATTCACTAGGGGGTGTAACAGTGACGGACGGTCCTAAGGACAGTCTGTTCAAAATAGGTATTTATTAAGTTTCACTCCAAAGTGAACAGCAGATATGGCGACTCGGCGGCGCACACAGTGGCCTCAAACAGGAGAAAGGATATCAACACATGGGCTCAGGAACACTTCAGAAAACCAATGCCATTGAATACAGTTTGGCGCTACATCTGTTAAATGCAACTTATGCAAGGCAAAAGCCATTTCTCAACAAAACCCAGAAACGTCACCAGCTTCTCTGGGCTCGAGCTCATCTAAGATGAACTGATGCAAAGTGGTAAAGTGTGGAGCAAAGGACAAAGTATTAAAAAAACGTAATTACACATTTTTGGGTTTGAATGACTTAATTGTGGCATAGGAGGTTTCGGCCTGATGCTTAGCAATTAACATGTAGTTATTAAACCAAGTTGCGCTCACCTGTGAAGCCATCTTTTGTAGTAGAGTGGCAGGATTTCCTCCGCGCCACCGTGTTGAAAGCGGTCTATGAGAGTCTCCAGGCAGCTGACTGTCCGAGCAATCAGCTGTGCACAGCTAAGGGGTTCCAGGTTGCAATTTTGCTGAATGTTGTATTGCTGGATTATGTCATTGACGCACACTGTTGGATTACTGTTGCTCACATTGAAGCCACAGCCTGGAGATGATATAATACAGGAGAAAAAAAAGACAACATAGTTGTGTATCAGGTTAAAGTTTCAGGATTTAAAGCAAATAAACATCTAATTTGATCAAATAATGACAGAAATGTGCATACTTTATTTACAAGGGGCGATTCCGATTTTTAGGTCTGCGATTCGATTCAGAATCGATTTTTGATTCAAAATGATTTGATTGACAATGATATCTGCTTCACTTTATAGATCTGCAAAGAATAATCCTGATCTACTCCAGTTTGACTCGCTAATGCTAATTAGTGCGCTACTCACAGGACTTTTATCACTCAAAAGAACGGCTATTCATTCAAAACGCTTCAGTAATGTAAACAGAGAAGCATCTTAACATTATTCACCGGTATATGCTCTTTGCGCTGCAAAAAAAACCCAACTACTTTTATTGGAATAACTTGGTCGTGACATTTTCCTTCTACTCTCTAATGTGGCTACAACTTAACAGTGCATCAGAACGCACGGCGCAATACTGCCCCTAAGTGGCTGAATCGTGTACAACATGAACAGCGCTCCCAATAAAGGCACACACAAACAAGGGAGAGACAGAATAAAACAATTTGAATAAAATCGATTTTGGGACATTTAAAATTGATTCTGAATCATACTAAACTAGAATCACGATTCTTATGAGAATCGATTTTTTTGGAACACCCCAAGCACCTACACAGTACATTTTGTAGAGTACATTTTACTCTAAAAATAGTCTATTTGGTCCCACTCTAAACAGAGTAAAATTTGCACTTGAAAGAGAGTAAAATATTTTATGTACGAGAGAATGGTTTTGGTCTCCTTTTGGATATTAGCAAACAGTAGGTCGTAGAGTGGCCGTCTTCCAAGCTGAAGGTCGTGAGTTCGTTCCTCAACACTTGTGTAACTTTTTTTTTATTTAAATAAACTAATAAAATGTAATTGAAAATGTTCCTTCTAAAATTTACTTAGAATTTCTGATTGAAAAAAAACTTTATTAGGTTTTAGTTATGGGATAGGCCAATCCTCTTGTACACAGTAAAAATACTTTGAGTAAATATTACTCTGAATATTTTACTCTCTTCCAAGTGCAGAGATGGCAAATCCAGGTCCAGAAAGTAAAAACTCTGCCACAGTTTGGCTTTAGCCCCTAATGCTAGCTAGCTAGCTCCCTAGCAGGTAAAAGAGCCCAATGGGAGCTAGCTAGGGAGCTAGCTAACTAGCACCTGAGGCTAAACCCAAACTGTGGCAGGATTTTTACTTTCTGAACCTGGATTTGGCACCTCTGTCTAAGTGTAAATTTTACTCTGTTCAGTGTAG